>NC_056527.1:124724439-124809666 GCF_019175285.1 Sceloporus undulatus | reverse complement strand
AAGAAAGAAAGAAAGAAAGAAAGAAAGAAAGAAAGAAAGAAAGAAAGAAAGCCTTCTTCCATTATGTCCCAGATTTCTTATTCTCACAACCAAAGAAATATTGCCACGGTCAAGAAATATTTAGTTCTGGCTGGATGTTATGCACCATCGGTGCAGGAAATCAGCCAGATTAATTATATTGTTCTGTTCTGACGTTCATTCTGTCTAATTGTTTAACAGCATTTTCAAATATGAAACACCAGCAAAAGGAACAATTGTGTGTGTGTCACTGTGTGCAGACTGAGTTGTGTCCTTTCTAAAAATCCATAGCTGTAGTAATCAGTACAAATCAGCCTTTTCCTATTTTCAAAGTAAAATATCTTGATGGTCGGAAATATAAAGGGATCATGTGCGTTTTCGTACAACTGAGTGGTTAGTAAGTAAGTGGCAGGTTATCTGCAAACCATGAAAAGGAAAAGGGTGAAAAGTTGAAAACCACGAAAAATATGACTATATGAAGACTCTGATTACTATTAAATATGATAGGCTTTTTTGTTTTAAAAGAAGCCCACCCTGTTTCTTTTATGAGGATTGAATCGGTATTATCAGCCAGATAACATTGTCGTAAAAGTAATGGCACGACGCTGGCTAAGTGGCCATTATCCTGTGTGTTGCCGGAGCTGGCCTGGTCGATGTGATAAGTGGATTGGGATGATAAATCGCCAGATGTTAAAATTACACTTGCCGGAAGCTAGGAGAAGTCTTTCGAACTAACCGTGGATGAAAAATATCTTTTCATTGCGGTCGCTGCTAAATATAAACATTTATTTTCTCCAAGGAAAAGCAGAGACAGAAAAACGGATGCTGTCCTGATATCTTGACCTGGAGGAGTGAGCCTTGGCTTTCTTGTACTGATAAATCATCTGGTTAAAGGGAAAAGATACAAAGGCCCAGGGTGAACTAAAAAACACTATTTTAAGTACAGGGGTGGTTTGACAGCACAGTCGCTGCCTTCTAAACAAAAGATTTGGGTTTTCCTTTTTCTGTTCTGGGGTGACCTCTATGAAAGAAAGAAACTACAGGGAAAGAGATTCCACCTAAACATTAGGAAGAACTTCCTGATGGCAATTGCCATTCAACAGTGGAATACACTCCTTTGGACAGTGCTGGAGTCCCCTTCTTAGGAGGTTTTTAAACAGAGGTTGGGTTCAACTGGATGGACCTTGTGGTCTCTTCCAGCTCTATGAGTCTATGATTTTAAGGGGAAAAAACCTATCATCATATATTTTCAGCACCTGAGAACCTGAGAAAAGACATCTTGGAGTGGTTATTAAATCCAGTGCATGGTGATGGCTGCATGACCACAACCAGATGCCCTTATGACCAGATGCTATGACTGTGTTAGGTCACTTTTGTTGTTGTTGTTGTTGTTTGCCTTCAAGTCATTTATGACTCTTAGGTGAACCTATCATGGAGTTTTCTAGGGCTGAGAGTGTGTGACTCGCCGAAGGTCACCCAATGGTTTTCCTTGTGAGGAATGAAATCCTGGTCTCTAAAGTTGTAGTCCAGCACTCAAAACACTGCACCACACTGGCTCTCAACAGATATATATAGTCGACCCTTCTTATACACGGATTTTTTATACACGGATTCAAGCATCCATGGTTTGAAAATGTTCAAAAAAAGTATGTTTCAAATATCAAACCTTGATTTTCCATTTTTTATAAGGGACACCATTTTGCTATGTCATTATATTTAATGGGACTTGAGCATCCACAGATTTTGTTATCCACGGGAGATCTTGGAACCAAACCTCGGCGGATAACAAGGGTCCACTGTACTTTATATTTAAAAAGAAAAGGATTAAGAACTGAGAGAATGAAGACGTCGAGACGCTGTTTCTCAGTGAAATCTTCTTTTCCAGTTTCACCTCTGTTTTTTTAATGTCCCTCATAAAATCCTCAGATATATATACCCTCAATATCCTCAGTAGGGCCAGAAAATAAGATTTTCTATGTAATTAGAAATATAAAATTTTGTCTGCTGCAGGCATATTATCAACTGGAAATGGCTGAACTCCATAAACCCCAAGGCATAAAATCTGCTCTATGTTTCTGGAACGGCTATTTCCTCTTAAAACCCATCTTATGTTATGTGACTTGCCGATGGGGACAAGCAAATCTGCCTCGATTTTATGCCCCGATCAATGTAACTAAGCAATCTTCCCTGTGACTCCATCAACCTCCAGGTGCCTTGGTCACAGAAACTCCTCCCTATCAGTTCCCCCTTCTCTCTCTCTTTCTCTTTGGACCAGGATGCAAGTCATAAACTCACACAGCTCCTGGATCTGAAACTCTCTCCTAATTTAGTTACAAGTTAGGGATCATATTATTAAGAATGTACAGTTGGCATCCTGTTGGTGATTTATGAGGACTCAAGTCCAGGTTACATTTTTGGCCATTGCATCGGTCGACATTTTCTTCCGATTGTGTAATGATAGGCCTATATCAGTGACCACCATTAAATCTGAACTTACCTCCTCTCCATACACACAAGGTTTTGAATTTCAGTTGAAATTCTCACACACAACTGGTTTATGTAGGCCTGTCTTTGGACTCTCCACTCCACCTCATGCATCTGAGGAAGTAGGCTCGAGTCTATGAAAGCTCATGCATCTCAAAGAGGCTATAAGATCTCTTTGCATACCATTCTTAAGGTTTGCAGATCATAGGGCTTCCCCTGGGCTTCATCATCTAGGCAATATTCCCTGGTCCTGGGCAATAATGCTGCCTTGTAAAGCATGTGCTTTCTTCATTTGTTACACTTGTTGGATAGGCAATTATGAATATCCAAATATGTTGGGCAGTTGTGATTATGCAACCTACAGTTACGCACTCATAACTGTTGGGCAATGATGAATATGCAACCTATGGTTATGAATTCATAACTGCTACATATCCATGAACCCTATGCAGGGGCTACATAAAGGTTATGAAAGCATCCTTAATCCAGCAGCCACAGGAGTCAGTTCCCCTGTTTTTAATTGTTGGCCAAGCTGTGGTGGTCTGTTTCAAATAAAATACCAAATGTATATTGGGGGAGGGCACCATAACCCCCTCAAGAAGTAATTTTTATAGGGCTTGAACACAAGAAAAGGGTCACTGCTGCCAAGACCCCTCAAGAACAGGAGTAAAAATTGGAGAACAGCATAGCTCTAAGGCACTACAGTGAAGATTCCCTTTAATTGTGATGCCCAAAACTAGACATATCATTCCATATGAGATGTGACAAAAGCTGAATAAAGTGGTACTATTACATCCCTTGATTTGAACATTATAGCCAAACTGATGCTGCCCAGAACTGCATTGGCTCTTTTGGCCATTACATCAGACTGTTGACTCATGTTAGTAACACAGAACATCCCCATCCTACACCGGGCCAATCCAAGTTCCTTACTCCTCAGGAGTATGAGATTAACCATCTTTATGTTCTTTTTATAGCTTTGGCAGCTCTTTTTCCACCTTCACAGCTCCACCAGTCTGCAGAAAATCATGAGCTCCATTTTCCATAAACTTCTGTGCAAGCCAGGTGTGAATTTAAATGGGGACATAACCAATATGAGAAACTGCTCTTGGCAGCCTTGCCGCTGTCAGGTTGTTAAAATACCCCTGATCTCTGAACATTGATTTTACTGGTGTTGTTGTCATGATACATTTCCAAGGATGCATGCTGTGGGAGAGATTGACCATCTCTGAAGGAGATTGTGTTCCTCAGCCTTTCTGCCCAGTTCTCCCATGGAGCTGCTTGAAAACTTGTCTGGTTTTGCGTAAAAATGTTCCAGAAATTTGGGACAGTGAAGAAGCTTAATCAGAACTTGGAAACATTTCTAAAAGGCAGTTCTCAGAGTTCCCCAGCCAACATGTTCAGCAGCTGCTCACAAATCAGACCCTTGACACCCAGAACCTTAATGCAGCTAAAGGAGAGAAAGGGAGACAACTGACCAGAGAGGTATCCCTCTCATCCCTACTGCGGTTTGCTATAGAGAAAGAAAAGAAAAGTAGAAGTGGCAGTCCAGAAGAGCCAGGCAGGGAGAGTGTTATACTCCACTTATACAGAGGTAAGATGTCAGCCAGTGGCATATATAAAGTATAAATGTCTCTATGAATTCTGCAGGCAGGATCCTCTTCTTGCCTGGCCACAGATTCTATTGAGACAAGGTTCTCCAGTGTCACAAAGGATGCTGCCCCTCTGCAACATAGAAAATCTAGTACATTCAGATTACATAGTAGTCTCCCCCCCCCCATTGCTGGCACACTTAAGGTTTAGTAAAAGTATTTAATCTCATTTTATCCCAACATTTATTTTATCACAGCAAATGAAAGTGCTGGAGCAAAAAGAAGGAAAGAAAAAATAACTGTGCTGCAGAAGAAGAAAATCGTAAGTGAAATAGCATCATGGCCTGATGGGCTGCTGGGCTCTTCGCCAAATCCATTGCAATGTCAGCTCCTGTCTTCGCGTTTTGGGAAGCATTCCATCTTAGAAAATTGATTCTCTACCGAGATACAGCAAAGGAATTAGAAAAGACATCTGGGAGCAATAGGTTTGTAGTGTGCACTGACCATCTGCATCCACAAAAACAATCACCGAAATCCTGTATGACCTGTTATATTATGTAACTTTACATATATCTAGCTATGTAGCAGAGACACTAAGAAACCCCTTTATCAAATTGCAAAGATGTGTAACAGGACACCAGCAAGACTGCCTGATGTGCAACAAATGCAATGAGGAGCAATGTAATGTGTATCAGGACCAACACACAACAAAAACCTTTTTGCAGTGAGGTGCAATACAGCCCCCCCCCCCAATTGGGTATCAATGCATATCAGGCACTTTGCTGACTCTTTGATCATGGCACCTCTCAAGCTTTCCCCCCCCAGGATAAGCATACAGAAAATAGCATTCTGGACACAGGAACTAAAATTTCTGTGTAGAAATTTTGTTTTTGCACAGAAAATATTGTTTCCTATGCAAAACAACCATATGTTAAGTTTGGGTAGAATAAGTATAAATATAACTTTGTGGGGTCTTCAAAGAACCTTTCAGCTGCACCAAAGTCCCCCCTTTTGTAACAACATGTTTTCTTTTCAATAGACTCTGGATAACATTCTTACATTTCAGCTTGTTCTTCCATTTTTCATTTATTGTTGCTTGAGATCACAGGAATTATTAAATTTCTAGCCCATCACAGCCAAGTGGTCAAGCCTTGTGGGAGAGGCTTCATTTCCTAATGCTTTAAAAGCACATCTGTCCTTCGGCATGGCAGCTATCTCTTCTGGACTGCCAGCCTCGATGCATTGTTTGAACTGGCCCTGATTAACTTAGCTCAGAAACAAATGAATCAAATGGCTGTTATTAGGTAGAGAAACACATATCAATTTATCTTGCTTGTGTTTATAAATAAACCTCACAGCCATTTGACAATCAATACATACTGGATAGAGAGCCAGGTTGTGTAATGCTTTGTGCATTGGACTATGACTCTGGAGACCAGGGCTGGAATCACTGCTTGGCCATGAAACCCACTCGGTGACCTTGGACAAGTCACACTCTCTCAGCCTCAGAGGATAGCAAAGGCAAACCCCCTCTGAACAAATCTTGCCAAGATACCCCCACAGTGAGATTATCTGAGGATCTCCATAAGTCAGAAACAACTTGAAGGTATACAACACATATTGGGTCCACTTATGGTTTCCATCCTCACAAGGTTCTAGGAATAATATCAGTAGCTATACAGTTTAGGTTCATAAAGGCAACCCCGTAAAGTTCCCCTAGAGATATCAGAAATGAGATGATTCCTACCTTCAAGCTTACAGTCTAAAATACAAAACACAAAATAAAAGTGGATCTGGAGGGAGGTGGGGGGGATCAAAACCTAATCACTTGGGTTTTGGTGGGAAAATTCATCAGGGAGTATGTTCAGTTCAACAACCAGGACATTCAGCAGACCATAAAATATTTAAGCAGATAGACGGGCTGCTGCTTTACTTCCCTCTGGTGGTTGCATCAATAGTAGTTCATAACTCCTGGGAGGGATGGCTCTCATCTGGATCTGGAACAAAACACAATGGAGGAAACGTGATATAATGTGCATGGGAAAATTTAAAGCACCCAGGGGGCCATGCCGGCTGAGAGATGTAGTCCAAAAAAGTAACTGTTCCAACTGTTCCTCATACCCAATATCTATTAAATGCAGTGTGTCTGGATCTTTCAGAACCATCTGCACCAGTAGCTATGCACAGTGGCACTGCATGCTTAACTCCACTTCTGCAACCTTGAACTGAATGCTAGCATTTTGCCCAAGACAAAAGTGTGCCATCACATCCATAGGGGAATTTAAGCATGCATAAGACACCAACAGAATTCAAGTCAACATATTGTTGTTCAGAAACTCCACCTCTCACCAGCTACTGTGAAGACTGCAGCTAGGCTCAGAAGGAACTAGGATGCCTGGGTAGGTGGCAGATGATGTCACCTCACCTACTAATCCAAAAGCCACAGGGCTTTGACTCTGTGGTTGTACTTACAACATTGCTGGTAAGGTAGCATGAGCTTTATCCCAACTCTGGTAATGAATGACAGAAATCCAGCCTATGCAGTTGCCTGCAAAGCAAGAACTAGTAGGATGCCAGCTGGGGGTGGGTGGGTGGAAGTGGCTGGAGGCAGATTGACAGCTTGAGAAGCAATGAAACACTTTGGGGCATAGAAATGAAGCCCATTAATTGCTTCAGAACTCAGCTGTGCCATCAGTAGCAATGCCAACACACTACCAGCCTCCAGCTCTGACGCACCACAAATTCCTTGGGCTCACTGACTGTTTTCTACCTACTATCAGCCTAGGAGCATGGCAACAGCAGATGAAAAGCAATTGTGTCTTGTTTCTACGAAAGGACTGATTTGTTTCCTGCAGGTCTTTGTTTTTGCTTTATTTATTTTTTTGCTATGCTGCTGCTGAGAACCAACAATTCTGCTGCTGTGCCAGATGATACATCACTCAGCAATGAATGGATCACAGGAAGATTCATTGTATGAAGTCAGAGCATTGTTCCATCTGTTCCACTGTTGTCAACTCTAGCTGACAGCAGTGGATCTCCAGAATTTCAGGAAGGATATCCCTGGTGCACTTCTGTCCAGATAGACCTAGCTGAAGATCCCTGGTGGTCTCCCATCCAAATAGACCTAACTGGAGACCACAATGACATTATTTGCCCTACCCTTCAGATTATGCTCATGGTTTCATAGTGAGGTTTTGTGGAGTAACATAGGGAGATAAAGCTTCAAAGATTTAACTAGGCAGTACATATAGTTCTCCTGATATTAGCATTCATTTGAGGAAGTAGATCAAGTCTATGAAACCTTATGCTACAACTTCTTTGGCACAGTTAGTCTCAAAGGTGCTAAAAATCCCTTTGCGTATTGATGTTCCAGATTAATCTGGGTATGACTCTGAATTCTGTCTCCTGATATCGTTATTGTTATGAATCACAATTCTCCAGAATATTTTCCACAAGATCCTATTCTTCTTTTTCTGCTTCTTGACATACTTATTACCTTTGATTTTGTAACCATGGTTTATGGCTGCTCTGTAGATTAGTCAGCTTCAAACATATGTCCCTGAAAGCATGCCAAGATTTCAGAGACAAAGCCAGAAGGATGAGAAGTAACATGAATGTTTACCTGATACATTTGGCAGGCAAAACAGTCCCCAGCGCCTCTTTGGAGATTGCTGGAGCTTTCCGAATTCTCAGCAGCAGGAGGAAAGTCTAGCAGAGCGTAAATGAAGGGGCAGAAAGGAGTGTTATATTGTGGTGTCCCATCAGAAACGTCACAGCCAAAGAGCTCTGCCATGATGCAGCTGCTTCTCATGTCTTCCATCTTTACAGACTCATGGGAATGCTTCCTCTACAGCGCATAGTGTTTCAGATCTAGCTGAGAGAAGCATGGAACAAAGTAAAAGAAAGAAGAGGATGCAGGATCTCATTGCTGCTGCTGCTGCTGCCTCTTTGGTTCTTTGTTCCTCTCCAGAAGCACTGTCCTGCTTGGACCATTGTCAGGGATTCTGGGAGCTGAAACTCAGTATTTGAGAACCACTGGTGAAAGAGATAAGTAGGTAGAAATAGATGACAGAGGGAGGGAGAAAAAGAACATAGAGAGAGAATAAATGTGGAGAGGAATGAATAGGCATATGTGATAGTATTCAAATATATAGCCATGTTAGCCTGTAGAATCAATATGTAGAGAGATCTTGGAGAAGAAGGTTGGAGAAGAACCTCCATTCCAAATATCACACTCTAATATCAGAACAACAAATTCACAGAGAATACATCTGGACATGAGGTATGGCATTCAGATTTTTAAAGAGAAGAAGAAGACCCAATCAGTACAGATTTAAGGTAGGCCAAATCTTGAGCTCTTTCACCAGCCCAGATGAACACTTTGTTGGAAAATGCAATAGTATTTTAACCTCAGATCAACCCTGTGAGATAGGTTAGGCTGAAATGCACTGACTGTCCCAAGGTCACCCAGTGAGTTTCATTATGGCTGAGCGGTGATTCAAATCCCATTCTCATCCAACACTCTTACCACTATGCCTTGCTCATTCGTGCCACTAATATTAAGAAGAGCAGAGCAGATTTTCATGGGTGTGCCTGATACATACTCAGACAAAAGGATTTTTAGTACAGTTATTTTTTACTGCTGCAGTCATTTGCTTCAGACTTCCTTTCTCAGTCTCACCTCACCCCATAAGAAACCTTGATTTCTAGCCTCTTAGTGTCAAGGCACTCATATAAATCACTCTCTCTTTTCCACGTGGCAGGAGACAAAGGACAATTTCATAAAGCATTTGGCAGGGAGAAAGGTTGACTTTGCAAGTTTTATTTTAATTTCCAAAGTGGACTGAAGCTAGTGTAATACACAAATGGAGTCCAAAGTGGCAAAGACAGCGACTGTGAAAACAGGAGGGTCAAATGCAGAGGTTCTTCGCAAGGCAAAGGGCCTATCCGTGCATCACATTGAAATGGGATGAACTGTCATTCTTTTTCAGAAGGGAACCTTGGCAACAAGAGCTCTTTGGAAGGAATGTCTATCAGCGGATGACCCATGCCAAACACAATTGTTTGCAAAGAAATCACAAGAGTTAATTGGTATAAAACCTGTACAGTTTTGCAGTTTACACTACAATGTAATTACATTGGATGGCATCCCGTTGAGAGGCTTCACCATCATAAACCAACTTATGATTGTGTAAAATTTAACTACACTATTGTGCAATGTTTGCATTCTCAGGAGGGGAGGGGAAACATAGCTACACCATCAGGACCATTGAGCAAGCCGAGCCAGCAGTCAGGCCATTTTGAAACAGTCCCAATGTACAATATATAATCCTGAAGCACAATGTCCTCTGATGTGAAACGTGTCGCACTGAGCAACAATCCCAATTTACAACTTACTCTGTTTTTGCAAAGAATGCCCCTGTTTCACATCAGGACGTCTTGTACAGTGCCCCATTGTGCATCATTGAAATTCACTAGCACCACTGTGTATCATGTCAGCAACATACCTCCATCATGATTAAGTTATGCATCACAGCCTCTGACGGAGGCTCTCTGACATTATTTATTTGCTTTCTACATATTATTAAATATGTTTAATCATATTTTTCTTTCCAACCCTAATGACTGCTCTGTCTTCTTCCCATCCCCATCCTCTTAGTTCAATGACTTATTTTTGTCTGGTGAGGAATCCCTGTGTTTTACTGCAGTTGTATGCATGTTTGTTTAGAAGTAGATCCATTGAGAACAGTACAGTAAAGTATTGGTACAGAAGGATTAAATAAAGCATTGAGAAATAATAAATAATAATAAATAATTAAACTTTATTTATAACCTGCCTCTCCATCAAACACAATTTTGTACCATGCTCATTCTCTCAGAATTAAATTTGATTGAGTTCAGTGTCACTTACTCCTAGGCTGCATGGCATCATTGGACAACCAGTGACCCTCCAAATAAAGCTGCCAGCCTGTTCCAACATACCAATGATGCCAGCCTGCTCTAACATAATGACGAAGGATGATGGAGGTTACAGTCATCACCTGCAGGGCTGCTACGCATTGCCAATCCCTGATGTTTAACAGTGCAGCTCTATATGCATGATCACATCATTTACTCTGCAACCCTCAACACATTGGGGAATCACAGCTGATATTTTGCAGTTACTAATTTCTAGACCAATCACCTGTCATTGCCTTTTTCTGGTTGGTTTGTTTATGAATATTAATTAAATGATTAACTCTGGAAATGTCAGCCGTGTATAACAATAATACAAAAATAGGATATACACAATGCCCAGATTTAAAATATAGTATTTAGCCTATCTGATGGTAGGTTCGACTACACAGGGAGAGCTTCCAAAGGTAGGTAAATTTTCAACATGCTTAAAAATTGTGTTTAATACCAGAGGGCAGTGTATTTGCACATGGTTGTGCTGCATCACTAAATACCTAGACTGCAGAATAGAATTCAGGAATATGTGGCACTATAAGGAAGATATCTCCAGAGGATTTCAAGGATCAAATAGGTCTATACATAAGAAGGCAATTCACCTCCCTGGCTATGTCTACACTTACCATTCGGGCTTCCAGATCTGCTTCTGAATCTTTGGGGAGATGAACTGTCCACACAATTGGCTCCTATTGCAGCCTGATACTGGCAGCATTGTCCTCACACTTTCATCCTGTCAGTGGTTCTGTTAAAACACAGTATGTGTGGCTGCATGACTGTTGCTGCACTATGTTTTTCCTTTCCCCAATGCACATGCACAAACACACATCTGCATCTCTCCTTCCCTTGTCCCTGTACTAGTGCACAGTCCACATTATCAGGGGATTCTCCTGATCTAGAGCAAACAGGGCCTCTGTTTACTCTGGAGAATCACCCTGGAGCATGGATCAGACCTGTGTGTTTTGCCTGTTTTAGACTTATGTGCAACAAGTCAGTGCAGGAGTGGGACAGGAAGATTTCTTTTCCTCTATGCAGACACCACCTCAGTTACCCAAGTAATTACTGTGGCACTAGCTAAGATGCCGACTTATACATCTCAAAATGAAATCCATGATGACTTGAAATAAAAGAAGAAAGCCAATATTAGTTCTCTTTAAACCAGGGGAAAGAAATGGGAGAAACCTGCTGAAATTTTTACAGTGAATTTTGTCTTAACGAAAATGGCTTTTTCAGAGCTATAAGGCTAGGTGTGGCTAGCTCTATATTCCTGATGATGGGCTGCTTGCCAAACACCAGCCCTGATCTACATTTTATCTGCAATGCATCAATGGTTTAAGTGCAATCCATTATAGTATCTTTCAGAGCGAACCAGTGCCAGGAAGAAGAAAAAAATGCTACATTCATTTTTAACTGTTGGTTGGCGAGAGGTTAGAGAGATGACATTTTCCTGCATTGAAAGTATATTATTCCAGAAGGAATGAAAGAAGGGTCCCTCCCAAACCAGCTTTTCCCAAACCAATTTGAAATGTTCTCTTTCCATCAAACAACCAATTCGAAGATGAAAGATGTTGTCACAGTCCCACCCAAGTCATGAAGGTTTAAGAATAGAAGCACACTGGTTTTGCATGATTTCTTATCACACTTTCCCCTATGAGAGCGCTTTGGTGATCCATGTTTGCACAATCTGTTTTGTGCACTGCCAAACACTGCCTTCCAGAAGACAGGCTAGGAACAAGCTATCGTAGCTGCCAACTGTCTCCTGAAATTGGCTCCTGTGTGAATGTCATGACAGTTCAAACAGTAATTAACTGCATTACTTCAGCAGTGCAAATCCAACCCTTGTTGAAATGCATCACATTTGTGGAGGGCTTGATTTTGAATGGGCAACGGAGGTCCATTAACATTACAAAAATCTTGTGGCTGGAAGAAATTGAAACCTCTGGATTGTGAATATGGAAAATACATAACTGCCTACATTTTAAAAAAACCTCTAATGATGTCACTGCAGCTCCAAATTTAGTACTATGCCTTTTATCTGCACAATTTCCTTAAAGCGCTCTCTTGATACTTCTGGCTTCATGAGGACTAGATGCTGAGAAATGTCCATACAAATCTGACCATTTTACAACTCTGAAGGCAAAGAGAATTGGGGAAGGATTACTCTTTCAATGCCTTCCTCCCCAGCTGTCAGCATGGCTCTATTACATGAAGCAGAATATTTAAAAGGTGTTACATGCAATTAACAGAGAAATGCTTCATGCATTATTTTAAATGGGAGTACAAAAGTGAAGGGCATGCTTTGGTTGACAAAGACCCCAAGCGATTTCAAATCGCGTAGGAGGAGCGTTAAGCCTAATTATCCTGAAACACAGCTTTCTTTCTTTTAATTTCCATTTTAATTGGGAGGATGGGAGTGATTTTGAAAAAAATATATATGAAATAAGATGAAGGAGAAGGTTAAAAAAGAAAAATCCTTGCCTGAAGATACCCGACATGCAACCTGATCTATATTTAGAACAAGGTCCATACTGTTAAACACAGCGTGGAAGAAACGCTTGAGAAATCCTTAACAGAATATTCCTGTATGCTTTTGTTCAGAAGCTACACTATGTTTAAGGAATGGTTTTTTATCTTTTACAAAAGCAGGCAACTGGACTCAAAAGATCCAGTTGGAAAACAAAAGGTGCACTTGGAAAGCTGATAGCCATATGGTTAGAAAGCTGGCAGAGCGGGAGATAGACACATATGATGAATTGGCAACATGTCCATTTTATATCTTTGCAAGACCTTTGAATATTTTTGAGGGGTTCTGCAAACCTAGAAGAAAGACTGACACCTTGAGATCAAATTCATTGGTGTAGGTTGGACCTCATTGCAAACATATCATGGCAAATGGAGCACACCTGGGAATTCAAAAAATAAAAATCAGTATGTGTTTTGTAGACAATAGCAAACCTTTGACTACATAGATCATGAAAAGCTGATTTTGGAAGTTAAGCATGGTCAGCCCTGGTTAGTACTTGGATGGGATCGTACTTCCTTGCCTAAGAAAACCTACAATGACTGTAAGAATAAGTTGCAATGGTGTATGTCTGACTGTGTATTTATGTGCCTTCATCTTGTCGACTTAAAATTCTAAGAACATTACCAAAATACAATTCCCAGGACATCATAGAATGAATCAGTGACAGTTAAAGTGGTGTCAGTCTGCTATAATTGTATAATGTACATGAAGTTCCAGAACAGTAGCATGCTCTAGTAGAGAATCCTAAGTACCACATCAAACTACAAACCCCAGCATTGTTCAGAATGAAGCCATGGGGAACGGACGTGGAATCATATTGCTATAGCTGAATAATGTAGATGAAGGCTATGATTCCTGACAGATAGAGCTCACACATTTACGCCTGTGCCTCCAACTTTTCCCCCTCTACAAACTATAGAAAAGTTGGCAGGGGATTCAAAAGAGTATGCATAATTTGGCACATGCAAATAGAAGTGGCCTTCCCTAGGATGACTTGAAAATTACCAATAAAATGGGTATTCCTACATGATGTTAAGAAGACAGTGATGCTTCTGCCATATGTTTAAGAGCTGATTTATTTCTGTGAAGTCCCTAGAGCGCCAGGGGACAAGGAGGACAGAAGATGGTGTTAGAAGTGGAGACAAAGTGGTTTCAGAGCCATCTGGCATGAGGTAATGCACTACAATCCTAGGGACAGAATGCTCACTTCCAAAGAGAAAAAAAAAAGAAAAGAAACAATGATCTTGAAATTAAGAAAGGTCAAACCGGAAGGATTATTTAACTGAAAACAGTTGTCCCTCTACTTGTGCGGACTTCGAACCTGTGTCCCTTGATTATGCGCAAGGGGGCAACAGAGGGACATAAAATGGGACGCACCCCTACTCAAGCCATCAGGGCTTGAATATTGGCAGATTTCTGGGTTTTTGAGAGATGAGGGATCCAGAATGGATCCCCATGAAAACAGAGGGACGACAGTGTTACCTCAGCTCTCCATATCCATGGCTTGAAAATAGTCATAAAAATATAAATTCCAAAAAGCAAACCTTGATTTTTGCCATTTTAATAAGGGACACCATTTTACTATGCCACTATATATAATAGGACTTGAGTATCCATAGATTTTGGTATCTTCAGGTGGTCCTGAATACAGCATTTCAAACTGCTATATTCTGAGAGAGAGTGTGTGTATTGAAAGAGTATTATGTGTGCAGGAGATGTTTTTCTTAGTTGGAAGATAATGCTGCACCACAGGAAACATGAGATTTGTACTTTCCTTGTCTTATTTGAAGGAGGCAGAGAAAGAAACTAGTAATTTTATAATATTCTTCCAAGGAACACATACCCTCCCAATGTTTCACAATTGAAAACCAGGGCATGTGTGTCCAGCAGCAAAAGAACACACAACAAGGCAGGAGAGGCTGCAGCAGTTTGCCTTTGCCTGGGCCTACAGGAAAGGGGAAGATTCCACCACTTCCTCTCCTCCAGCTGAGTTGAGCGCAACTACTTTTGCGCTTTGAACTCAATTTGCCACAACTGAAGTAAGTGAAGGACAAAGTGGGAGGAGAAGATAGAAAACAAACTATTTGAAAAGCAGCTGAAAAGATGGGACAACTAAGTATTAAACCAGGACTGTTCCTCCCAAACCAGGACTTTTGGAGGATATAGGAGCATGGGAGTATACCTTTCCTCGTCTTTTCATTTGTTGCAATTGAAAACTGATATGAAATGAAGCAAGTTTCTCCAGATTTTGGACCATGCTGGAATAACCTCTCATTGGCAGCATAAGGGATTCCAACTGAGAGCAATAACAGAGAAAAGAACTTTTCCAAGCCCTAGTCATTGTTATCAATTCACTTGCTCTCTCCTTTTTGTGTTGTAAGCTCAAATCTGATCATTGGCATGTTTCCTCCGAATCCTTTTGCTTTCCATTGTTCTCCGACCTTTTTGTTTTCATGTCAGCTGGGGACCTCCATGTTTCCTTCAGTTTCACTGTGAAGGTACAATGAAATATATTGCGCTCAAGGGAGGGAGGGTCTCTAAATAGATCAAGCATATTAGTTCTGTTTCACCATCAGCTAAAATGAAATTATGTTTGAAAGTTAAGCAGATGTTTCAAGCCTCTCATCCCAATTTAATTATTTATTGACAGGTAGCAGATGGCTATGTTTTCTCCATGAAATTGGCACTTAATTGGAGACCCTTCTATAAATGAATGGGTTGCAGCGTTAGAATACACAATCTGTCAGCATTCTGGTACAAAGATTTCTTCTCAATATAAGTCTATGCGCTTAAGCAGCTGCCATGTTGGGCCACACTATGATCTAGTGATGAATAGATTAGTCCAGTTTTTATGTTTATCGGTTTTACATGCGTTCAGTCATACATCCGTCTATCCTAAGCTCTGTCTGCATGGATCAAATGAAATGGCCTCCCCTGTCAACTCAGTGGAGAGTCCAGATGATCCCCAGGTCTGCTGCATTTTTTAATATATGAAAGTGTAAATTTAGACACATATTTCTGAATGCATCTACCCCTAAATAGGCTTTTGGGGTGTGTGTTTTAGCTTGAATAATGTGTTATATCCTAAAATGCCCAGACACACTCCAACAGTTGATCAGCAGCTGAAAAAATGGAGCTGTGTACAGCACATACTGATACTCAAGAGCTGAGGTGTATGTATGGGATGGATGGATGGATGGGATGATGGATGGATGAAATTTGCTTGCTTGCACTGTTTTTGTTTTGGTCATTGTACATGTACATTGCATTGTATTGTTTTGGCTGGTATTGTCTGTAGAATTGTCCATCCATCCATCCATCCATTCAATACATACACCTCAGCACTTGAGTATCAGGCTGAGGGCTTTGTAGAAGAAGGTAAAGGTAAAGGTAGTCCCATGACCTGAATGCCTAGTCGTAACTGACTGTATGGGGCAGCACTCATCTCCATTGCTAAGCCAAAGAGCCAGTGTTGTCCAAGGATTGCTCTGGTGGTCATGTGGCCAACATGACTGCACCAAATCCTGTTACCTTCCCACCAGAGTGGTACCTATTTATCTACTTGCACTAAATTAATCATATCCTGTTCTAAAGGTTTGTCTGAGATCTGGTATTTCATTTGATTGGGAAGGAGATTCATTAGAAACAAGACCAGCTAGCTGGACGGTGCCCTTTGCTGCTTCTGTAACAAGAACATGCATTAAGCAGCACACAGGGGATAGAAAATAGTTCCTTGAGTCTCATTCAGAAACAAACACAAGCTCACATAACCCAGAGTTACACCGGTGTATGTCACCAATAGGGCTGAACTTACGTATTCTGATTTCCTAGATGATATGTCTAATGATTCACAGAACAAAATGGGTGAGGCTCTGCTCATGTGTATCTGAACCTAATGACAGTTTGGACAATAACCCAATAAAAAGGATCTCAGAAATTTAATCAGATTTTCAGTTATGGCTGTCTGTGTGTGTTTGTGGTGGAGAAGGAGGAAGAGGAAATGTGATGCATTCTTCTGAGTCAAAGCCCTATTTTCTGTGCCACTGTCAAAATGTGAGAGGTGAGATTCTGAAGTGCCCATTCTTGTTTGAATCCTGGTCCTTTATTTGAAACACCTCTTCAGAGACGGTTTAATTGTATCCTCCAGTGCTAAGCAGCAGAATAGAAATGAGCACATTAAGTGCATTGGCGATCAGACAAGCATTTATCTGCATGCAGAAATCACGCTGCATTAGCAGAATATTTGCCCACTGTCCAACTTTATCCCTTTGTTCTTGCTGCTTTTTTTAGGTCAATAATTGACTGATATTTTTATCCCTAACCTTGACAAAACATGCACATGATTCATTATTCAAAAAGCAGCCACAACGGAAACTTGACTTTGCTGGGGAAAGTAAATAGCAGACCCTTTCAGCAGTGAAGGTTAAAAAGCTGCCTGCATAATGAAAAAGATATATGTGCAGAATAGACATTCTTAGGTGTTTGCAAATCATTTAGTTAGAGTTTGGGGCAAGGCCTTGAAATGAGAAAGTTATAATCCTATACACCTTTACCTGGGAATAAGTTGCATTGAATTCCATGGGATAAATGCTGAGTTGATATATACAGGATTAGACTTAAATAGTCAATCAATCAATTCTTTATTATGGTCCAGAGACCCAACAAAATCAAATTGACAATACATAAAATAAATTAAATTCGCAATGAACAATTGGCAGTTAAACAGTGCTCATCTCCTCTGGCAAAAAGAGAACATCTAGGAGACTATTCGCCCTCCGTTTTGTTGGCAGGTTGTTTGCTTCTTGCCTCAGTCTGACTTTAATTTTATCAGAGTTGATTATTTTTAAATTCCTCTTTCATAAATTATGTACTTATTTTTTGCAAAACATCTTAAAATGGCTTTTTAAAAGCATGCCGAAAGTAACTTGAGGCCCTGCTCTATTAATGGCAGAAAATGTCCAAAGGCATCCATAAGCCTTGGCTGCAATCTTGGATCTGGAAATCGGGATGGATAAGGGCATCTCTGTGCTCACAGTTGGAGAAACACAGCTGAAATCTGACTGGATACTAGAGAGTTAAAAAATGTCTATTAAAAATTGAAAATTTGGTCAGAAATGTGTTTTTTGAGTGTTAAGAAACCTTGACTAGGAGAATCCTAGGCTGATAGGAATCTTTGTAGTTTGAGGGGGGGTGTATATGGTTAGCATTTTCTGTATAGGAAACTGCATTTCCTACAAAGAAAACAATATTGCTTTTCTACATGGAAAAAATTATTTTCTGCACAGAAAATACTGTAACCGAGGAGTTATTCTGTGCAAAATTTACTCATAGTGGATTCAGACAGAAAAGAGCACTTTTCAATCAAGAAGCAGCTTTTTCCATCCAGCTGCTTGGGAGAACAGCAAGAGAAATAGAAGAACCCCACATAACCCCTGTCTAAAAATGGACACGCATGTGTGTAAGTCACATTTATACACTCACATGTCACTATTTACGATGCCAGACAAAGAGTGAATCCTCATCACGCCAAACCTTCCTGGTTTACAGGTTATATTCAGTGAGTTCTCATAGAATCATAGAATTGTAGAGTTGGAAGAGACCACTAGGGCCATCCAGTGCAACCCCCTTTGATATTGACCAAAAAGAAGGAAATGTAAAGCAATGGTGAAAAGAGAAAATAAAGAGAAACCGAGTTCATTTGTCTATGGATAATGGAACATTTGGCTCTCTGAATGATTCAGACTCCACCTCCCATAATCCCTTACCATTGGTGATGCTGGCTTGGGCTTTTGGGAGATGCAAAGAACCTCCAAAGAACCAAAGTTTCCCCAACTCTGGAATATAAAATTAAAAAAAAAATCTTCCAATAAAGTTTGGCTTTTAAACATCCCAGATGAAATGCAATGAAAACTCTTGAGCTTCTGCAACCTATGAAAATTTAAAAGCATTTTAAGCACTCATGTAGAAATACTTCATTTTTAATCCTGTCTGGTGTACAATCTGAACAGATTTGTTCATTTCGCAGTTGTCGATACCTTCCACACCCTCAATAAACCATAATGTGAAGGAGGCAAATCCTTCATTTTCCTCTTTAAGGCACTCGCATCTAAATTGCTGAAGCAAGGTTCATTAAACTTCCAAATCGCTTCTATTGATTATGGTTTTTATGATACCACCCAATTGCATCATTCGGAGATACGTTATTTTTCTAAATGCATTCTGAACGGTTTCCCAATATCAAGGGCATTTACTGAAATTCACATAAAAAATGTGCTATTTCTATAAATGGCAGGAGAGATTACTTTATTTTCATTGTGGCAGAGTCCATAGAATCATAGAGTTGGAAGAGACCGCAAGAGCCATCCAGTCCAACCCCATTCTGCCATGCAGGAACTCTCAGTCAAAGCATCCCCAACAGTTGTCCATCCAGCCTCTGTTTAAAGACTTCCAAAGAAGGAGACTCCACTACACTCCGAGGGAGTTTGTTCCACTGTCGAACAGCTCTTACTGTCAGGAGGTTCCTCCTAATGTTGAGGTGGAATCTCTTTTCCTATAGCTTGCATCCATTGTCCTAGTCTCTGGAGCAGCAGGAAACAAGCTTGCTCCCTCCTCAATATGACATCCCTTCAAGTATTTAAATAGGGCTATCATATCACCTCTTAACCTTCTCTTCTCCAGGCTAAACATCCCCAGCTCCCTAAGTCATTCCTCATAGGGCATGGTTTCCAGACCCTTCACCATTTTAGTCACCCTCCTTTGGACACATGGCTCCTGTTTCTCAATGTCCTTTTTGATTTGTGGTGCCCAGAACTGGACACAATATTCCAGGTGGAGCCTGACCAAAGCAGAATAGAGTGGCACTATGACTTCCCTTGCTCTTTGGTTCTGATTATTGGCATCTCCAAACTTCTGAGAACGTTGTACTGACAAAATTATAACAAGCCGAATGTACCAAAAAGAAATATAAATGACTCTGTTAAAACTCTATGAATGCAAGTCAGATGCAAAGGAAATTAAGAGGAATTAAAATATATCAGTTTGTTCCTGTTAATACAAAGACCAGATTTCCAAACTGATTTTAAACTCATGCCTTTTGCTAAAAGAGGCCAATAATTCAAACTGATGCATTTCTGTAATAAAAAATGTAGATCTTCTGATGGGGCGGGAGGGGTTTGACAAAAATGCTGACGCTTGCTCCTCTGTGTCACTTTCTCTTGGCAGTTTAGCAAAATATATTATAGATTATCTTTTACATTTCTCCAGAGTCCTGTTTCCATGGAGAGGGCATATTCATCTGTCTTAATGATCAGCTTTAAAGTGGCTCAGTGTACAAAAAGAAAATGCAATCAATTTGCTTTACAGGCTTGAACACCTGAGGCCAAGAAGGCAAGGCCACAGTGGATGATGCAAAGGTCTCTTCAGGGGATGAAGCAAAGGAGGGGAAGATGTACAAAGAGGAAAGAAGCATGATGGAACCCAATGGGAAGCCCTTATCTGTTTGCATGATCAGGAAACCTTTATGGTGCAATGGAGAAGAGGCTGTAGACTACAGACTTTATCGCACGGGGACAATTGGAAGTATAAACAGTGATTATCCCATGAAAATTTCACATTTGCCATTAAAATGTCCACACACACACACACACACACACACCCATGTGTGTGGATGGATGGCTGTTTGAATTTCTTAACTCTTTCTCCCTGTCTCATACTGACATTGCTATGGAGCATAGTCCACATGCGCACAAATATCCAGCTTCTCCACTCAAAATGGGATGAATCCCTACTTTTTCCTTCCTCTGGATTAAATCCCAGAGTTGATGAAAAACCCCAGATTCAGCCCCCATTACTGTTTTCTCAGCTCACAGTGAAATCTAGGTGAGGCCATTTTATTTGGCCCATGCATATGTATGTATTGCAATTTTTATTCTGTATTTTGTATTTTGTCATTGCAATTTTTACCTGTACACCGCTTTGATCATCGCGGAAAAGCGGTTTTTAAATAAAACTTATTATTATATTATTATTATATATATGTACAAAACATCAGCAGTTTTGGATGCTTGGTCCTTTATTTGCAGATAAATTCAGATAAAATATTGAACAATCATTTCTATGTTCCTACTTAAAGCAATATTTGCAATATTTACATAATCCAGGAGACTTTTCTCCATTGATTAAAGCACAGGTGTCTTTCAAAATATGATACCCCTGATTTTTAACTTATTATCATGCTATGCATCCCCCTACTCGCCCACCATGTCCATGATATTTACTCAAATAAATGTCCATCAAAGCAACTTGGAGTAGCTGCCAAGAGGTAGGAACTGAGATCCAAACAGAGAAGTGCTCTGTGTTTGCTCTCTGTGTTTGATGGAACAGATTAATTTTTATAAATGTGTACCGAAAACTACTGTTCACAGCCCCCAGAGCCTTGATTTTGTAAATGATGGAATAAATTAGAATGCAGGGAAAATCCCATCAGCATTAATCAATTGCAAACCAACATTAATGATTGGGGATAGCAGGATTTTGCTGGGACTGCAATACTCTGGCATCATTTAAATTGCAAATAGGTATTATTCTAATTGCTGCCGTAAATTTGTTTATTCTTGAAATGACAGACTGGCTCCCTGAGACTTGGATTTTTTTAAGGCTGGGCTCTCACGTTTCTGTAGGATGCAGCCATAGCAGTTAAAGTGGTGTCAAACTGCATTAATTCTGCAGTGTAGATGCACCCCCAAATGCTATAGTTAACGGTCTACTAAAGAATTTGAACTACCTCCCAAAGTTATAAATCTCATGATTCCATGGGATGGATATATAGTAGTGAAAGTGGTCTAAACTGTTGTAATTTTGCAATATAGTTACATTCCAGCAGTCCTTTAAGTCGCCAGGACAAAAAGAAATATGAGATGTTATATTCTCTCTGCTTAAAAGGAGAAGGGAAAAAGGTTCTTTGTTAAAGACCAGCCTTTTCCCCCAGAGACAATGCATCCAAAGAAATTCAATTTTATTAAGAGCTTGAAAAATCCATGAGACAAGCAAAGCCATTAACTAAAAACTACAGTTTCATAGAATTTTCTGGGAGGGTAAAACCAGATTTCTCTACCTGACTCAGGACACCGTAAAGCAATTAGAGCTTTGAAAGATGCTGTCCTAGAACATCTTCTGCCAAAAGAAGCAGATAGCGCTTCGGTTTGGTTGTGAATTGAACAAGCTTGCATTCTTTCTGATAATACTTATTGCCTTAAGTCTCCAGGAGGACTTGATCTTCGACTTTCACCTCTGTCTGCACATTTGCAATTCTGCCCTGTTAATTTGCATTCCATCACAGCATATATTGTCCCAGGAAGCAATATAACCATTAATTATGCTTCCTTCTGCAAACCTGGCAAGACAGCAATTTGCTCTAAACTAACTGGGACTGTGGATGTGCATCTTTTGTTAATGACATATATTTCCCATCCGTTGCTTGTCAAGTGAAGTTGCTCAGAAACGATAAGCAGCACTATTGAGAGCTGTAACAAAGAAGATTATCACACCGGGGTTAAAATGTTCCCTGGTGCGTTCTAACAGGGGCGAGCACGGAGTGTGACGGGAATGCGATGGGGCCCAGAACACTATTTTACCGCACAGTGGAACACCGCCATCGCCGCCGAGCGTTCCCATCACATTCCCGTTGAGTTCCAGGGGACGCCATTTCTGAGAACTGTTTCAAAGTGTCCCCAGAAATGGCGTCCCCTGGAACTCAATGGGAACGCAATGGGAATGCTTGGCAGTGACTGTGGCATTCCGCTGTGTGGTAAAATAGTGTTCTTGGCCCCATCGCGTTCCCATCACACTCCGTGCTCGCCCCCGTTAGAACGCACCGGGGAACGTTTTAACCTCGGTGTAATAATCTTTAAAATGTTGCAGCATGTGATCGCTAGGAATGCCTGCAAACCCTGTCTTCTTCCAGGATCTTACAAAGTACAAACAAATCATTCTTCCTCCTTACCTACCTGTCTCTCATTCTAACATTTTTTTTCTTCCCTTGAAGTCTCATCCGGATGGGGTCATTTTGAATGAAAATGTTGTTGTTGTTGTTGTTGCTGCTGCTGCTGCTGTTGTTGTGTGCCTTCGAGTCATTTCCAACTCCAAGACAAAACCTATCATGGGGTTTTCTTGGCAAGATTTGTACAGAGGTTTGTCACTGTCTTCCACTGAAGCTGAGAGCTTGAGACATGCCCAAAGTCACTCAGTGGGTTTCATGGCCAAACTGGGAACTGAACCTTGATCTCCAAAATCATAGTCCAACTCTCAGGCCACTACACCTAAATAAGCTAGTTCTCTTGAATGAATGTGCCACACCATTATCCAACATTTAATGTCACTCATAGGCTTCATGTACAGTGGAAGTAAGGAAGGATGATAGTTTTCTTTGAGATTCGGCATTGTGAAGGGTTGGGGTTGAGCATTGTGCAAAAAGGTACTAAATACCTCTTTCTGCAACCTTAAAAGTTGATCGGAAGATGTAGTAAAACGTTATGCCTGTGTATGTCTTCTATAGGATTCAGGCCAAAATTTTATTCTTTTAATCCCCGTCTTCTCTTGCCAGAGTACTCCAGGTTGCCCCAGGAGTATTCTGGCTCTGAATTCCCTTCCTGCCTCCTTTCTTTTGCTTTGGGCTTATGCTACAGCATCTTTCACACAGTCTCAAAGGTGGTACAAGATACCTTTGCATACTGATATTTCAGACTATCATGGCTATCGGTGCATCTACATTTAGAAATAATGCATCTTGCCACCACGTTAACTGCCATGGCTGCATCCTACAGAATTAAGGGATTTGTAGTCTTGTGACTGGCAGAGAGAGCTAAAGACCTTGTAGCCACAGGATTTAAAGTGGTCTCAAACTGCATTATTTCTGCCATGTAGATGCACTCTGCGACTCTGAATTCTAGAGCTGAAATGGAGCTTGCAAATGGAGCATGTATAGCATTTCAAATGAGAATGCTGTCCTTCACCCAGTCTGCCTTCAAAAAAATGTCACCTTGCCTAACGACATTAGAGCCACTTTGCTGGAGGACCAAATCAATTTTTCTTTGCCTTGCTTACTAAGAGCTATTTTATTAATAACACAAATGGAGAAGAAGCTCAGAAGGTCCAAATCCTAAAGGCTCTTTCCTTCCATTAGGGGTTTTTTGGTTTCATTCTTGGCTGCACCACAGGTTTACTGGGTGACCCTGAATATGAATTTCAAAATGCTTATTTTGAGAACGAGAAAAAATAGTCATCTATGTTCTGGAAGAAAATATTATATCCATAAAAATACACACATTTATTCTTTTTTCTTTTTTAGTTGTCTGGATGTTCACTATTGCTTCACTTAAAAAAAACACAAACAACTTGAAGCAAAGCAAAATTTTGCATGTACAGTTTATTTAAAGGTGGCATTTTGTGTAGGTTGGCCAAAGGAATACAAATTAATGCATTATATGGCATGGGATATTGGCACCAACTACATCCAAAAATCATGCAGAGCAGAACTAGACTGATTCATTCAGCCCCAGGAGTGCCAGAAGAGACTGGTATTTAGTGCTGTCTTAAATCCAGCTGTTGAATCTCTTCCAGAAGGTTGTTCCACAGTCTGGAGGGACCTAAAGAAAATGCCTTCGAGATAACCATTGCCAGCCCAGTCCTGGCTGAATGGAGCAGATATCCCCCAGAGGATCTGAATGTATGATGTGTATACTTCTGTTTCTTTGCTGTAAGGAAAGTGTAGGTAACTACATGGGGGACTAATCTCCTCCAACCATATGACACAAGTCCTCAGCATATGAAAGCACTGACATTTATGACATGTGATAGGAATGAAAGAATCAAGTCCCCATTTCACTTGGGTGAGACTTGTCCAAACTAGAGCTAGAAGCCTGTTGATGAAGATACCTGCATCCATTCCTCTGTAGAAATGGTTGGGCATTTTTGTCCAATGCACAACAGCTGCTTTCGGTTCAAGCTTTTGGAAGCCGAGTTACACAGGCAATGTCCTATGGATCCACACTGCAGATGACACATGGATGTTTGTGCACACACATGCTTTTACACTTTTCATGTCTTGGTTTGGGGATGCAACATTGTCATTCAACATAAGAGCTGTGTAGCACACCTATTGCACCAGGCAGCCATGAGCAACTCATAAAGAATATGAGTGGTATTATTATGAGAGCTGGATTAAAAATAAAACTTCCTCCATTCTTTTCACACTTACGAAAGTGAAGGAAACACACACACATCAGTGTCCTCTTTACCTTATTTTATGTATTATTATTATTTTAGAGAAAACCAGGTTTGCCAAAGTGACATGGACCCAGTTGAACTAAAAATCTTGGCACGTTGCGTGACTGCACCTTGTCAGAGTGCTCTGGATGACTTGGTTATGCATTTAAAATATTGATGTCCTGCAGCTGCAGAAGCATGTTAGTTTAGGTGACGTCAAAGTTGCTTGAAGGGAACAGACAGCTCTGGACTCCCATTGCCTGACAGATTCCACATGAATGAGGCCAAAGGCTCATTCAGGAGAGAAAAATGAGAAAGGAAGGCAGGATTTCGACCTTCCCAGGTCAGCATTTCTAGGAGAGAAGGTATTCATAATTGATAGCTTTTTGGTTCTCCATCAGCTTTGCTGGTTGGACAACCCAAGATGAGTTAATGAGATTAAACCTTGCATTTCTCCTGAGAATAGGATAACTAAGGTAAAGATAACTTGGGCAAGGCAAGGCTACTTGCAGTACAATTTTTGAGTGGGTGGATGTGTACAAAAAAATGGCTGGCATTTAGTGTTGCAGCTTCAGATTTGTAACCCAGAGTACTACTTTGTATTCACTAGCAATATATAGTCTTACTGTAAAGATACATAAATGCCACCTCAGCACAGTTTTAGAACCAGCAGTCAGACTGAGCAAAGGAGGACAATTCGCCTTCTGGTAAGGTTTCAAAGAGGATATTTCCACTCCCATTGAATTTCTGTTCCTGTGCATGTAATCCAGAACAGGTAATTTGCTCCAGAATCAAGAGTCACAAAAACAGACTCAGGGGCTTTAATATTTTGTTTTAAATTTTTATTCTAATTGTATTAATAATTAAACAAAATGCAGTTAAACAAGGTTACATTTAATGAATTGAATTTACTTGTCAACTGCAGCAGGTAATTAGATTTTGACATTAAAAAACATATTGATCCCTGAAGATCATATGAAAGTTAGCTCTGACAGTTTATAATGCATTATAATGGACACCCTAAGCAAAATATCAGACACCCACCCACTCATATCTGTTGTTGGAGAGCCACATTTTAAACCATGCTCTTATAGCTCCCATCTAAACTGTGCTCTGACAGAAATGGAGCCAAAACAGAGCCACTGAGAAACAAGAGGAAGGAATTAACTTTGGGGCAATATTTGCAGAAACGGGAAAATAATCATCTAAGACATCAACCCCACCCAAGATATCAATCCCAAACATCAGTCCCACCCATAGTCCAGTGAGGACTGAGCATGCCACCCATCAGGTAAATACATCCAGGGTAAATTGGGATGCAATTGGCAGAAACAACAGCAGTACTATTGGGCAGGAGACTTGATGGGCATAGCTGCCATACTGGGTGGGAGCGCACTTCAGTGCTAGACAAGAGAAAGGCATTGGAAATACTATGCTGATCTGATGCCAGTCATCACTGTGACAGTGCAAACTTAGACCTCTATCCTGTATCTCAAATGGGCCCAAATGTTGCCAAATAAGTGATGTGTGTGTGTGTGTGTGTGTGTGTGTGCGTGTGTGTGTGTGTATATATATATATAGAGAGAGAGAGAGGCAAATTTTTATTTTGGTTCCAATTAGAGCAAACCCAATGAATCAATGTGTACTTGCTAAATCAACATTTATGCAGATTTCATTGATTCGGTGGATCTATCCTAATTAGGACTAACAAGCACATTAAACTATATGTGTTTAGAAAGGAAGTGAAAGGAATGGCATTGATAGGTAAGGTATGGATAAAACGATCCATCCTCTCCGATATTTCCCAGATGAAAATCAAGACAGATGACTTCCTGTAAGGTATAGATAAAAAGATCAGTTCTCTCCAGCATTTCACAGATGAAAACCAAGACACATGTGGTCATCAACCAATATTATAGTGTGGTCAAGATGGCAAAGGTTATTAATGAGGAAGAACACACAAGCTAGGAAACGTTACAGCAGTTCGCAGGGAAGGATAAGATTCCTCTCCCTCTTCTCCTCTAACTCTCATGAGTTGAGTTCAAACTATTTTTGCACTTCGAAACCAGTTTTCAGAAACTGAAGTAAGCTGAGGATCAAGGAGAAAATAGAAAGAGGAGAGAGAAACTAGGACATATTAAAAGCCACTGAAAAAATGGGACAACAAAAGATTAATCAGGACTGTCTCTGCCAAATGGGGACAATTGGAGGGTATAAAGATCCACTCACAATATGAAATACAAGAGTCTTTAATGAGACAGAATAATGCAGGAAGGTAATTGCAGATGAGACAAAACCAGAATTGAAATCCCTGTTTAGAAATAAAGCTGCTTTTGTCCCCTTGAAGCTACTCAAATTTTAAGTCTTTGCAACAATAATGGTACCTCACAAATCGGCCTCTTCCTTTCATTCTGACGGATTGGTGCTGCCGTTTAAATCTTTTTTAGACAAGCAGAGAGAAAAGGAGCTGGTTCTTAACTTCCCCTCATGCCATATGGTAAGAAAGTAAATTATTCTGTGTCAAATGAATTATCCCTTAGGAATCGGTAATAATAACCCACCCCTAACTATCTGTCTTATTACTGGATGACATACTTGGTATCTTTACAGATGCTGCTTAACAGCTTAAATTGCAGCCAAGAGATGGTAAGTTAGTGACATGCAACCTAAAACTCTTTCTAAAAGAAAAGATCATTTAGGTTGTTCCTATACTTTCAAAAAACTCTCCAAGTCCCCCAGCCAATATGGTCCCTGCAGAGGACAAGGGACCTTGGGGGCACAGAAAAGCTGGATGGGGTACCCACAGGCCACTGTTCCATGCCCCCCAACCTTTCACAGGTGCAATCTGAGACACGTGTGGCAAGCAATAGCAGAATGAGTTCAAAATGGCAAATGCTATTCATGAGGAAGCAGACAAGCTAGGAAAGGCTGCAGCAGTTTGATTTTGCCTAGCCTACTGGGAAGTACAAGATTCTGCCTTCTCGCCTCTCCTCTACCAAGTGAATGCAAGGATGGGCAACTAACTTGTGCACTTTGCCTGCAAAATGCAGGCCTCTGACTAACATCTTCATTTTCCTCCCTCCTGTGTGGTTTTTAACACCTCCCCAACAAAGAAGCCAGTGAAGCATCAAAAGCTTGCAACATGTCTATTGTGCATTTTGGTTGGTCCAATAAAGGTATCACTGTTTGGTGGATTTTTGGTGTTATTGACTTTGCCTTGAAGTTAAAGAGGGGAAGTGGCAGGAGATGAAACTAGGGCATTTTAAAAGCAGGTGAAAAAATGGGATGACAAAGGAGTAATTGAGACTTTTGTTGTTGATCACTGCCTATGAGTTGATCCCAACTCATGGCAGATGACAGATCTCAAAAACTCTCTATCCTCCACTGCTCTGCTTAGGTCCTGCAAATTCATACCCATGAGCTCCTTAATAGAGTCCATCCATCCAGCATGTGATCTTCCTCTCTTTCTACATCCTTCCACCTTTCCTAACATTATTGTCTTTTCCAAGGAGTCATGCCTTCTCACAATGTGGCTGAAGTACGACAACTTCAGTTTTATCAATTGAGACTATCCTTGCCAAATCTGGACAGATGGAGGGTAGGTAGTACCTCCGTCCCAATATCCTTTATGGAAGGTCCTGTCTAGTAAGCTTCTGAGATCAGTGCAGAGATCAGTGCAGCATTGGGGTGTGTCTCACTTGGCTCTTCCTCTCAGCAGAGAGACTATGCTGCAGCAGAAACTGCACATCTAAACCGTCTGCCCAAGCTGTTTCCAGGTAAGGCCACCAATCAGGCAAGCGCTTCAGCAATATGCTGGAGCTGCATGAATAGGGAAGTGAGCTGTCAAAGGCCCCAGGCAGACAGGCAGATATAGATATAGATATATATTCTAAGGATAGTGCTGTTTTGTTATTTTTAAATCTGCAGCAGTCGTGGGGCAGGAGAGAGCCAGGGCTGCTTTAATTACTGCAGATGAGATAAATCAGGGCTGTCTTGTTGCAAATGCCGAGAGCCGAGACAGCAGGAACTGCAGTTCCCTGAGTCACTCTGCCAAGAAGACCTATTAATTTTAGATGGTGAAGCCAAGTCTGCATTATCAGGGTGTGAGCAATGGCTTCCAAGTGTGATTGAAGGAACTTTGGTGCGGGAGAGATGCTGACATGCCCCTGAGGGATGGAGCAGAGGGATGAAGAAATAAGAGCAGCTTGGAGGAGATCTAAAGGAATGAAGCGGAATTAATGATACGTACCATGATAATGTGGTGGTGATTTAGTTAAATCATCATGATTTGCTACAACTACAGATGTAGCCGAAGAAAATGAAAAGGCCTTTTAGGAGTTCTAGTGTCATGACTAAGCCTGGCAGTGCTGTAATAAGCTGAAGGTTTATTTCAGAGACGTACACTTGAATCCCATGGAGGAGACCCTTAGAAGGCAACCATTGAATGGTGAGTCAGTATATAGGTAAATTTAATTCATTCAATGGCCAAGCTTCTGTCCTCCAAACTGGTCTCTATGGGCGAGATAAACTGGCCTCTGTGTGTCCTCTCTGCAGGCTGTCCAAATGGCACATGGCCTGGTGCAAACAGACTGGTTCTGGTGCAAACAGACTGGAGTATAATATCTTTTGTTGCATGCCTTCAAATCATTTCTGACTTATGGAGACCCTAAGGCAAACCTATCTTAGCAAGTTTCTTCGGATGGGGTTTGCCATTCTGTCCTCTTAGGCTCAAAGAGTGTGGTTTGCCCAAGGTCACCCAGTTGGTTTCCATGGCCCAACTGGGATCCAAACCCTGGTCTCCCAGTGTCCTAGTCCTGTAACATGTCCTGCTGAGCCGCCTGGCACATCTGTCACTGCCACCAGTCACTCACATTGTGCTATAATTCACATTTCTATTGGTTTCAACAGATACTCCACTAAAAACCGTGCAACATTTCCTGAAGAGTTTAAGGAGTTTTTCAGAGGAAGGGAGCAAAACCACCAAACTCCAGTGAATCATATGCAGCCAGATCACATTCTATTCAATTGGAATGAGGAGCATTTTCAACACATAGACTAGTCCTAAGTAGTTACCATGAATACAAAGCAGCCACATAACTCTCGCCCCCTCAACCCTTTTGCTCAGTTGCCAGGAACTCTGGATTCTTCTCTGACTCAAATCTATATCAGAACAAGAGAACATGGATATAGACTTTTAGAGCCCTCTTCACCAAGTTTTCACAGACATTTGGCTTTGGAGAACTTTACTGGCCTCTCTATTGATTTCCCAGGCTGGTTGTGGTGCTTTTAATGCCTGCACCGAGTGGCACTTATACGACTTATCCTCATGATTGGTGGAAGCGCTTGTCTTGTAAATGGGACCATTTAAATTCCAGCTCAGTCAAGCAAACAGGAAGGGAGTTAAAGTGCTTTATCTCTAATTAAAATGGTTTGGGCTTAATCTGCATAATATATTGCGGTTTTAAATAATTTCTTTTGCAAACTAGCCACTCACTGATAAAAACAGTCAAGTGGGGAAGACAGGATTCTCAAATACCTCTTCTTCTTTTTCCAAGCCAGAAAAAGGACTTTAAAAAAGGACAAGACAGAGCCCCACCCATAGCTCTGCAGTGTCTGCAGTATGAATTTAAAAGGCTACTGGGGTGTCTAGGTCATGAATGAGCTGATCTGACATCAGTCTGCAGAATATGGCCACACAGAAGCATGCTGCAGATGTATTTTTCTCCCTTTTGCTTGTTGAGCCAGCTCCTTATAGAGGAACAATTGTAGTTTCCCCTCTCTTGATGAATGTTGCACTGTTGTATTAGGCTACATCTGCACTGCTTAAATAATGCAGTTTGATGCTACATTAACTGTCATAGCTCAATGCTATGGAATTCTGGGATTTGTGGTTTTGTGAGATATTTAGCCTCCTCTGTCAGAGAGCCCTGGTGCCACAACAAACAACAGATCCCAGGATTCCATAATATAGAGTCATGGCAGTTAAAGCAGTGTCAAACTGTATTATTTTTGCAGTGCAGATGCAGCCTGAATTGTTGGACAGTGATCTGTTCCAGCCTGAGCTTTAAAGAAGTTTTTTCAAGTTGCTGGACTCTGCTCAAATTAAGTTCAAGCAAGCAAGGCATGTGTTGTAATTTAGCAACTTGCCATTAAACAGTTAAAACCTGGACAATAATTCATTTTAGCACTATAAGATTTAATATTTTCCCCCTATGCACTATCACATATTGGCTGAGTTTGTGTAGTTACAGCTTTTTAAGCCCTGTTCTACCCAGCTGCAAGGCACCGACAAGAAATTTAGATGTTCTAAAAGATAGCATATTTATCAGCATTGGAGAGCAGCAGACAAATTTTGATAGAAACCTCCCTTCATTGAGTTTAACTGTGGATGGATGTGACTGTCTGAAGTTTAAGGGGGTTGTTCAAGTTGCTGGACTCTTATCTTCAAAAGAAATCCAGCACCTTGGATAGATCCTGAACAGAATGGATTCCCTGCTGTACTAACATGGAATCTGGTGGCTGCCTGTTCCACTTGTACAATACTACTTCTGACTTCTGTAGAGGGATGGGATCCCATGATGGATAGTCCAGTGTATAGAAAATGAACACATTATGGACACAGCTAGGCTAGGATCTTTCCATTTCCTAGGAGTGGGTAATATATACAGTCAGCCCTCCATATCCATGGATTTTTTATCCACAGATTGAAGCATCCACAGCTTGAAAATATTTTTAAAATATACAAATTCCAAAATGATTTTGCCATTTTATATAAGGGACACAATTTTTCTGTCTCATTGTACATAGTGGGACGTGAACATCCACAGTTTTAGGTATCCACAGGGGATACTGGAATCAAACCCCAGCAAATACTATAGGTCCTCTGTATAGAGAGGAGCATTTAGTCATAGGACTGCAAGTCTGGAATGACTGTAAACCTCCCTCATGAGTGTTTCCAGGTCAGCCTCTGAAGCTTCTCTCAACTCTTTTTCCTAATAGCAGAAACAAAGACTACTCTCCATTCTCAGACAACATAAAAAAAGCCGCAGATTTCAGGTGCTGGGGGTTCCTCAGTCTTAACTGGATACTGATGCAGACATAGAGGCTTTAAATCTACTGTGTTCCCAATCCTGATCATGCTCATCCATTCCACACACACATCACTATGCATATAAGGTGCATCTATGCTGTAGAAACAATGGCAATTAAAGCAGTGTCGAACTATAGTATTTCTGCAATGCAGATGCAACTCTTGTCTTTGCATACAGTCTGCTGAGAGAAGAGAAAAATATTAACTGCAGGGAGATGCACATAAATGGGAAATCATGGTAATCTTTTTGTTCTTTTTAAGAGTGAGATCAGAACACAATAGATGTAAATGCACTGTAACTCTTTGCAAAGAAAAAATTGTGGAAATTATGTGTTAGCTATTATATGCATCATCATTTTGCTAAAAAAAATGAACATGAACCCATTTTCAACAAACGTATTAGTGACTTGACATTCGTCTCTACATCTAATATAACTGGTCCATTTAATGGTGCTTTTTGGTTGTTCGTACCATAATCCTTGAAATAAGTACCCAGTTAGTGGGGGATTTCATGTCCTAAGGGAAAGATTTATCTTTTACTTAGCAATCCTGAACTCACCAAAACATAGCAGAGACATTTTTTTAGACTACATCTCCCAGATGCTAACAGAAAGCACAGCCAAAGATTATGGGAACTCTAGTTTTAAACAATAGCTTTGCCAAACTTAGTCACTTACCATGGAGTGCAGTGGTGCTCACTTCAGAATAAACATGAATATGACTGAACAAGTGCTTAATAAGTTTAATCAAGTGTCATAATCTTTAAAATCCTGATCCAATCAGTTCATAATATTCTTTTAGTCTTAGAACAATGCATAAAATTTCCTGGTGACTTCACTACTCAGTGCCTTCAATCCAATGTCCTCTCAGTGTAACATAAATACCAATATGCAGAGATATGCTACATAAGTGCTATGCAACCCCCATGTAAAACAGCAGCAATTGTGAAATACATGTCAATGACTAGGGCAATGCTTAATGCACATGATGCACAACCACAATGCAAAGTATAGAATGCACAATACAATGCAAAATGTGAAACTGCAATGCAAAGTATAAGATGCGCAACCACAATGCACAGTGTGCAACCACAATGTAACCTGTAGCATGCACAGAGAGAATGCAAAGTACAGGATGCACAAGCACAAGCACAATGCAAAATATAAGATGCAAAAGCACAACACAAAGTATAGGATGCCGAACTAGAACTTGTAATGCACAACACACAACTTCCAAAGAGAAGGCACAGATGAACATGCTGTCTGAATTCCAATTCCACTACTATCAGTAGAATATGTGCATTGTGCAGTGGTGACTTTTTGGCCTTTCGTGCATAGCATGACTTGCACATGTATATGTCACTAACAGAATTCTGGCCTGTGTCTCTGTTGGTTATAAAAGCTCATGATGGGTTTGTGAAATGGTTCTTTAAAAGCCTCTTAACTCATCTTCATTCTAACGTCTCTGGATGATACAGGATTGTGTTTGTGTATTAAGAGGGAGTGACTCATTTCCTTTAAGCCCAAGACATCACAGCTATACCCTTAAGATCATCTGTCAAAAAGTTTTTTGGAATGCTAAAACCTTCTGATAACAACTAAAAAGTGAATTTAGAAAGAAAGAAAGAAAGAAAGAAAGAAAGAAAGAAAGAAAGAAAGAAAGAGATGATCTCATTACAACTGAAGGGCACTCAACATGAAGCTCCAGACACTGAATCTTGGCACAAAGACTTGGCTAGTAATCAGAATAGCAATTCATAATGGAAAACAGTGATGCAACTCCCTGTCCCAAGTAGTTATGACTCTTGTCTTTTCCTTCATATGAATGTAAATGTTATAAAAAAAATAACCTTGTTGACAAGCTGGAGCATGTCCAGAGGAGGACAACCCAAATGGTGAAAGGTCTGGACACCACCAAGCCCTATGAGGTGCAGCTTTGGGAGCTGGGTATGTTTAGACTGCGGAAGAAAAGGTTAAGAAGCAACGTGATAAATATGTTTAAATATTTGAAGGGATGAGGAGGAAGCAAGTTTGTTTTCTTCAGCTCTGGAGACTAGGACATGGAGCAAACGGATTCAAGCTACAAGAAAAGAGATTCCATCTAAACATTAAGGAAAACTTCTCAATGATGAGAATTGTTTGAAAATGGAATAGACTGCCTCTGTGAATGGTGAAGTCTCCTTCTTTGGTGGTTTTGAAACAGAAGGTGGATGGCTATCTGTTAGGAGTGCATTGACTGTGTATTCCTGCATGGTAGAATGGAGTTGGACTGGATGGCCCTTGAGGACACTTCCAACTCTATGATTCTATGATTCATCTGTGTTGCCCTTCACTGAACCTACTCCAACTTATCTATATCCTTCATCATAAGCATAATTGAAAGTTGCTTTGTTAACTGAAAACAAAATATCAAAAAAATAGTTTATATGGGGAAGTAAGCTATAGGCTCCTCTTGTATCCTTTCTAAACGTAGGGCATCTTTTCCATATGCAGGACACACAGATATCTCCCTCAGTTGGTTCTGGACCTTTTATTTTCTCTCTACTTAAAAGAGTTTTGAGTTTTTTAAACACACACACAAAAAAAAGCCATGGAGAAACCAACTATCTAGCCAATGCACTTTGTATTCTTTGGAGAGAAGAACTGCCTCATTAAGGACACAATAGGCATACATTAGCTTCAAACTTCAGCCGGCTTTCTGTTCCAAGTGGCTTTAATCAGGTTATAAATTTGTTGCAGTGTATAAGAAATGAATATTTCATCACTGGCTCAAAAATATCTGCAACATTTTGTTGTTCTGCTGTTGTGGTGGGAATTGGGCAGCGCCCAGCATTCTTGCCCATTGGCTATGCTGGCTAGGGCTGATGGATCTTATAGTCCAACAATATCTGGAAGGTTTATAATCCCTACTCCTGCTTTACTGGGAAGCTTTAATGCATGAAGTGAATTTGATGCACCTAAAATGCTCATGATGTAGTCTGGCATGGTAACATGGAGAATAAAAACTTCTCATTGTAAGCAGAGGTGCATAAAATGTCTAGGATGGGTTTTTTTAAAATCATTAAATCCATTTTTCATGGCATAGAGCAATTGACATCTATGCAATGTCTACCTACCTATTTGCCAAGCCGCAGATATTAATCATTTCTAAAGAGCACTAAATGGATTCCTATCTTGGTGCATAAGGAGTGGGTCTAAAGAGCAAAGCAACATTGCTTTTTTCTTTTGGGAAGGCATCCAACAGTTTTGAGAATAATGCATTAGTAGTGTTTATTGTGGGTTAGTGTCTAGGAGCACCAGAGTAGTTGAGTGGTTAACTCAGCAAGGGAAAGAATAGAGAAAGAGTAGAGTCTTGCCTTTCCCAGTAGGCTCAGACAAAAGCAAACTGCTGTAGCCTCTCTTAGCTTGTGTGTTCTTCCCCATTAATAACATTTCCCATCATGACCACACACTGATATTACTTGGCCATACATGTCCCAAGTTTCATCTGTCAAATGTTGAAGAGTATGGCATTGCACTGGTGATTTTGCCAGACCAAGAAGAGCTCTCCCTGCTGGCACAGTGGTTAAATGCCTTTATGCCTAATTGGATTATATTTTAGCATCAGCTTTTGTGACGGAGGAAAAGCTCATGCTAAAATATTAGTTTTAAAGAAACTGCAGATGCTCTTCACCCATCCCCTTTCCCCCCTCTTCATTCATCCTCAAATGGGAGTAATAATTTTCCATCCTCAGCACCTTTTCTTCCATGCAGAATGTCCAGTGGAGACTTTACAATATGAATAATCATCTTGTAAGCTTCTGATAAGATTAAACCCAGATTAAACCCAGATTCTAGGCACTGTGCCCAGCATCTGTTAGGACCATTGGGCATTTGCTCAGCACCTATTAAAACCATTAGCTGGCCTGGATTCTTAATTTTCATATTTGTATAGTAAATCTCTATTCCACCTGGAAGCAAAGACAGACTGCAGAAAAAGAGGCCCCTCCAATCTTGGCGGGAAAGAGAACTTGCTTTTGGTATCCAAACATGAACCTCCAAGTTAAAAGGTTCTTTAAAGTAAATTGTGCAAGCAGAATCCTGTCCCTACTGACATCTCAAATCAGTCAAGAGAAAGAGGTTATGCCAGCATAAAGACAAGTGAATGAGCAAAATAAGGCCAGTTCTGCCAGCACAAGAAGCTTTTGGCTATTCCTAGCCTCCTGCAGCCAGCACCTCTTTGAGTTAGTGTTGTACTGTTCCTTTCCCAAATCCAATATGTTCTATAGCAAGGTAGCAAAACAGTAGCTATGAGGTGGATATAGGGGTGGGACTGGAAGAATATATTTTCAAAAGTGGACATAAAACATTTCAATATTTGGAAGCACATGAACCATCACATGAGAAAGACTTGGCTGGGCACAAGATAGCTCACAAAACACTAGACTAAAAGGGAGATGGCCTAAAGGTGTAATGGTTGTGAAGTTGAAGGCTTTCATAGTCGGCATCCATAATTTTTTGTGGGTTTTTCAAGCTATGTGGCCATGTTCTAGATGAGTTTATTCCTGACCTTTCGCCATCATCTGTGGCTGGCATCTTCAGAGAAGAGCTTCTCTGAAGATGCCAGCCACGGATGCAGGCGAAACGTCAGCAACTGTGTAATGGTTGCTTCAGTTTTTATTCTGAGTATTCTTATTACTGATACTTCAGTTGGCAAATATGAAAAGGGATCTTGTAGCACCTTTGAGACTGAATGAAAGAGAGAAGTTGGTAGCATGAGTTTTGAGTCTGCTTCTTTAGACGCATGGAGTGGAGTCTACAAATGTTTTCTATATCACAATTCAATTAAGCAGAACAGAATGTATCCAAAAATGTGAGCAAGTCACAGCAGAAAATTTCAAGAAAGTTTCAGATTCATTCAAATCCAGAGATTCCCTCCACTGGATTGAAACTGACAACAGTTGACCTCAGCTAGCTGCCAATATCTTATCTCCATGAGACTGGTTACAGATCTTTTCCATTACCTACCAAATGACCCATTAACCAGGGAGAAACCAGGGATTCAACTTGAATTTATTTTAATTTTTTTGCTATTATTTCCTCCCTTTTTTGATCAATTCAATTTTGCTTAATTGAACTGAGAAAGAGAACATTTCAAAGTACCGGTGGATTTGGAAGGATATATGAAATTCATGGTGTCACCTTTGCTTCTGAAATAATTAAGAGCATTGTTTCATTTCCCACTTTCAGATGCAGAGTGGCTTGAATCCTCTTGCTAGACCCAAACAGAGTAGACCTACTGAATCCCTTTTTTGGATGGCGAATAAATACTTAAGTAAATTTCATGGACACAGTGAGTCTCCTCCAGTTAGGAGTACCAGCAGGATTCAGTGTCCAAAATGCATCTGTCTCAAAGAGAGAAAGAGAGAGTACATTTGATAGGGCAAGATGGAAACAATTTCCAGCATCTCACCTCCAGGTTGCTTCTTCCGTCACAATAAATTAACTCTCTTTCTTTGCCAATTCCATTATGAAGCTTGGCATGATGGCTGTTTTTAATAAAGTGACTATCGGAAGACGGAGGTTGATAAAAGATGTGTCACGTCTAATCATGGTTAATGAAGTTGAAAGCTTTGGGGCTTTGGTGTCCTGCCCATAACTTAAGTGCAGAATTGGTTACTCTCCATCATTCATGGTGTTCATTAATCACCCCTCTCTCACACTTACACTCTCTCTCTCTCTCTCTCTATATATATATATATATATATATAGAGAGAGAGAGAGAGAGAGAGAGAGCAACATATAGAGAGGGGGACAGGCACACATAGCTACAGTAGGACCAGCTAGACTAGAATCCTATTATTTCCCAGCTAAATCTTTATTCTATTGTTTATTGCAGGCATGTTGCTACACCGATCCATGTTTCTCTGTCCCTCCTTCATCATTCTCCAAGATGTCTATGCCACCAAAAACCTGCAACTGGACAGTGATAAAGGAAGAAAAGAGGTGATGGTTAGCAATAAAAAGAATTGGAAGAAGAAGCTTCTTTGTTAGAGGATTTGTTAGCTGAGCTATGTCTGTACTTTTGGATAAGGAAAATGTCCTTGCAAACCTCTGAGTCATTTTTACCCTTGTGTTATTCACACATGCCATCATTTCAGGATAAAATGGAGCGGCTTCCATTCCTTCGAATGATACAGAGCGATCCGAATTGATTTGGAAGCATATCCATACTGCCAAAGATGTGGATCGATGCAGATCTTTCAGGAAAACTCGGGGGGAAACTAGTATTGAATATCCTGGTCAAGTGGTTTTTTTTGGTAACCCCTCCCCAAAGTGCACCAAGTGCATTGAACACCAAGGAAATAACCTGGATTCATCCCGGATTATTTTCGTAGTGTGAATGGTGCCTTAGTCTCAAAGGTGCTACAAGATCTCTTTGCATACTTGTCAACTGTAGTACCAGCAAGACTCAGAAGAATAAGAGAAGGAAACATTACAGCTTTAGGCCATCTCCCTTTTATTGTAGCATTTTGTGAACTATCATGTGCCTAGTTGAGTCTTTCCCATGTGATGGTTAATACACTACTCCATATTGAAAGGGAGCTTGCAAATGCCTTGCTTTTTCCTCTACCTTTGATTGGCAATTAAATGCAAGGTAAGAGATCTTGCTGTTTGCCAATCTCACTCATTTCCTTTTTCCAGGAGAAAATTGGATACCGGCTAATTGAAAATCTGCAAATCATTTTAAAAGGACTTTTATGAAACACACCACACATGAATCATGCCATGGGCTTCGTGTGACTAAACTATAGATTCTCTAAGGGAAAATATAAGTGCCTGTAAAAAAGGGAAATGGAGAGATAAAGTAAATGAATGCATGCAATAAAAAGAGAAGGTAGCGTTAAGCCGCGGCATAATTTATAACAAAGCAATTTTTAAAATAAAAATAATTTGCCTTGTGCAATTTCATGGACATGCTTTATATACAGAAACCTACTTTGTCTGTACCCACCCAATATCCCTCTTTGTTCCAATAGCTGCATATGGGCTTCTCTCTGCAGCATTATTCTTGGCAACTGCACTCGGTTGCAGCACTATCACCATTCTGTATGCTGCAGCTATAGTAAATTTTGCACAAGCAGAGAGTATGTTGGAAGTCATCTGGGACTGCTAGCCGTTGAACTGCCTCATCAAAATGCATGAGCCTTGATTTCCATAGACAAAATGTATCCACAATTACAGTACTTCTTGATTATCCCAACAATAGACTGACCCTCAGTGCTGAGTTGTTTTGCTGGTCTCCCCATAAATTTCAGCACCTAATCTCTTAGTGTTCACTGACTCGCCATCACCATGAACTTCAGTCTCTATAAGCAATCTAACAATAGATGGGAAAGAGACACAAAATTCCATCCTAAATGCAGGCACCTTTTCCACCATGAGATATACATTCCCATGTTGGAACCATTACGGTAGGAGTGTGCGCATTGGATTCAGATCCCAAAGATCACTCCTGGTGCTTCCCAAGGCAAAGTGGGATCAACAAAACAATCAAAACCAAGTTGGAACCCACAAAGAGGCTCATGAACATTTTGTGGATTGGAAAGAAAAACTAAAGGTGAATCTGCACTTTACAAATGCTGCAGTTTGGCACCACTTTGAGTGCTGTAGCTCCATCCTGAGGAACCCTGGGATTTGTAGTTTTACAAGGGCTTTACCCTTCTCTGCCAAAAAGTGCTGGTGCTGCACAAAACTACAAATCCCAGGATACCACAGCATTGAGCCAGGGCAGTTAAAGCTGTGTCTTAGCTACATAAAACAATGTTGCCTTATTCTGTTTATAGCAAAAGAGGTACCTTCTCCACATTATTGAACCCAACGTATTTTGAAAAAGATACGGATATAGATCAGTTTCTAAAAAATCTTTATCTTTTGAAAATCATTATCTTAACCCTGGTCTGGATCCATCTTTGGATGCAGAAAGGGAAACACAACTCTACCTGCTCTTTTTAAGTCACACAAAACCAGTACCAGATATTTTTAAAACAGTGAGAGATACAGCATCTAATTTTCCTTTCTCCCCCCAGCCTGAAATCTCCCTCCGCCCAAAAATAAATTTACTATAGCTGCCGCTTTCATAATTTATGGGGGCAGAGTGTTTTTTCTTTGTGGGTTTTTAAAAGATTTAAATTTAGTAGCACTTTTCTTCCTGTGCATTTCCATTAAAATAGCCTTGAGTAGCTGTGAGCCTAGATGAGAGGTTCCCATAAGTCTTAAGGGGAAGGATCATTTGCAGGCAGCATGGAATGAGATTGGAATAGTCTTTCTTCTTCGGTCCTCCCATGTGGATTCTATGACCAAAGGGCTGAAATATATCTCAAGGAAAAGAAAATCCATTCTGGTTTCCATCTTTTAAATAAGTAATGAGGAGCTGCAATTCCCTTCCTTAACATCGCTTCCGTGTAGGGCAGTGATTCCATGTGCTGCACCTGAAAATGAGCTGAAAATGTGCCTTTTAAATAGGATATGCAAGGTATAAATGAAGCAAACAGCATAAATACAGGAATAAGGGCCTGAACAGACAGGCCAAAATAAAGCTGCTTCGGGTCACTTTGGAGGTATGCTGTTTAAATGATGCATGCATCTTAAGAGGCTGGAAATAATGCCAAAACCATGCTCCAATCCTAAGGACTTGAGTGTGGCATTGGCGCAGCTTCTGGCCTCTTAAGATGCTTGTGCCATTTAAACAGCATACCTCCAAAGTGACCCGAAGCAACTTTATTTTGGCCTGTCTTTTTGGGACCTAACTCTCCTGAACACATGAGAATCCACAGTGAAGAGTCAATATGTTTGCAAATGACTTAGATCTTGACCATAGAGTTTGTGAATATTAATCTTTTCCCAATATTGAATACCACTATTGTCCTGCCAAGCCTTCCTATTTCATCCCTTTCCTTCCTGAGTTATTTGTCATTATTTAAATAAATGCATATATAAAGATGCCCCATCTCTCAATGGATAATCACAATTATCAGTGGTGACTTCTTCCAAATCGGGGATTACACAATACACCGGATAAAGCCAAAACTACTGAAGGAAAATGTCAATGTTTCATTTTGGATTGTTTCATCATAGGGCCCTATGTTGTCCAGATAGCTTGCTAGGAGTATGCAGGGAGGACATATTATTTGGACTGTGTGGATACAGCCAAACTTGACTGGATGGCGATTAATAACAATATCAGTGATGATCTAAATGTACAAGCAACTATGGCCCAAGACAGATGGGCCGAAAGGAGTGTGGTGGCAGTGATACTAGGGTTCCGGATTGCACAGCAACAGCACCGTCTGGAACCCTAGTATGCAATGGTAGAGGCCTGATGGCGCTGTTCCTTCTGCACGGCCGCCACCATTTTCACGTAACAGACGCATAGCATCTGCATGTCATGGCGCGTCCATTACATCATGAGTGTGCCATTGACACACTTGCAACATAACCAGGGCACCAGTAAAAGAACCCCCCAAAAAACGAGCTCTTTTAACTTGGGAGGGATGTTGCACGGTCTAGTGGCTGCAGCCTCCCTCCAGAGTTAAAATGTGCGCCTGCAGACCGCCATTTTCAGGCAGTCTGTACTGCACCTATTTTTACAAGGAAAAGTTGTTCAGAAATGAAACTTTTTTTCTGGTGGTAAAATGGGGAAGAGTACTGAAAATATTCATGAAAACTTTCTGAGTAGTTGTGGTACAACTTTCCTTTTTCAAACAACTTCACTGGGATTTTGGATCAGTTGCAATTGTTTTTTCATAGGGAAAAGGCACCATAAAAGAAGAAGTAACAATGCCTCAATTGTACATCTTCAAAAGTCTGTCTTGTGTTCATGGCAGTAAAAAAACAGACCAAATCCTTGCAGTGTGTTTGAATGAAAATCAGTGCTACATCCCCTTCCACCTTCCATCTTGCCTGTGCTTTTCTTAGATGCTTGCCTTATATGTATTCTGCCTGGGATGCACTCTGTAGCATTAATATTTCATCTCTGTTTTTCGCTCTGCTCTGTTCTACAGGGCACAGCTATTGCTGGCATGATCATTTTTGGCAAATTACAGGCATCCCAAGGATCGGGTGATCGCCGGATGATTCAGACGCGAGGGCTCAGATGAAGTTCTCTTAAGGACAGGGTTTGCCATCTTAAAAACTGCTGTAGAAGACACTTCAGAAAAGAGTGCATCTTTCTAGCTCTCTCAGGGTTTAGCTGTTAGTTTACCAAGGTTAGCATGAAGAGAAAATTTGAGGCAGCATCTTGACTGCTAGTATACTGTAGAATACTAAATATCCTGCAAGATTGCAAACAAGAGGAATTGGACCACTAAGGAAGAATCTGGCCCAAAGAGAACCCCCATGTATTTAAGGTAGTGCTCCATAACCTCAGCTCCATACCTAAAAGAAAGGAGAAGAAAGGTGAAATTGTGATCCTTCAGGATTGCTGGTCAGTACAGCTCTTCCTCTTTTGGAAGTGAATGGCCAAGAGAAGTTCTGTTCTATAAATAAAGCATCATCATCATCATCATCATCATCATCATCATCATCATCATCATGATGTTTCTATCCAAAAGTCAGGTGGAAAAGCTCCAAAAAAAACTTGGTTGAGCATCTCATGGTCCGATCACAACAACTGATCTTGGGATCATGGTAAATAGGCCAATGAAAATCTGAACATTGTGCAAGAGTGCTTCCTCAAAATGCAAATTTCAGGCTGGGAGTAATTAGGAAAGGAACCAGAAGTAAAACTCCCAATAAAATGTGCTTATACACATCCATTATATGACCACATATTGAACACTGTGTACAGAATATCACAGAGATGGGAAGAGTGCAAAAAAAGAGCAAGCAAAATGATCGAGGGAATGAAGTCCATGAGGACAGGTTGCAACGATTTAGGGCTGTTTAGTTTGGTAAAAAGGCAAGTAATGGGAGACATGATAGAGAGGTATTATACAAGGTGTATTTCTCATAATACAAGACCCCAAGGTCATCCACTAAAAATGAATGGTAGACAGTTAAGAGGAGATAAAAGAAAGAACATGCTGCATACTTAAAGTGTGGAATTAGCTGCCATAAGGTGTACATATGGCTATAACTTGGACCTTGTTAAAAGGAGATTGGATACATCCATGGAGGATAGGACCATCAATGGCAACTAGTCAGGTTTTTTGTGTGTCATCTTCAGTATCAGAGGCAATATGCCTCTGTGTATCAGTTGCAGGACAACACAAGATGGAGGAGCAGTTGGGAGCAGTTCCATACATATTCTGCCAATAGGATTCCCATAAACAACTAGTTCACTGCTGTGTAAAAGTAATGTTGGAGAGTTCCTCAGTCTAATACAGCACGGCTGTTCTTATGTTCTTAAATCATTCAAAAGAATAGAGAAAATTTCTATGATGATCTCAAAGAACACATAAAACTAAATTTAAAAAATCAAGAATATAGAAAAAATATAGCTTCTGCAGGAGCTCAGCTTTGGAAAGACTGAGCATTTCTATCTGCTCTAGGCAAAGAGCAAGAAAAGATGGAGCTTTTCTTCTTTCTGGGAGAAGTCCCACACATCCTAACTAATGAAATTCTTTTAACCAGTCCGGGAAAAAAAATCATTTTTAGCTTCTTTCTTAATATAAATCTCTACTCCATTTTTTTTGTAATAATTTTGGTTCTCATTGGTGCTGTTAGGAATTCATTCCAGTTCAAAACCGTTTCTGCATCACTATGGCACACAAGGAACACACTCCCAGATTCCTGTTTGGAGGTTCCTTCTACTAATCCAAGAAATTCTGAAACTGAGCATATGATTTTTGCAACGATCCTTTGAGATCTGAAACAACTTGCATAGTTTCTTTGGAAAAAGCAGAGCTAGGAAAAAGTTGCTCTTGGATTATAACTCCCAAGAATCCCTTAGCCACCCAGTTAATGGCAAAGCTAGCTGGGCAGTTCTGGAAGCTATATTAAAAATATAAATTCTCCATGCCCTGAGAAGACAGTTCAACAGCTCCAGAAATGCTGGAACATGAGAGCCTCAAGTGGCTTGATGGGATTTTATTTGATCTAGGTTCAAAAATTATCTTTAGGGACCATTCCCTGTGGATCTAAGATACACTGCATCAATTTGGCAGTTTCCTGTTATTATGATTTTCTCCTTCCCTGTTATGTGAGTGAATGTCAAAAAATCATACTGGCTCTTCAGAGGGATGGAGGGGGGATCTCAGTGAAACATTTTCTTCTAACATCCGTAGATGTATTGATCACTCTCCCGACCTTTGCTTTCTTCCCCTTAGACCTCGGAAGGCTGAGGTCATGAAAGGAATTATTTATGGATCTTGTGTCAGTTACAGCATGTCGATATCCTGGCCATTCTTTTGAGGATTGCTGTAAAAGCAATCGGGTCTTTGCTGAGTCCCCCATTGCTCTCCCATATCCTCTGGCCTTTGCATTCATAAGCAGGGAGACTAGGGGCACCTATTAAACAACTCAGAACAACGTCAATAAGATTGAAGTTAATCATTTGTCACTGCTTTGTGCCTTTGTTTCCAACTTATGGTGACCTTAAGGCCAATATGCATGCATTTTATGTATCAATAAGGCACAGATGATGATTGAGATGGATAAATATACTAAATTATAAAATTGTAGTGCAGTTGGGAATCTCTTCCTGATGGATGAGAAAGATTACAAGAAAGAGGTTTGTTTGTTTTCTAAAAGTCCAGGTCCCTGGGATTTCACCACTTCATCTACTGATGATGACAGCAGGGAGCCATTCAATGCTACATAAGGTGTGGAGATGGGATTCAGATTCACAGGTGAAAGGAGGCACACATTGGACCTCTATCCCAGTGGTCCTCGACCCTTTGGGGGTCGAAAATCCTTTCACAGGGGTCACCTAACACCATCAGAAAACACATTTTTCCGATGGTCTTAGGAACCGAGACACCACTCCTCTACCCGGGGGGTCACCACAACATGAGGAACTATATTAAAAGGTCACGGCATTAGGAAGGTTGAGAACCACTGCTCTATCGCAAAGCAACCAGAACTGTATTCCATTACTAAAATTTGGGGATAGTTGTAGTGGTGCCTCCCATGGCTGTTGAAGCATAATCCTGCATTATAGTGCCTAAGATACAGGAAGGGTAAAATGTTGCCGTATCTTCCAGAGAGGAGGAAGGAAAAGGGGCTGCTATATGATGGTGCAGTGCTTGTAGCTGCAATGGTGGCAGTACATGCAGCGGTGAGATGTTGGTGAAGGGTTGCAATCCACAGGACGAGTCACTGGCCCCTTGATTTAAATATTCCCATTTTGATTGAAGAAACAAAGGTCCAAGAAGGCTTGTTGCAAAAACTGGGACAGCTGCTTGACATCAGAGCTTGGAAACGTTGGCTGAGATCCTGGACCAGATGCTTCAGTAGTAGCTTCTCCAGTCCCATCCCCATCCCAATCCAACAGCTGTGAGCAATGGAGATCTGTTCTCCTGCCACTTATGGTGAATCATACTATTTCCCCCCTCCTTCCACTGATCTCCATTGTGAAAATCAAAAGCTGGATCCTCTGAGGCTGAGAGATCCAGTGGGTTTCCATGTTCAAGTGGAGATTTGAACTCTGTGTTGAACCCAAACCATTATACCACACTGGCTCTCCCATAGACAAGCACAAAGCTTCAAATGACCAGTTGTGTCTTTCATTGGTACATCAACACTGTCCTAACTCTCCTGCTGACCTTGCAGTCAGTCAAAGAGTCTGGAGCACCAGTTAAGTTTGTGGATAATGTGAATTATCAAATAAAACCCCTTCTTCAGCCTCAGCTTGCCTGAACCTATAATTCCTGTGGCGATGCCTTATTAGAAGAAATGGGTTTTACCGATCGATTGGTTTGGCGCCAGACTGTCTGATCCTCTTGCGCTGCTAGGTTAAAGCTGTCGTGGTTAATGTATGGGTCTGCAACAGGAAATGTACAGAAATTCATAATTAATTAAGGGTAACAGTGAAATCTGTGGTCTGTTCCTGTAACTGTCAGACTGGATTGTCCTTTTGCAGGTTGACTTGCCATCATCCTCTTGCTCCATCTGGTGGGTATGTTCCATCGATACATGGGAGAAAAGATAAAATTGTAGACACTAGAAATCTTCATTAAAAGATCTGTGCATCAACTATAATCTGCCCTGCATGTGTTTTAATGGTGTGGTGTAATGGTTTAGGCATTGGACTAGGACACTGGGAGACCAGGGTTCGAATCCTAGATTGGCCATTCAATCCCAGTGGGTGACTTTGGGCATGCCATACTCTCTCAGACTCTGGGGATGGCAATGGCAAACCCCTTCTGAAGAAACTTGTTAAGAAAACCCTATGATAGAGTTGCCTTAGGGTCACCATAAGTTGGAAATTACTTGAAGGCATGCAACAACAACAACAACAACAACAACAACAACAATGTGTTTTAGCAAGTCAGAATTTCTGATTTCGGCCTCTCTTTCTGTGGTTCAGCATGTTATTATAATCATTCCTCCATACAGTAACTATACAAGGTCTGAAAATGTTAGCACTTTAAAATTAGGAACATCTACACTTGCTTTTTGAATGCAATTGAGGCTCTTAAACAGTAGATGTCAGGTTTGCATCACAGAGAAACTCTTCTTGGGCTATTCTGCTCCTATCTAATCCTGAGATAAGAACTGGTGTCACATAGTGGTTTGAGTGTTGGACTATGACTCTGGAGACCAGGGTTCAATGAAACTCACTGGGTGACCTTCTGCAAGTCACACTCTTTCAGTCTCAGGGGAAGGCAGTGGCAAATCTCTTCTGAAGAAATCTTTCCAAGAAAATCTCAAGACAAGATCACCTTATGGTCATGCTAAATCGGAAACGACTTCAAAGCACTCAACAATACAATACAATAGATATGAAAACAAGCAGAACCATGTACAACCCCCCCAAATACCTCCATTTCCTTCTACTGATACATCATACCATCCAACATTAGAGTGAGATCTAGATGGCAAAAGTTATTAATGAGCAAGACCAAACAAGCTAAGAGAGGCTGCCACAGTTTGCTATTGCCTGAGCCGACTGGGAAGGGCAAACTTTCACCTGATCCTCTCTTCTCTCCCCAGCTGAGTCAATTGAGTGCAAACTACTTCTGCACTTCGAACTCAGTTTGCAGCAATGGAAGTAACTGGAGGACAAAGGGCAGAGAGGAAAAACTAAAAAAAAGGAGGAGGAGAACATTTTAAAAGCAGCTGAAAAAGTGAGATGACAGAAAATTAATCAGCATGGTCTCTGCCAAATCAGGACAGTTGGAGTGTATGATGCCTTCATTTTCCTCTGCACTGCCTCTCAAAATGGCAACTGGAAGTGAAGGCACACCTCCTCTCCCTCTCCCCTTCTGCAGCTGAATGGAGTAATTCAAATTGCCTTGCCTGAGACTCAGACAATTGAAATGAATGGCTGAGGCACTGTTACTCTTATCACTTAAGCGGGGGAAAAAAGTCCTCAACATCAAAGTGTTTTCCCCATTACTTATTTTGCAAATGAAGTAATTGCAAATTCTCCACCTTAATTGAGCAGGTGCCAAATTTCTGAGCTTGTAAATACTTGAGCTGTGCATTGAGAAAACCTAATATGTTTAATGAACAAGAAAAAGGTTTTGTCACCTCCCTAGTAGAAGGTAGCATTTTCTAGTTAATATTTGAAGTTATTTTTCAAGGGGCATTTTAAAGCATTTTAGATACATGTTGACAGAGCAAGAACAAACATCTCCAGTTGTTTCTGCTTGTGAATAGAAATTAATGCCTCCACGGGGCTCTTGAGTTACCAATCTGTGGTAACTCATGCTTGTTCTGGGATGCCATGAATGCTTCCAATGGCTCAGTTAGACAGACAAGGAAGACACAACTCATACATTTTCAGGAAAAATCTTCACTTTATATAAGAATATTTTAAATACAGATGTCTTTGTAAATATACATTCTCCATAGGAAACAAAATAACATTTTTAACTTCTATTCATCAAACTCACATATATTAAAAAATAGCCTCTCTGGGACAAAGAATAGAGTGGAGAGGAAATATTCAACCAAAAGCTTGTTCTACCAGACAACGGACACAATCCTGTAGAAAACCATAGTACACCAACCCCACTGAAATGAACAAAAGCTGTGCCTGAGGAATCGTAGTTGGATCTATGTCTTCTGTTGGCCAAAACAAAGAATAAACTGCAGACCCACATCATTTCATGCTACCATTTAATCTTGGACAGAGGAAAAAGACAGTCAACTGATAATGATGCAAAGGTGATACGGGAAAATAGGCATGGATGCTTTCAATATGCATTTCAAGGGAAATGGTAGTTTATTGCTTACATACTTCTGCAACCTCTCCTCCCCATCTTGCCTTTTGCCATTGAACCAAAAATCATAGTCTCTTTGGCTTAATGCACACTCTATGTATAGAGGCATGGCATTCTGAAGTTGACAGCAGAACAAACAATTTCATGCAAAGGGTAGGAGAAGTCTATTTCTGATGCTCTTTGCAAGCAGAAACTATCACTGCAGGGAGCAAAATTCTACCCCCTCTGCTTCTTGTTCCACTTGCAGTGAGATTTTTATGCAAGGGAGCATTAAAACATGTCACTGACGACTATAGATGGGCAAAATCTATGAAATTCATTCCCATCCCCATCTAATTTTTCATGTTGGATTATTGCCATGTTAGTCATTTCATTACTGATCTTTTCATAGAGACACACATGCATATAGAAAATACACACACACATACACACACACCAATATACACAGATCTATCCTAAACCGTTCCAAAGTGTTTCATTTCCATATACAGTACATTAAAAAAAGGTCATGCTCTAACATAAATAGGCTATTAAAATGAAACTCGAGGACAACCTGGGCTATCTAAGTGCTAGCAAGGACATTCACTACAATTTAGGGTTGCCAACCGACCGTTAGCCCACCTTTAAGCCTTCAAAGCCAGTCAAAGGTTGTCAAAAGCAACACTGACTGATTAGTACAGACTAAGCTTCCAGTTAAAATCTGATCCACAATAATCAGAAGGTGACGGTTTGGACAGCTTGCAGAAAAGCATAAGGTTTGACATACGAATGCAGATCAAATTGTGAAAGGCACAGAAGCAGATGGTGGAGACAGAAGCTGGCAGCCCTCATAATATTGCACATGGTGGCAGTTCCTTTGCAGTAAATAATGAAGCACAGGACATTTGGAATTGAAAGTGGCTTCGGTGTTTCTTGATAAAGCAGTGGCTTTAAAAAGTGGGGAGGGTCAAAGAGAGGCAAAGGTGGGATTTTCCACTGTTCTTTCCAAAGAATCAGTGTTTTTAAGGCATAGGATATGGCTCAGTTACCCTCTCACTCCACAGAAAATGCATGAAAAATACAGTGGTTAGAAATGTTCAGTTCCCAATCACATTAAATTCTGATCAACCTTCTGAAACCTCAGATCTTGTCAATGGATGGCAGTGATGGGCAACACAAACCAAACCTGTGGCATAAAAAATATCATCATTTCTAGTGGTTTAACATTGCTTGGCTCAGATTACAGTTAAAAACACAATTCCTGTTTAGAGCAGGAACTCCCAGATCTGTCTTTTATTGATATGATGGAAGCAGGATGAAAATTCCCTTTCAGTTCCTTCCTGAGAGTCAGCATTCCAGATGATAACACGAAATGCAAAAATGGTAACTCCTTTTTTACAGATAAGCCATTAGTCCCCTTCGAAGAAATCGGTTATTCTGTTTCTTTTGTAGAAGGAGGCACCCAGAAAATGGAAAAGCTTCCTTGAAATCAAAGAATACGAACAGGTATGGTCTTCCACTTTGCTTCATACTTTGGGATTGCTCGGGGGTTTCAGTGCCTAAAACAAAAGGGAAGAGATATTAAGTTCACGTAACTCAAAGAAAGGCAACAGACTAGGTTTAAATAACTTTGTGTCACATCAGCCAGGACTAGAGAGAGAAGCAAAGGTTTCTGAAAAGGGGTGTGTTATTCTTTCTGCAGGAACATAACAGCAGTAAAGTGTGCAACTGTGAAACCTTTCTCAATAAGGCTTGCTCCTTACCTGGGGTGGAGGTGGAGGTGGTGCCTTAGCCTTGAATTGGGGAGCTGGAACAGTCTTCAGTGCTGCGGCCTGTAAGAGAAGTGTTTAATACATCACACCATCCAGCTCAGTCATAGATTGGAAGCGGTGAGCAAAGGCGGTTCACAGTGAAATGCCATGACTGTACCACCTCCATTTTCAAGCGAGCTACGAACAGCATTCATCCAAAAGCAGAAAGAAAAGGACACACCTTGCACAGAAAGCAACTAGGGCTGCATTTGCACAGCAGAAATAATGCAACTTGACACTACTTTAACTGCCATGGCTCAGTGGTATGGGATTCTGGGATGTGTAGTTTGGTGAGATACTTAGTCTTCTCTGTCAGAGAGCTCTGTGCGCCACCAAATCCCAGAATCCCATAGCATTGAGCCATGGCAGTTAAAGCAGTGGCAAAGTACATTTTTCTGCAGTACAGTTGCAGCCTCCGTTGGAAGAAATGCCAACAAAAATATTGAAAATGTTGTGTCTCCATAACATGATAATTTTTCGCATAAGGTGAAATTTTCACATGAAACACTGAAACAGAAACAAAAAAGAATCTTATCCTTTCATTTAAAAAATGAAAGCAGTAGAGTCCGCAAAGGAAGATTATGCTTTCTGCAAAAGTGAAAAGGGAATACTTGCAGGGAAGCTTTATATCCCCACCTTGGTTATATTTGCAGAGCATCCAGCTAGAAAAAGAGCCAACATAGAGAAGGACAGTTAAGAAACTGACTTACTGCATTGCCAGTGACAGGAGATAAGCCTGGCTTGGCGGTTGGAATTGGAGGTGGAGGGATATTCGGCTTTACGATGGGCTGGAACGAAAAGAAAGAGGAGCTTATTTAGATGCATTTGCACACGGTGATCAACACACATTTGACTGTTGCGAGGGCAGACAAAAGTATTGCATAAAGCCCCCTTTCAAGAGAGATCAAATAAGGCCAGAATGTAGCATTGCCAGGTTTTCAAAATAACAGAAAGAGGCAATACAAATTTGTGACAGACAGGGTTGACAATCACAAAGTAGCTATTGTCAAGCTTGTGTTCTGCCTAAATACCAATGAAGGTTTTTATTTCTGTAAAATTAGCATATTGTTAGACTATGACTCTGGAGATCAGGGTTCAATTCCCAGCTTGGTCATGAAAACCACTGTGTGACACTGGCCAAGTCACACTCTCTCAGCCTCAGGGGAAGGCAAATGCAAACCTCTTCCGAACCAATCTTGCCAAGAAATCCCCATGATAGGTTTGCCTTGGGGTCACCATAAGTCAGAAATGACTTGAAGGCATACAACAACGTAAATTATATGATGCACAACCGAACTTGTCTTGGCAAGTTCAGTTTTAAGTATAGTTGTTGAGTTCTTGAGTCTTGGCAGCTGGGATTTCCTAATCGTAAGCCTCCAGGAAGCATTTGGAAAATGTCCCTTAAGAAAAGAATGCTAAAGAAAATTGAACTTTAACACAACAGGTTTGTGACGTCCTTCAGACAGCTGTCCAACTTACCGTTTTTGCATTTTGATAAAAGGTTGGGGTATGGCTGAATTGTTCACTTGGAATGTTCTGAGGAAAAACAAGAAGAAACACTGGATTAACATTATTTAGAAGGGGAGGGCTTGCATACAATCTCATACCGTCTAATTTACTAGGATTTTCTATTTCATAGAACTGCAGAACCTTTGGAGGTGATCTTGCCTGAACCCTTGCTCACTGAATTGCAGGAATCCAGAAACAATTCCAAGAAGCAGTAATAGCATCTGGTAAACTCTTTTAATCTTTTAATTCAGCAATAAATCTACGTATGTCAACATTCCCACAGACTACAAAATTATCCTTGTACATGATAGATAACATATTAGAAATAATATCTTTGTGGTATTCTAGTTTTCCACATGGTGGTTGTGTATGCAGGAGTGTGTATGTGCACATTCATATGAGTGTGTGTGTGTGTGTGTGTGAGAGAGAGAGAATTTTAAAGTATAATCTGATCCTTCACATGCCTATACGGAAACTAGCCCTATTGAACCCAATGGGACATACACTTGAGATCTCGCCTACATAGGCCAAAAGGCCTATTATGCTCCCGTTCTAGCATCATCCTCTCCAAACTGCAGTTCTGGTGCAAGCAGCCCAGACAATGTCCAGCACATTCTGCAGCAGAACCAGGGTCTAACAGCCTTAAAAAAACGTTTTAATATATATACATATATATCTTTTGCTCTGTTCATGTCTTGCTGTATTATCTTATGATAGCCTATGCTTGAAATAGGCCATTAATTCTACTTACAACACAAACTGGTGGTTTATTTGCTTGGGGTGGAGGAGGAGGGAGAAGAAATCTAGTAGACTTGACCTGAAAAAATATAAAATATAAATTAATGAGAACCAATAAATCAATGTCTAAACCTGATTTCTGAAACAATGGCCAAAATCCTATATCGTCTACGACAACTACTATAGCTACTACCTCCCCAAACCGGACAGAAGCATCATTCAACTGTACTCTGATCACTGTCACAGTAGACCTTCTGCTGTCTTCATGCAGCTGATGAAGTAACTGCAGTCCAGACTAATATCCATTTACTTCCATATCAAGGGAATAGAGAGCAAATGTTACCAGATTCTGTAGTGTTTAGCATCTATTGTTTAAAAGGTTCGTTGTGGTTGTTACCTCTGGAGGTCCAGGCACAGGGCCAATATGCTGCCTTCTCTTCTGTTCTTGATCGGAGAAGGCCAGGTTTGTTGCTCCAGGTGCGCTCTTGTGGGTGCTGTCATAAAAGCATTCAATATTAGCATGAAGACATTCTGCATTGAGAATGTCTAAATCCTGTATGCAGCCATTTCAATATCGTTGTCGTAATAGATGTGATGGTAGGAAACATATCAAGTATTTCCTGGCTATTTTCCATTCTTACTATTCATTTGTTTATTTTACTTTATATTATTCATATCTGGCCTGTAAAACGAAGTCCAGCTGAAATCTTATTTAGTAAAGTGAACCAAGCTTCCCATGTCTTCACCAACAATGTTGGTGATGGGACCAAGAAAAGGCTCTTCTTTGGACATCTTAAAATGTGGACCCACTCATATACGAAGATATAGTTTTTTAGATAGTTTGGGATTATCAGGGGCTAATTTTTTTTGGTCTAGCAGCTGATAAGAAAAGGGGCTTTCTGAAAGCTGTGAATTGGAAACTATTATCTAAGTTGGTGACTATCACCAGTTTACTACCATTATATTTTAACTTTGTAATACAATAAGCCTTTTCTATCCATGGGAGCTTGGTTCCATGGGGGACCGTGGAAGGCAGAAAACATGGATGCTTGTGCCTTTATTATTCAGTCACAACAATGTGCACATGGTCTGGCATTTCCAGATTATCCTTGAAAATCTAGAGCAAAAGGTAAATCGTTTTAATCCAGTTTAAGAAAAGGATGGCCCAGATTCAGTGCAGAATTGGCCTCCCATCATGAAGACAGTCCACACTCCAAGCAGAGCATTGGCACTGAGTCATGAAGTCAAGGTGCCATGAGGGCGGTGGCAAAGGACTGGTTCATTTGCTTCATATAGACATGTCCTGAATTAGCTATGTTCTGAAAGTCAAGCTGAGAATGTATTCAAAGGGTTTTGAAGGCTCACCTTGGTATTTGTTTCTTATTTACAATTCGGTAACGGAAAAAGATTGCAGTGACGACCGCTGTGACCGCAAGGACCACCAGCACAGCAGCAATGATGATGATATCTGCAAAATCAAAGAGACAATGTCTTAGTTGACATTGGAGGAGTCATATGGGAAGCAGAGACACAATTCCTGGAAATTTGGCTGCCCCAGCCAGGTGGCCTTTGTATTCCTTATGAGTCGAATACACCAGCGATTGTCTTGGAACAAGACTTTGCATCACTTGTCTGGGTATTTTGGATTTCAGTTCCCAGAATCCCCAACCACTGAATGAGATTCTGGAAGTTTGAGACCAAAACATTTAGCTTCATTGATTGGGTGAATAGGCCAACAGGAGCATTGTGTTTTAGCAGTTCATTGGACCTACAAGAGCCTTGGCAGATTTGTAGGAGCATCATAACTGTGGCTCTTTGCATATGGCCAGGGAAAGGGGATATAAAAGTGGCAACCTCACTGTGACAGTTGTCTTAGATTAGAGAAATATTCACTTTAACTCTGAGTCAGGGAAGAAAAGGTCCTAGCTGGACTTTTTCTTTTGGAGATTATTATTGCAAGCTGCCTAGAGAGGTTATTTGCAAGCAAAGAAATCTCCAGGTTAAAGCTCATGCTAACTCTTTTGAGTGATTTCCAAAATCAGATTGTTCAGAATGAAAAGCTCTCGCACCAATAATTCCTCTAGGAGATACTGCTGTGTGGTGGCAATATTGCAGGATTTAAAGGTGTTAGACATGGTATAAAATCCCTACTTGCTGGATGAATCAGCCCAGTCACCTCTTTTTGCTTGAACTATTTGATGCAATTGCCATTGCGGCACACTACCTGCACTGCAGGAATACTACTTTATCTGCCATGGCTCCATCCTACAGACTCCTAGGATCTATAGAATTGTGATGCACCAGCACCCTTTGGCAGAGAAGGATAAGGACCTTGCAAAACTACAAATCCCAGGATTCCATAGGATGAAAATACAGCACTTACAGTGGTGTCAAACAGCATTATTTCTACAGTGTAGATGCACCCTAAGAAATGGAGCTGGGAATCTGGAAGTCCATGGGAATCTCACAACTAGATACCCTTAAGCAAACCAGAGCCTCCGTGGACTATGTTAAACTGGATCAGTTTGAGTTGGTGAGTACCGAGGATGTGGACAAGATCCTCGGAAGTGTTCGGAAAACAACCTGCTCTCTTGATCCCTGTCCCTCGTGGTTAGCGGCCCAGGGGGGACCGGCGGTAACATTATTGTTACGCCGGATAATTAATACATCTTTGAGGGATGGGCTATTTCCATCGGATCTTAAATTGGCCATTGTAAAACCAATCCTAAAAAAGCCCTCCCTCGACCCCCTGGTACATAATAATTATCGGCCTGTTTCGCTGCTGCCATTTCTGGGAAAGGTGATCGAGAGGGCGGTTGCGATCCAGCTTCAGGCGGTCTTGGATGAAACGGATTATCTGGACCCATTTCAAACTGGCTTCCGGGCGGGTTACGGGGTTGAGACGGCCATGGTCGCCTTGGTCGATGATCTCCGTCTGAGCATCGACAGGGGAAGCGTGTCCCTGTTGGTGCTCTTGGATATCTCAGCGGCTTTCGATACCATAGACCATGGTATCCTTCTGGGACGCCTGGCAGAGGTGGGAATCGGGGGCACTGCGCTCCAGTGGTTCCGGTCCTACCTCTCCGGGAGGTCCCAGATGGTGCAGCTGGGAGACGTGTGCTCCGACGAGAGGCCCCTTAAAACCGGGGTCCCTCAAGGAGCTATTTTGTCTCCCATGCTATTTAACATTTACATGAAACCGCTGGGAGAGATCATCCGGAGACATGGGGCGCGGGGTTATCAGTACGCTGATGACACCCAAATCATTTTCTCTATGTCTCCGACTGATGCAGTGACTGGGGATGGCGTCTCTCCTCTCGTGGCCTGTCTAGAGTCAGTAATGGGCTGGATGAGGGAAAACCGACTCAAATTGAATCCAGAGAAAACGGAGGTACTAGTGATAGGTTCTCCTGGTCCAGGAATGGCGGTGGTTCCACCTGTCCTGAATGGGGTCACGCTCCCTGTGAAGGACTCCGTGCGCAGTCTGGGGGTGCTTCTTGACTCGTCGCTTCACCTGACAGCTCAGGTGAATGCGACGGTCAAGAGCACCTGTTATCAGCTTCGGCTGATCCGCCAGCTGCACCCATACCTGGCCCAGAGGGACCTAGAAATGGTTGTACATGCTCTGGTAACTTCGAGACTGGATTTCTGCAATGTACTCTACATGGGGCAACCCTTATACCAAACTCGGAAGCTGAAAATGGTGCAGAATATGGCAGCCCGGCTGGTCACTGGTGCTCCCAGGACCAGCCATATAACACCGGTTCTAAAAGATCTCCATTGGCTGCCCATTCGCTTCCGAGCTCAATATAAGGTGTTGGTTATTACCTATAAAGCCCTAAATGGCTTGGGCCCAGGATACCTAAAGGACCGCCTCTCCCCGTACATTCCGCCTCGCACCCTCAGAACATCTGGGCAGCAATTACTGAAGGTGCCTGGGGCTAGGTTAACCTCCACCACGTGGAGAACATTTTCCACGGCTGCCCCAGCCCTTTGGAATATGCTGCCCATTGAGCTCCGCTCATCTACCACCCTGGCCCAATTCAGGAAGGATTTAAAAACCTTCCTGTTTCAACAGGCATTCCCCGATTAAATATCCTGTGGGCCTCCCTCCTCTTCCGTGGCCAAGAGGTTGGGCTATGGGGCTTTTTTCCTGTTATTTTTCTGATGTATTGATGTATTTGTATGGTTTTAACTTTTTTGTATTGATTATATGAATTGTGTGTGTTTTAATTGCTGTAAGCCGCCCTGATCGATGGAAGGGCGGGATATAAATAAAAATTTTATTATTATTATTATTAGTTCTCAGCCAAAGGTGATCATAGATGAGCTATAGAGGTCCTTACACACTTCCATTTCTCCTCTTTTGTCTGCAAGATGAAAAGCTTCCCTTTTTCCCTTTTAAACCAGCTTTGCATTAGGTACTAACTCTGTTAACTGTGTGTTTCTTCTAATGCTAGTTATCGAATGAACCAGAATATCAAACCATGGTCAATATCCAATGGTTGCACTATGGTTTCAAAAGCTAGCAGAATTAGGACTTTCTCCCCCGACTCCTGGCTGTTAAAATCTGCTCCAAAGGATTTCCCAGGACTGTGGAGCAGGTTTTAAGGGTATATGGGGAACTGCAGGAGGAAGGGGGAATTGTCAAGAGAAACAGTGGGATCTAGCAGACACCTATCTTGGGTTCCTAGAAAGGACGAAATGGGAATCTGTAAATTTCATGACTGGAGTCAAATTTGTAGTTCCTGCCCCCTCAAGAAAGTTACATCAGTGTATGTAGAATCATGTGTGTCATCCTATATTCTTTATCTCCTGCTTCAACTTACATCTGTTTCCAGTAGGGTCATCACAATTTGGTGGTGCCCACCCTTCTTCACACTGGCATTGCAATTCATGATCACATACCTATAGCAGCATAAAGATAGCATTAGTTTCCAAGTGTGTACAAAAGAAGCATACAAGGCATGTACAAAAAAAAAAGCTCTATTTCTCTATTTGTTGAAAGGATTTCTTCTAGCCCATCCTTTTTAAAGTTATTGGCAATAAATCATGAGTCTAGTTTTGAACTCACAAAATTAGGCAGATACAAAGTTCTAACTTCCATTGTTCATCCAAATTAAAGTAGACTCGTTGAATTAATGGGAACTTTGTAAGTCAGCACTTATGTTTGTCACCACTAGAAATCTGGGCCTAACTATTAGATTTAATCCAAAGATCCAGTCCTCTCAAAATATGTGCCACAGATAAAATGGCAAACAAATCCATCATGCAACAACTAACACAAGTGCTTGTCTAGCAATCAGGCATTTGTTGTGGGAGCCAGCATAAATACAAGGGCATTTATTTATGCTACACTAAAAGTATAGGATCAAACCTGAAAAAGTACATGGATACATGCTTAGCAGAGGAAGAAAGGGTATTCAAAACCCCAGAACTCTAAAAACTAGTGGGAATGATTCCTCCCTTTACTGTAAAATGTTACACTTACAGCATGTCCTGGGCATTTGTCAGAACAGTTGGTAGATCTGTAGGCTCTCTCAATCTCAACACATTGCCCATTGTTGCAGACCTGAAAGTCAAATGCCCAAACTGATCAACAAGAAAAGACAATAACTTTTTCTAAATATATATATAAAACTACACACCTTTATTATCTAAGATAGCAGAGCAATGTAAGGCTCTCTGCTAGTTATTGCATCAGTCCTAGTCGCTAGAGATGATGCAGTTAAGTCTAAAGGACCTCAAGTTGCCCATTCTTGGTCTAAGCCCACTGGAGTATAAACATGGTCTATTATCTTGCTTATGCTTATAAAGTAACAAGAAGCTGCTGGTAAATCTCCCTTAATGTAAAATTGAAAGTTTCTGCCCACTTTTATTTATATCGAAGGTGGATAACTGGTGGTCCATGGATCACAACTAGCCCCATCCTTATTTCCCACTGAGCCATAAGTCAGAAACAACTTGAAAGCACACAACAACAGCACATTGATTATATGGGCCTAACAATTGGATTTAAGCCTAAAGGTGTAGCTCTACCTGTTAGTGTTCAAGTATTCACTATGTGGTTGTTACATGAATTTCAGAACTTGTGGCTTCAGAAACTGCCACATCAATCACCCCTTTTGAAATGGGCATGTAGCGCTATTAATTCACTAACCTTTCCTTCTCCACATTTTGTTCCAGGAGCGACCATTCCTCCATCTTCTTCGCCTGTGCTCGGAAAACTGCCTTTACATGTCTCAAACGATACTAAGCTTCCAACTGAAGGCATCCTTGAACCACCAGAGCAATATAACTTGCCACACTTTAGATCTCTGGAAATGACATATCCAATTATTTTTAATTCAATTCAAAGAGTCGGCAAATAAATAAGACCTGTGTTTTTGTTCATTTGGAACCAACACACAGCCATCATATACACCTTTTATTTATTTCTGTGCATTACTAGAGATGGGTCTTGGATGAAACGCAAGGGTCTAGTCATCCAAAACAAGATATATGTGCATGCAGCCTCAAGTTATACATGTATACGTTGCCAAGACAATCCTGACCATTGTATAGTTTGAACCCTGAGAAGCCCCAGAAAGCTAGCAGAAAATGATTTGCATTGCTTACTTTGTTCCACATGGGAGGTATGTACCATTTGCCTTTCTGCAATGGCCATAGTAAACCCCTTTCCGGTTGATATTGTAACAAGAATCTATAGCCACTGTAGATCCTGCAGAAAAACAACAACAATGACAATAAATTCATCGGTGTGCAAAATTATCATGTTCTAAACACTAACTTATTTCGGATGGGTTATACATATTAGTTTTGTTCATATTCATTTATTAAAATGAACATCCTTAAACATGACTATGATCCAAACTATGCAGAGTAATTTTCAATGAAAATATCCCAATAATATTGTGGTCATGAGTAGGCAGTCCTTATGTCAATTTTATGGATTGAAGAACAAGACCCAGATAATGGATCTCAATAAGACCACTGAGAATGTCAGCGGCTAAAGCGTAATTTGTAGTTGAGCCTTACAGATCCATGTCTTGTCCTTACTTTATCTCATAAGTGCCAGATGCCATTAGGATAATCTCTATTGCAGTGGGTAGCCTCAAAGCCAGTAGGATAAAGACCACTTCATTCCCTCCTCTATCCCGCTTTCCCTCTCCATAAGTGGAAAATAGTTAACAAGGAGAGCTGGAGTTAGATCTTCTCCCTTGCCTTGCTGACAATTTCAATTTCATTTTCTACAAGGTGGATGAGCAACAAGACAATCAACTACGTTGGACCTGATTCTCACCAACAGAGAAAATGTGCAAGTAGCAGAGTAGAACCTGAACCAAAGGGTATAAATTACAGGAAAGGAGATTCCAACTAAACATTAGGAAGGACTTCTTGATGGCAAAAGCTATTGAACAATGAAATAGACTGTCTCAAAGAGTAGAAAGGGAAGCTTCCTTCCTCAGTGGTCTTTAAATATTAGATGGCCCACCTTGCCCTGGCAATGGTTTGGACTAGACATCCCTGGAATTCTATGTAATTCACTCACCCGCTCCCCAAAGAGAGTTGCACTGGTTCTGCAAGGTGGGACATTTCCCCATGTAGCAGTAACCCTGGTAGTTTCTGCATGGGTGGCCATTCATCCGGAAGTGATCAGCAGGACATTGATGAGAGTGACCAGTGCACACTTCTGGCAGATCACAGTCATGCTTTGCCGGCCTGCACACTGCTCCTGCTCGCCGAAGCTGTTGAGCAAAGAGAGAGGTCCTCCATTTTGTCACTGTTTCTCATGTTCAGGAGGAGAGTAGTGCCATTTGAAATTTCCATTTCACCCTGAACTTCTCCCTTCATCTGCTGTTGGTACAAGGGGTTAGGGAAGGACTAGAGCTTAGAAAAGTGGATGTGATGGCTGTAGATTCTAGGAACTAAGGGCCCGAACAGACAGGCCAAAATAAAACTGCTTTGTGCCACTTTGAAAGTGTGTTTTTAAATTATACATGTGTCCTAAGAGGCCAGAAGCCATGCAAAGCCACACTCCAGTGGTTAATCTTTTCTCCCCCCCCCCCATGATACCCATTGTATCAAAGTACCATTTCCCACTGATGATAAGAATATTTGTGAGTATTTTTACCTTGCTGATTGTAGCACAGAAAAGAAAGCCTTACCTGGCAGTTCTCACAACACTCCCCATATCCACATTTTGCTCCAGGCTTCAATTTACAAGTTGCAGCATCACAGCAGCCATTTTGGCACTCCTTAAAACCAAAAACAGTGTTAGTTTTACAGGCCCTGCTGCCCAGGCTTCATCTGCACTGGAGAAATAATGCAGTTTGACACTACTGTAACTGCCGAGGCTCAATGTTATGGGATTCTGGGATTTGTAGTTTGAGATATTTAGCCTTCTCTCTCAGAACGCTCTGGTGCCAAAATGAACTAGAAATCCCAGGATTCAATAGCATTGAGCCATGGCATTGTGCTCAAGGTATCAAAACCTAAAAGTAAGTTTTCTGAACAACAAGAATGAACAATGATAGAAAGATACCTCCGGAGAGCCACAGTCACATTCCTCTCCTTCCTCAACAAAGTCATTCCCACAGACTGGGGTTGAAATGATGTCCTTTGGTGGTGGCATGTTGATGATGCATGCTGGGGTTCGCTCCATGATGTATTTCTGAAAATCTTGGAGACTACATGAGCTGAAATCCCGGGGGGTTTTGTAGCTGCAAAGAAGCAACAGCATACACATGTTATAGCGGGCATGTTATGGGAGGAGGACTATAACCCATGGCAGAGAACATGTGGCCATAAAGTCCAACCCCTTGCCATGCAGGAACTCAATATCAAAGCACCCCCCATTCAGCTCCTATTTAAAACCTCCAAAGAAGGAGTCTCCACTGCATACTGAGGCAGTACATTCCACTCCATACAGCTCTTACCATCATAAAGTTTTTCCTAATGTTTAACTGGAATCTATTTTCCTATTAATGGATTGCTTCATGCCCCAATCTCAGGCACAGCAGAAAACAAGGTTGTCCCATCCTCAATATGACATCCCTTCAAATATTTAAACACAGCTGTCCTGTCGCCTCTTAGCCTTCTCTTCTCCAGGCTAACATTCCCAGCTCCCTAAGATACTCCTCATAGGGCATGGTTTCCAGACCTTTCACCATTTTGGTCACCCTTTTCAGAACACATTCCAGCTTTCTTGCTTGGTCTTTCAATCTTTTCTCTGATATTATAATAACCCCAGCTTCTAATTTATGCAAACAATAAGTTAAGCACATTTTCTATCCAGAACAAAATCCATCTTGGCAATTCAAGCCCAATGATATTGCTTTCTGAGTTGAATGATTTATTAAGAGCTATCGTAAAGCAGTCGTGTATAGGAAGAAAACTACAGTTGATAGATGCAGTTCCCTCACCTGAGTTGTGCTGCCATGATGCAGGATTCTGAGCTGCACTTACAAAAACTTGTGTCATGATTCATCCCGAAGTTATGGCCCATTTCATGAGCCATGGTAGCACCGATAGCAATTGCATTTGTGTTGTGATCCTGCATACACATGCAAAAAATGAATCCATTGGTTAGTGTGCCAAGAAACATCTGGTAAATAATATATATCTTAACACCATGTCATAGCTCTTCTCCCCTATAAAAGTATTTTGGCAAAGTTTAAACTGATGAAATGAGTTCTGCGTCCCTAGAATGAAATAGAGCACCAGTGTATCTGCGGATCCAACAGTGGCTTCGTACTTAATATTGCAGGCCACTGGATAAATCTATATGTCTGCACTCATCTAGGTGGGTCACAACTCTATTTATTTTTTATGGGTTTTATTTATATCCTGGCTTTGTGTCATACGGATGATGAACAGACAGATGTGGTTGCAAGGCATTCAAGTGTTGATAATACCCAGAACTATAGAACTGTAGAATTTTTAGAGATGGAAGAAACCCTGGAGGACCTTTGTGTGTGATTTCACACAGAGGCCATTTCCTAAGATACTGTCGAATGAAGATGAACAGTCGGCCCTCCTTATCCATGGATTATTTTACCCACGGATTCTAGTCCAACAAAGATTTTGGAAACTTGGGTGCATTACAGACCGCTCCTTTGGGGCGGCCTGTAGGCACTCCTTTCCCCACTGGATCGGGGCCTCAGCTGCCAGAACGGCAGCCTCCGAGGCCCCGATCCACTACTTTCCAGGCCGCGGGGAAGTGGCAAAAGGCCGCTTCCCCACAGCCTGGAAAGGGGTATCCTTGGGGCTTCATGCTCCAATGGCACCCAACGGTGGCGGGGAGGAGGAGAAAGGGGCCACTCAGCTCTTTTCTCCCTTGCATCGCTGGCGCAGCTGTCTAAAGGCTGCACCAGCGATGCAAATTGCGGAAGGAGCTCCATTTCAGAGATCCTTCTAGCACCATGGAAAGGGCACTCTATGTGCCCTCATGCGGCGCAAAGACGTCACGTCCACGCCGCCCTGTTTGGAGGCGGCACGTTCATGACGTCATAATGGCGGCCCCCCATGTGGAACAGGCGCCACCATTTTGTACGTCCTGGGGACATACTAGGGTTAGGTGTGTGCATAAAACACGCACTTTCCCTAACCCTAGTACGTCCCCAGGACATACTTTACGCCCATCTGTAACAGGCCATAAATAGGGTGTCTATTTAATTAATGATCCATTGTGTCAGCAGACAATGAATCATTAATTAAACAGATACGTAGAGGCTTTTCCATTCAACAACAGAACAGTACACAGGTTAACATGGCAATTGCTTCCTCTCAACCAACAGTGTATATCTACCCCACTCTCTTCCATGCCAGCATTCTCTGAAGATGCCAGCCACAGATGCTGGCAAAACATCAGTAATAAACTCTTCTAGAACACAGCCTCATAGCCTGAAAAACCCACAAAAAACTATGGATGCCAGCCGTGAAAGCCTTTGACTTCACAAATATAGACTTGTTTAGCCATTCCTGCTTGTATTAAAAACATGCTTTTTTATAAGCCTTCCTTGCCTACAACCCAGTGTTCTTTTTTCATAATACTATCTCAGTTCCACAAACCTGAACAACTCCCAAGGAATGGGCAGGGTTGCACATGGTTCCCACAAAGGCTAGTCCGACTGTTGGTCCATCAAAATCTATACCCCTGTAAGAAAGACAAAGTCAAATTATGGAATCACTCACCAACACACACCATCATGACATTACTTGTGAAATCTATTACGGCTTCAAGCAAAGAAACCTACCAATTCTTTTTGACAGTGTTCTAGCGAACAAGTGGTTCTCATCCTTTGGTTCTCCAAATGTTTTGAACTTCAGTTCCCATCATTCCTGACTGTTGGACAAGTTGGCTGGGTTGTCTGGGACCCAAAGTCCCAACCAAAGTTTGCAAATCTTTGTTCTAGACCAATGGGCACCAGATTTGGGTCCCCAGATCCTGGTTGGACCAATGTTTCCAAAATCTTTGTTGGACTGGAGTTTCATGCCACCTAGAGTTGATGGCAGCTGAAATGCAACCATATCTGGGGATATAATGTTGCAAACCGCTCAATATACTTATTGCCGCAACAATAATCTGCACCAGAATTAAATCGTATGAAAATGAGTTTTCTTTACATGCGGAAGTAAAAGGCATAAATCAACTTCTTTTCTCTATCTCACTTCCTATCCTAAAATGGATTTCCTGAGACAATAAATATCAGTTTTTTCATTTTATTTTCACCTTACAAGAGCATTCAAAGCAATTGTTCCTGTTTCTACCATAAGCTTACTCTGCTTAACATAGATGTCAAATATTCATACACCAGTAAATCCTCCACTTTTCTCCTTTGAGAACTGGCTCTAGGTGATCAGGTTTTAATCTTCTAAGCATGTTGCATTGCTCTTGGGGTCTAGTGAAGAAATAAATGTGTTCCTCTAGTTAGTGACTGCTATGAGAACACAACTTAAACATCGGTTTGAAACGTTTGATATATATCGAGCAGGTCCTGCATTGAGCAAGGGATTGACCTTATAGTCAACAGGGCCCTTCCAGTTCTATGATTCTGTTATCATTCTGGATGATAATCCTGTACAGTTGGCTCTCCATATCCATGGATACTTTATCCTCTGAATCAACCATCCATGACTTGAAAATATTGAAAAATACAATTGCCCCTCCTTTCTCATGGACTTGAGGTCAGTGATCTTCAATATTCATGGAAGGGCGCCCTCCATAATTTTCAATGGGGCGTGTCCCTACAGCACGCACCCTGCACACATTTGCATGCATGCGCCCCATTCAAGCCTACGGGGCTTGAATATTGGCAAGTCTGTTTTTGCAGGGGGGGTGGAACCCCATGAAAATGGAGGGCCAACTGTATATATGAATTCCCAAAAGCAAACCTTGATTTTGCCATTTTATATAAGGGATGCAATTTTACTGTTGTTGCGTGCCTCCAAATTGTTTCCAACTCATGGCAACTCTATCACAGGGTTTTCTTGGTAGGTTTCTTCAGATGGGCTTTGCCATTGCAAGATGGTTTTCCATAGCCAAGCTAGAATTCGAATGCTGGTCTCCAGAGTTATAGTCCAACACTCAAACCACTACACCACATGGCTCTCGTCATTGTATAGAACAGGATTTACACATCCATGGATTTTGGTACCCACAGGGAGTCCTGGAACCAAACCCCAGTGGATACCAAGGACCCACTGTATAATTCTCAGAACACTAAGCCAGTGTTTCTCAATTTGCTGCACCAGTCCTCTTGCACTACTACTGAATTACGTACGTGAGTAACTGAGCGTTATCGTTCCGTTTCCGCTTCAGCAGAACTTTCTGTCTCCATTCTGAATATCGGTCCAAAGTTGAACCCGCTGAAGAGTTCACAACGATCTTATCCCCATCGGACCAAATTTCTAGGCCAATCAATGCAATGTGGATGTTTATGGCTTTGTAAACCTGCGAGGAAGACACCCCACGGTTATAACACAAAAATACCTCGAGAAACACTTCAGAATAAAAAAAAACACAGTCGATAATGGATTTTGTCCTCCCTCTGGTACAGATGAAATTGCGCGCATTTGAAAATAAAGATGTGAGGGGTAAACTGAAAAATGACATGGGAAAAGTGGGTTTTCATCCCTGGAGAAAGAAAAGAAATATTGGAAATGAGTTTTTCTCTCTTATTTAAACACAGGTATCGCAGGAGGTGGGTCTGAGCCAGCTGCATGAGGGAAAAGGCCATTGCTGCTTCTGCTGTTTCTATGCTTTAAATCTCAATAGATCCATTAGGAATGGAGAGGAGAAATACATACATCTTATTACAGAACACCATCTGTAATGGAAAGATTTAAATCTGGGTGCAGGTGAAGCTAAGCAGGATCAGGCCTTTTTAGTACTTGAGAGGAGGACCACCAAGGAATCCCAAGTGATCATAGAATCATAGAGTTGGAAGAGACCACTAGGGCCATCCAGTCCAACCCCCTGCCATGCAGGAAATCCAAATCAAAGCATCCCTGACAGATGGCCGTCCAGCCTCTGTTTAAAGACCTCCAAGGAAGGAGACTCTATCACCCTCCGAGGGAGTGCATTCCATTGTCGAACAGCCCTAACTGTCAGGAAGTTCCTCCTAATGTTCAGGTGGAATCTCTTTTCCTGCAGCTTGCATCCATTGTTCCGGGTCCTGTTCTCTGGAGCAGCAGAAAACAAGCTTGCTCCCTCTTCAATATGACATCCCTTCAAATATTTAAACAGGGCGATCATATCACCTCTTAACCTTCTTTTCTCCAGGCTAAACATCCCCAGCTCCCTAAGTCGTTCCTCATAGGGCATGGTTTCCAGACCTTTCACCATTTTTGTCGCCCTCCTTTGGACACGCTCCAGTTTCTCAATGTCCTTTCTGAATTGTGGCGCCCAGAACTGGACACAATATTCTAGGTGGGGCCTGACCAGAGCAGAATACAGTGGCACTATTACTTCTCTTGATCTAGACACTATACTTCTATTGATGCAGCCTAAAATAGCATTGGCCTTTTTAGCTGCCGCATCACACTGTGATGCCCATGCGGTCTGGGTTATATTGATGTGGGTTATATTTCAGAGGAAGACAACAGCAAATTATCTCTAAACATTCTTTGCTTTAAAAGTCCCTAAGAAACCCACAGAGTCACCATAGGTCAACAAGCAACAACACACATACACACTGGTGAAAAGAATGGAACGCCTTAGAATTCATAACGTTGCTTTTGAAAAAGTTTCATTACAAAGCTTTAAAAGACTCTCTTTTGATAGGCATAATGTTCATAGTTATTTGTTCCATGGGCCAAAAAATTAAGGACGGGGGAAACCTCCTTACAAACTCCTAGATTGCAAAGATTTTTCCCCCAGTCCAAAATACTTTTCACCAGGGTTTCTCAATACTTAAGAAGCTCTTTTTCCCCAACCATTTCCAAGTATTTTCGAGTGTTGTTTTTAGTTCTACTGTTCAAGGTGACCCTATTCTAGCCTTTCTTATACCCCCCCCAAAAAAAAGACAAGTAATCTTTAGCATGACATCTTACCAAGTTTATGTAATTGACTATTTCAAACACTCTTGTCCTTACGCCAGTCATATTGCGGCTGTACTTCCTGAACTGCAATAAAGGACATAGAGAGAAGCATTAGGAGATGACTAAGAAATTTTGGACAAAGAAGTTGTAGAAAAATTAAGACATCTAATTCAAGTGAAACCTGCTTATAGAGAGGTTTTATGACTATATATCATCTCTCTATCTCTCTATATATCTATCTATCCATCCATACAGACACACACACACACATACATATACATAACTTAGAATGTATGTCATGTTCTTCATCATGTATTTTAATCAGCAGACTGTGAACAATATTCCCATTATTTTCTGCACCAGGCTAATTTTTAATCTGTTTTTGTTCTGCTTCATTACTTGCTGCTCTTATTTCCTGGTTTCATTATATTGAACTAATACTTGTGGATGAATCATCTTTCCCCATCATTTTGTGCGCCACCTTGGAGTTCTTTTATAGTAGGGCAGCTAAGAACTATTTGAAAGAGAATAATGTAACTTTTGCTGATGGGATTATAATGGAACTGGGGAGATGTTGGTCTGCAAATGTTTGCAGTGCAAGAGACTGCTGACCCTAAACCTCTCCAGCATTCTTTGATTGGGAATTAGGATTGGTGATGATTGTTCTCAAAGTGGCATGACTTTGGTCCTGATGTATATCCTTATTCCACTATCATCTCTGGCAAAGAGATATTGCAGGAACATAAAATTGTGTTATAATGAAACTGATCAAGCGACATGATTCCTAAAGGCATATGCAAAGGCAAAGTGACCTACTGTATTGTAGAACTTTGATTCTCAGACAACAGCCCTCATATATATATATATATATATATATATTGCAATAAGCATTTTTGAGTCCAGAGCTATATATGGAAGTGGAATAGCACTGTGGTGACACTTGTCAGAAGGAAGTCACTAAGCCTTAGGTGACATCATCCCAGGATCAATTTCCTTCCAAGTAATTTTCACAAGACTGACTGTTCCCTTTTTTAAAAGACAGACTATTCTGTCGGCAGATTTTTAAAGATGAAACACAGAAAAACGCTCCTGGCCATGAAAGGGGATTTCTGCCGGCAGAGGGCACTTTGTGCCAGATCTTTAACCCTTCTTTGGAAAAGTCACTGCCTCTCTGTAAAAGATTGAAAGGAGAAATATTCATCCATATACTCACCACTGTGTTGTCTACAGTTATGTATAGTTCAACGTATTTTCTGGCCTTCAAGTATGCTTGCTTCTAAACAGAAGGATAATGCAAAGATGGTTCAGAGATGTCTTCCAAGTATGAGCAGAAATGCAAGATCATCAGTTAATCCAAACTTTAGATTCTAAAGTATACAACTGTCGAATATTTACAGAATTGTGTTCCATCTCTGATTGGCTCTTTAAAATGGATTAAACCATCCTGCAGAACTGGTCCAATAGAAGAAGAAGCTCAATTGCATTAAAAGCTGCTAAGAAACCCAGGAGATGAACATGGTTTCTCACACAGAGTTTCCATCTGAAGTAAGTTGTCCATCAGGGCAACAATAGCTATTTGGTTATGAAATCAATTCTCTGATAGCAATGGAGACGCTAACCAGTCTTAAAAAAAAAAAAACTCCTGAGATCTTGAGGGTTTTTTTAATGACTCACTTTCTCTGCCAAGAAAATTGTGTCATATTTGTTCCAAATTGGCAATCTTTATATAGTGACAAATTTGAAAATGCTAGGATGCAAATACATGGTGACCAAGAATAGTTCTGCAGATATGGAGAACTACCATAGCACATATCAAAAGGGGCTTTGAAGGGTTTGAAAAATGTTTGAAATGAGCCCATTAGCAACAGCAGGAATTCTTAAAACTTTGTATTTTGCACATTAAAAAAAATTATTGCAGGGAAGACAATGTTTTGTACAATATTTTCACAAAAAGTCCCAAAAATATGGGTGGGTGTGTGCAAAAGGTATTGTAGTCTCGCCCAGAAGGGAGAAAATGCCTTCCTTTTTTTCATTTGCAAAGGAGAGACACCTACACAAAGATTGCCCCCTTTTTCTGGAGGGCTAAGGCTTACCTCTGCACTTGTGCTCATCCTGGAGGTCTTTTTGATGGGCTCATCCGATTGCCAAGTAGTGTTGGTTACCCCACAGACCTTGGGTGTCTCATCTTCTTTTTCCAAACTCTCATATCTGAAGACCGCATGGGCATCACGCTTTGAGGCCTTCAAAGGTTCGATAAGATACCTCTTTCCACGACTCTTGAAATACCCTCTGTAAAATAATTGCAGAATAAAAATATTATGATGAGAGCCCCAAAGTTTCTACTAATGAAACCATCTCCTTCCCTAAGCAATGACCGCTAGGATGGAAGAAATCCAACCTCCCACTTCTCCTCTCTGGAAGAATGGCCAGGTAACCATAGACACCAGTCTCCATTTCTATGTTCATTCCAGGTTGGTTCAGCCTCACTTGGATAACCAAATAATGCAGAAATAATGCAATTTGACATCACCATAACAGCCATGGCTCAGTGCTGAATCTTGAGATCCATGGTTTTGTGAAATATTTAGCCTTCGCTGTCAGAAAGTCCTACGACTACAAAAGCCAGGATTCCATAGCATTCAGTTATGGCAGTAAAAGCAAATAGCAAATAGATAGCAAATAGGAAAAATAGGCCTAAAAATTACCCAGAGGGTTCTCAATCAGTTTTATTAGCAAGTGGTTCATTTGTTCACTTCATTTTGAAAGCAACTGTTTCTAAAATTCTCTACGATTGTTTCTTTATTGAACTGGGCTCCGGAGCTGGTTTGATTCTCTTGGCTATTGGGTGACCATTGGTCATACTTGGTGGGGAATTCTGGGAGTTGTCATCCAAAACAGAAACATGTCTAAGGTCTAGCACAGTTGCCGCAAGAGAGGCAGTAGCTCAGTGGATGCTGAAATTCCCATGTTCAGACTCTGGCATCTATAGTTAAAGGGTTTAGGTATCAAGCTTGGTCTTTCTCTTAGCTGAGTTGAGTGACTGCTTCGGACCTTTGAGTATTGTGAAAGGACACCAGATTTGTATGCTAGGAGTGAGCTGCTTGTGGAATGTTCTGCCTCAGGGATCACAAAAACCTAGCCTTGACTAATATGCACTTTGGTAGGTTGGGAAGGTCAGATTTGTTGTTCCGCTTCAGGGAGCAAAACATCTCAAGCTGTTTCTATCTGCTCCTGCAACCAATTGGAATAGACTGTACTGAGCCTGGTGGACAAAATGGTTGACTTGATGTAGGGCGGCTCCTTATGTTCAGTCCAAAGAAGCAATCCTGGAGGCACCACTTACCTATTTTATTTTTAACATTTGCAAACAAAAATCATACTAACAACACAACCTCCACCATCATACTTTTAATGAAGAAAGGCCACTCACGATCTTACCTCAAACCACTGCATGCACTGATGCTTGCAGCAGATCCAGCATCGTTGGGAATGTGCCCTTTGTAATAGCAGTGGTCCTGTATGGAGACAGAGTTTTTGTATGGTGAAATGTTGCTGGAGAGTGATGTGTTAACCTGTGCAGTTCCAGTCTAACTCCTGCACAACACTTCCTGTGTCCATTTCCTAAATCTCCTACATTTCTTTTAGCATATTACTTTGTGATTCAATTAGTCAATCGTTATTACAGTCTATGACCAGATCTATACAGGGGAAAACATACAATGGGATTAATTAAAATAAATGGACAAGAGAAAGAATAAAGCAGATTGCCAAGTAGAGAAAGGTGTTGGCTTCTGCTCATGCATCTCAGCTTGTTGGTAAAGGGTAGTAGAGGTGATTTCATTAGAAAATTCTCCACCCCAACAAAGTGGGTTAGTGAAAAAGCTCATATTGGCCCCATACAGACAGGCCAAAAATAAAGCTGCTTTGGGTCAGTTTGGAGGTATGCTATTTAAATATTCCATGTGTCCTAAGAGTCCGGAAGCCATGCCAAAGCTACAATCCAGTCCTAAGGACTGGAGCACAGATTTGGCGCAGGTTTCGGACTCTTCGGATGCATGCTTCATTTAAACAGCATACCTCCAAAGTGACCCAAAGCAGCTTTATTTTGGCAGTCTGTAGGGGGCCATTGTCTGTTTAATTTGGAGTGGGGTAGCCCTGCAGTTTCCATCAGCCTCAGTCAGTGTGGCCAATAGTCATGAATTATGGGAGAAGTACGACATCAATATCTGGACATAGTCCTCATCAACACAACATATGCTGCCAACTAAAATCTACTTTTAAGTTGCATTGGAAACCTTTTGCTGTTTTAGAGATATTTGGCTCAACAATACTTTAATTCAGCATCATGTGAATGTCCACAAAGATATCTGCTGACACAGCAGTTAAAAACAGAAAACAGATCATGTGCCTGTCTTGCCTCATCCCCATAAAGACTGGGGTTTTTGCACATGGAAATTTCTGTACTGCTGTAATCTCTATTTCATCCACCTTCCAAAATTCTTTGCTCACTATTTCTCATTCTTCCTCATGTTCAGCTGGGGGTCTGAGTAGCTGAAACCAACTGAAACAAAAATTCTCTACGGATTGGCTTTCTCTCCTCTTGAATTTTGTTTTGTTGAAGAACAGATTGAAGTAATAGTCTTGCATTTCCAATGTGTCCATTCTTGCTTTTTCACTGTAACTGTGTGGTAAACACTATCATGAAAGACTGGCTTAGTTCAGGCGCAATGAACATGATAGCATGCTGGCAAGGCAGCATATGATTAATGGTTGCAACCTATGCACATTCCCTATTGGCAATGTACATGACAGTCATAGATTCAGGTTGCATCCCCCTCCTCAAAAAAGCACAAAACCTTCAAATGTGCTATTTTTATACCTAATAATCTACTTGCAGTTTCATGTGTGTATCACTGTCTGCACACAAATTTTGCAATATCCAAACCCATTAATGAGTCATAGAAAGAGGGATAGGATTAAAGGAAGAGCTATGCTGAATCAGAAGTAGGGATGGTGAGAGTTTCATTTTTGGATAAGTACTTTCAAAAAGCCCACACTGCTGTTCATAAATGTGAAAGACAAATCTGGATCTCCCAATTTCCAGCCTAACATTCGAATCCCACGGTGAACAAGGTATTGCCTTCCAAATGTTCAACTGAAGCTCCCATCAGTCCTAGTTTAGTCAGCCCTAGGAATGCTGGGACCTGCAGTTCAAATCAGCTAAAGAGCTTCGCCTTGCCCTGCTCTAACTAGTGCACCACACTGTCTCTTGGGTCATTTTTGGAGAAACTGAGGCGAAAGCGTATGGTAACCGACATGGGCTAAATATAGAGAGCTGTTTTGGTATAGTAAGAAGTGAGGAATACCTGAAAACATCGTTTTTAAACTGTATTTTCTAAAAGGAAACTTGACACAGTGGATGCCTCAGTGGCTGTGTAACTGATTTTCACGGTCCAAGGAAACCATCTGGAATAACCTGCAAAACATCTGCTCTGGAGGGATACTTGCTGAGGCTGAAGATTATGAAATGAGTATCTCATTTGGTTCGACTACATAGTTCAAAGCGTTGCATGTAGAATCAATGGCTCCATGACCTTTTCTCCAAAAATTCTAGCAGCAAATGCAAGTGATGTTCATTCACCCCTAGACAGGGCAAATGTTTCCTTTATGAGGAAAGATTTGTTCCAGATAGTCAGCTTACGTCAACTGGCGAGATCTGAGAAGCGGTTAGGGAAATAATGTAGGTTTAAATATTCTGATCCCAATTCAGTGAATGGTAGTCGAACTTTAGTTCTGTAGAAATCAATGGGATTCAGGTTTGCCATGAGAAGAGTGGATTCATCTTTTTTTCCGATCTATGGTCATTCAGTCCTTAAATCCATTCTTTCCAATTGGACAATTTGGCATTTCTTTTTTAAAAAGCCGCTCCGATTGCATCTTGTAGAGAGTTGTGATATAAATTATTATTACAGTGGGCCTTCGCCTTACGCGGGGATCCATTCCGGATCCCTCCACGTAAGGCGAATTCTGCCTATGTTCAAGCCTCATTGTAAACAATGGGGCTCGTGCACGGTGGCGCGGCGGCGCGGCGGCACACGGGGCACAACGGGCATGTGCGCCCATTCAATTGAATGGGACACACCACCCCTTCCACCCCGCGCACGCCCCATGGCTTGAGCGCATATGCTCAAGCCGCGTAAGGCGCGCCCGCGTATGACATGGGCACGCTGTATTATTATTAAAAACAGCTCAGTTTTTTAATCGATTTTTATCCACATTTGCATTTGCATTGCCTGTGACATTGAAATTTTCTTGTGAAATAACATGAAACATCATAGATGACCCATTGAAGTTAGTTTAACCTTCCAATTTTCCCTGTGTGAAAAAGTCCAAAGCTGGCAAAGTACCCGATGCACATTAGTCCTGATGTGCACCAGGTGCTCTTGCCAGGGTCTTGTTACGCACCTTTGCAATTCAGTAAAGAGGTTTTCTTAGCACCTCTGCTATGTAGCTAGGTATACATGAAATAACAGGTCATATAGGATTCCGATCATTATTTGTAATCTTATTTCAGAATGTGAAGAATCTTTACAAGTGTTCTTTTCCTTAATACATGGAGATGGCCCACTGAGAAATTTCCTGCCTTTATAAGAGTTTTTCCTTCTAGAATGAGAATGTGACAAGGCGTGTTTTGCTCTTCATTCCACAATTTCCACAAATGTATTTCTACATAAACCTATCATCTTAAGAAGGAGTAGCTGGTTTATCAGAAAGAAAGAGTTCACCCAATGCTTCTAATTTTTGAATTCCATGCAAGTCCCTGGCTGGCATTGAACTCACATCCTTGAATGCAGTAGAGGCATTTAACCACTAGGCCACCAGGCCTCCCTTTCGATAGCTATGGAAAGATGAGAGCATGAGCAAAATTGAATCTGACAGATTCCCTGCTCTCTTCATGCATTGCAAGGGTTATTAACTTAGTAGAACACTGCTAGCCATGATGGCTACACATTGCCTTCTGCTTATGGGCTTCTCATTGTGTAAGGAGGGAACTGAAACCTCCTTCTGCAATATTTCAAAATGTACATATCATCAACAGCATTCCAGCCAAAAAGAGTTGTGCTTGATCAAACCAAAGGCCTATCTGCACCAGCATCCTGTTCCCACAGTATCCACCTCTATGATCATGGCCACAAACAGCGCATGCTCACTTTCCCCTACCCTGCTTCCTCAGCACATAATACTGAGAATGCCTCTGTCACTGGGAGATGACCAAAAGCTATCATAACTAGTGATAGCCTTATCTAACAAGAATTTTCCTAATCGCTTTTCAAAATTGTCTGTGTTGGAAGCCATGATAACATCAGGAGGGGGTGGATTCCACTGTGTAGTTATGTGCTGTGTGAAGAAGTACTTCCTTTCCTATGTGTAGCATTGTACTGTAGACCAGTGCTTCTTATGTTATCTGATGTTAGAGGACTAACATTTTCTCCCCAGGATTCTAGGAAATGGTGCAATCTTTGCGCACATTTGCTGCAACTGTCGCTTTCTTTCTTGGAAACTTGCTGTGAACTGGTAACCAGTGGCTTAAAGATCAGCACCAATCCACAGATCACCACCGCTGTAAATTACTCAACCCCTTCAGCCAGATGTGAACATACATTCGCATGCATACCAAGGTAATTTAAAGAGCATCCATATTGTGATGTCCCAAAGCTGATGTCAACAAACACAAATAAACCAGAGTACCTACAATACACACCAAAGAAGATTAAAATGTTCCCCCACCAAAACAAAAAGCAGTGTGTACTGAATGCAGCGCTGATTCCAAGTCAGATACTCTATGCAAATGCTTGTCCTCAAACAGAGCTGGTTCAGACTGTCGTTAAAAAGGAGAAACATCACATGCAGTACACAAAATGCCAGCAGATATTATTTACGGAAAAGTGCCAAGAAGACATTATTGAATTTCAAACAAATGTGTCGTTACAGATCATAAGTCATGGCTATTTGGAAGAACAGAAGAGCAGTGTAGAGGGAACCTGGCTGACTGACAGCAAGGCCAGCGGACAGAAGCTAACAAATTATGAGGAAGGGCAGGCAATCAAAAAGGAAGGAATGTGGAATGTTCTGTTCAGATTACAAGCCATTCTTCCCACCAAACTTGTCTCCCTGGAGGTCAGCAGCAACACCGCACCATAAGACCTGTAGTTCAGACACACAGCAGTACCATTGCAAAACATTAAGCAGTCTCCATGCTTACTTCAACCCACCTGATAATGCTTTTACACACATGCAGACACAGCAGTGTGCACACATACAAACACACACAGAAAGAAAATCAAGATCAGGTGGGCGTAATCCAGGTTGACTCTCCCTTGTTTGCAATTCTGAAATCTGAAATATTCCAAAAACCAAGACTTGTTTCACGGTTGGCTGAAATAGTGACACTTTTGCTTTCTGACGGTTCAAGGTACACCAACTTTGTTTCATGCACAAAGATATTTTCAAAATTGTATAAAATTACCTCCAGGCTATGTGTATAAGGTGCATAGGAAACACAAATGTGTTTAGACTTGGGTCCCATCTCCAAGACATCTCATTGTGTATGTTTGTGCAAATACAGGTATTCTGAAATCCAACAAAAAGTCTGAAATCCAAAACACTTCTGGTCCCAAGCAGATAAGGGATAATCAACTTGTAATGCTTTCACACACATAGAGATACAGCTGTGCACACACACACACACAGAAAGGTGGCAGAAGTGCACATGTGTGGAAGCCAGGTGCACTTCCTCAATCATCATGGAATTGTTGCTCCCTCTAGGGTCCCTGAATCTTTTCAAGGAGAGTGGATTTCCTATTAACACAAAGTTTGCATTCATAGAAAATCTGCTCCCCTGGAACAATTCAGGGATGCTAAGAGGGAGCGACGATTGCATGATGATTTAGGAAGCACACCTGGCTTCCAAACACATGTGCTTCCTCCACCTTTGAGGTACGTTTGAGCAACATTTTACCAGTGATTCAGGCAGGTATGGAAATCTTCTATGTCAACACTGAAGTAGCAGAAGACTGTTTTATACTTGGCTCAAGATATCTTTGTATATTTACAAGCCTTCTTGGTGGAGTGGGATATTGGACAGACCTGCACCATCCCTGTGACTAGAGAGAAGATACTCTGAACATTACCTCAGTCTGTGGACTTGTTGTGATTTCCTTGCCATCGGGGGAGTAATGAGTTTCAGTGTAATCACTTGAGAAAAGCTCCCTGGAAAGAATACAATGGGTTTGTTATTCATCCGGGAATTAAACTGGACCAGAAATAATTAGATAATAAGCAGACAACTTTATTTTTCCAATGACATTTTATGAGTAGGATGTCAAAGGAAAGGGGCAGTCACAGAAGCTTTGCCATGATCCATGCTGGGGAAAAAGAGAGATTTTCTCAGTGTAAAATATATATGCACTAACCCATCTAGTTAACATGAAATAGTTCTTAACTGGATAGAAAAATGAAAGTGGTGTGCATAAGCAAAGACCTTGTGGCCTATATTCAGCAATGATTGCTTTAGAATGAGAACATATGGCTGATGTTAAGGGTAATTCAACCACTCTGAAATCACTCGCAGTAGGTTCAGGCTGAAAGCCAGCATGGTGGAGTGGTCTGAGTGTTGGACTTCGACTCTGGAGATCAGGGTTCGATTGCCACCTTCACCATGAAAACCCACTGGATGGCCTTGGAAGAGTCACACACTCTATACCCCAGAAAATCCCAAGAAAGGTTTCCCTTATGGTCACCATAAGTTGGAAACAACTTCAAGGCAAGAATATACTAAAATGGTTGTTGTTGAGTGCCTTCAAGTCATATCCAACCTATGGCGATCCTAAATCCTATCATGCGATTTTCATAGCAAGATTTGTTCAGAGTGGATTTGCCTTTGCCTTTCTCTGAGGCTGGGAGAGTGTGACTCACCAAAGCTCACCTAATGGCCAAAAGAGGGTTCAAACCCTGGTCTCCAGAGTGATATTCCAACACACAAACTAGTACAACACACTGGCTCAAGGTTTTTTTTTTAGGGAGGGTTACACTAAAATTGTTGTTGTTGTGTGCTTTCATGTCAGTTCTGATCTATAGCGACCCTAAAACAGCCTATCATGGGGTTTTCTGGGGCTGAGAATGTGTGGTTCATCCAGGGTTACCCAGTGGGTTTCCATGCCCAAGGGGAGTATTGAACCCTGATTTCTATAGTAATATTCCAACACTCAAACCACTACACCACACTGACTCGCACACTAAAAATTACCAGATTACAAATCCAGGAAATGAGTAACCACGATTTAAGGTTACTTAATGATTACCCAGCAAATGTATGATATGAATCAACATATTCTAGAGTTGCACTTCAGCTGTCACTACCTGGCAGTACTGTCTGTAAGAATGGTGCATTCACTGGTTTTAATGCACAGTGAACTGCTGGCTGAGCGCAAATGTTCCCTTTTAGCTGCAGCACAGCTTGGTAAGAGTAGCTTCTTGGGAAACAATTCCAGTTTGTGTCTACTGCTGTCTAGTTGTAAAACCACTTTTACAAAGAATGCCAATTCCTGACTAGTCTAATAAATGGAAATCAAAAGAAACCTGTTCTGCAGGTTAATCATTATGCAGCTAGTAGCCAAATGGCAATTCTGTTTATCTTTTCCTTTATTAAGATCTTGATTTTAAGTTCAAGTTGAGTACTCCTAATTCTTAAAGGGATGGAAATGCTATGGTGGCAATCAATCAATTACAAAAAAAAGGAGGAAATAATCTGGGATAATTAATAGTTTAGAACCATTTTCTCCTTTGTGCACACTTTGCCAGTATTTGTGAACTCTATTGAAAAGATAAAACACGCTCCTCAAAAACACGATGGAGACTTCTGGTCTGTATGGCTAGGTCTCTCATATAAACAACCCTTTAAAAACTGATTTTCTGATTGCCCCGAGAGAGAGGCTGCCCAGAATGAAGGACTTTAATCCTATAAAGTCAACGTTTTCTCAGGATCCGCAGACTTCTCAGAATGCTTGCCAGCAATTTCATGTTCCTCGAAGAAGCATTACTCCATGCTTCTTATCACGTCTAGCTTTGCCCTGATTGAGCTCTCTCTCAATCAGCATTATAAAAGTAAATGTGGAAAAGATATCATAGCAGAAAAGAGTTCAACTGCAATTATTTTCTGCCAGTGCTTGGCCGTAGTAAATAGTAGTGAATTACTGGGCCACCTTGTAAGTGCCAAATGTCTCAATTTGGCAGGATCAGCACCAATTAATCTTCTGCTGTCCCACTATTTCAGCTGCTTTTACAATGTCCTAGTTTTTCTCTCCTCCTTCCACTTTCCTCATTTGTCCCAGCTTACTTCAATTGCTGCAAATGGAGTTGAAAGTGCAAAAGTATTTTGCATGCAATTGACTGAGAAGTGCGGGAACAGAGAGGACAGAAACAAATCCTTCTCAGGAATCTCAGGCAACTGCTGCAGCCTCTCCTTGGTTATTCCTATGTATTAATTACATTTGCCATCTTAACCACACTCTGATACTGCCTTGGCAATATGTGTCCTGGTTTTCACTGGTGAAACTTACTTATTTTTTTCTAGGTGAAGATGCACTTTCTCTCCGTTCAGTTGAATTTCGTATTGTACTGTATCGTCATACTTGGCCTGTAATTGAAAGTGTTAGAATGCGGTTGAGTAACTTAATGTTATATCTTCTTAAAAAATGAAAAATCAATAACAAAAAGATATTTCTGAATTCAAAACTTAGGCCCAGTTTCTTCATTATGTTTTGATCATCATGTTTGTGGCTTGAAAGCCACAGCAAGGTCTTGGGACCATGAAGCTGAAATATATGTCTATATATTCATCCTTGGACCACAGGAGAGCCTGCAGCCAGCAGAGGGGCTAAGTTCCCAGCAGCCACAAAAACAAAGTTCGCTGCACCTACAACCCTCAGATGAAGAGCCAGACTTACCCGAGTCTATATCTGCAGACAGATACCAAGAAAGAGAAAGGCACCAGCATTCTCAGTGTTTAAGAAGCATACTGCTATTCAGGAGCACCTATGAGGCCTGGATGGGCTATAAATATTCCAGCACTTCCCTTGGTCCACTCTGGCTGACAACCATCCTTCTTCCTTGGCAGAAAGTCATGCTGCTGCTTCATTCGTTGACTGTTTGCCTGTTGCCTTGAATTCTGACTATTTGGATTACCCTTTGGACTGCTTTGCTGGACTGACTACTGATTCATGAAGGATTTGGACTGGATTAGATGACCACTACTTTTCTACAGATGCTTTGGTGAGCTTGGGCTTTCTCTCCTTCTCTGTGCTTAAGACACTGAGGCTTTGGGCTCTGAGTTTGGTTACCTTCCCACGGGCAAAACAGGACACACAAATCCACTATGCTGAGATACATTACACTTATTTATAGCAATAAGTTATAAACATGCACCTATATGAATAAACGGATTCATACAAATTTTGTGGGAACCAATGCCCTCTTTCATTCTCTTCTCTTTTTGGAAACGTATTTCCTTGTCTTCATGTTTGTGTAAGTGGCTCTCCAACTACAGTGGCCTACAGCTGGGAATGGAACCCTTTTTGCCACCTCTGGTAGCAGAAGACAAGGCGCTTCTAAAGAGATGAGATGATGGCATAATGTTTACAGTAGTGAACTGACACTTTGGAGATACCTGTATTAAAATCAATCTTCATATGTAGCTAAAGCCATCATGATATGTCACAAATTTCCCCAAAATTAGTTGCACTAACGAGGAAGCTCTTTGCTTACCTTTTTGTGAGGGTTCTGACTTCCTCCAACATCTCTTTTGTGCAACATGTGGAGTTTTTGTGGGTACACCACTTCAAAGTCCTTTACCCCAGGTAGTTCCTTTGTTGAGCTCCCTTCATGATAGAGAAAAACAAGTTTTGTTCTGTAATTCAACATTTTCCTATGCTGCAACATGTTAATTTGACAATCCAGCATACATCCCTCCTACTGAAATAAAGGGTAGGTAAAGACAAAAAGACTTATTGTCCCAAAAGTAGACTGTTGCATCCTATCTTAGCTTGTGTGTTCTTCCTCATCAACAACTTTTGCCATCTTGACCATGATCTGATGTTGCTTGGCTACATGTGCCCTGGTTTTAATTTGTGAAATGTTGGGTGGTTGATGAACAGGGATGGATACTGCTTTACAGAATCAGCCTAGCAAAGCAGATGTTAGCTTCTTCCCTATAAATCAGCAAAGCTGATTTTTGTAGCATTTGGACAGGCAGCGGCTGTTTATGTTCTTGCTTCAGAATTCTTGCTCTGCCAAGTTCTAATCTTGTTTTGCCTGGATCATGTGCATACATGCTTCACTCAGGTAAAAGAAGTCATCCATTCATTTACTGCACCACAGACATATTACTAGCTTTAGGCTATGAAACTTTAATACTAATGACTAATTTACTGCCAGTCCCTTCTCACTAGAAAAAGATAGGCAGAGAGCAGCGTTACATAATGGGAAACAAATGAGGGAGTCAATTAGGCCAAAATATCACTCAGCACATAGGAATATTGTAACTGTGCCACAACACACACACACACACACACACACACACACACACACACGATTGCTCAGCATATAGATCCTGCCTGGTGATCTGTAACCTGTAGTAAGGGTTACAGATAGGTCTTTCAGTATGCCAAGTGTGCAGCATGGTGCACACTTCTATGGTGCCATGCTTTCAGAAGGATGAAGACAAATTGAAATGAGTTGAGAAGAGAGCAATGAAGATGGTCAGTGACATGGAAAACAATATAAACTACAGTAGAGTTGAAGCAACTGGGTGTGTTTATTCTGCAGAAGAGAAGCTTGCGAGACAACTTGACAACACTCTTCAAATACAAACACTGCTTCCTGGTGCAACTTGATGTGACAATGGTGGTTCCTTTTTCTGGCTGGCTGTTATATTGATTTTTTATTGATGGGGGGATCACAGATATTTGTGTTTGCTTCTGTGCACCCTCCGGATGTCATTTCCAGGCACCCTGAGATCCAGCATTGTAGAAACTCTTTGGTGTTCACAGTGTTCGTACTGTGAAGGTAGACTTTGGGGTCATGTTTGGGCATTCACAACTATAAATATGAATCCTAATCAATTTAATTAATTAAGATATCATAAATACATTTTATGATAAGAATGACATTCACAATCTTTAAACGTGTTTCCTCTTCTATATCTTTGTAATATATTCAAGAGTATAAATTTTAAAAATGGGAAAACCCTCTTTGAATTCCAGAAAGAATGTCATTTAAAAAGGAGGTCAAAATGCTAGCGCATCCCTATGCTCAATGAAGGCAATGTACAAACAAAACAGAACAATAAAAAGAATGAACTACCTAAATGGTGTGTGTGTGGGGGGGGGGGGTGAACGGCAAATTCCATGTCTTTATTCCAGCTTTTTGGTGTGATGAGTAAGAACCGGCTCATCCCCCTTTTCCTTTCTTTTTTTAACATATCCTTTTGTCTGCGTGGGTCGGCAGAAATCTATTTTGGGCCTGCCAACTTGGAGATGACTTATTCAACAGAAAGCTGCAGAACAGAACATGCCAAATAGCTAAAAGGCAGCTTGATTTCCACAGTGCAGGATGTGGGCTGGGCTGCTTTACTCCAAGCTCTTGACGGATGCTGCCAAAGCGATCACACACCTATACCTCTACTTTAGCTGTTTCCCACTGATACTGAAAGCAGGACTATGAGAAACACAAGCCTGGCGTTGTTCTATCATTCCTTCCCATATCGAATAAGTTACATGCTGTGTAACTAGTGGTGTAATGGAGCCAGGGCTTGCAGGGCCAAAGGATCAGGGCAGTTTGATCAACAGGGCTGCTGATAGCATCTGCCAACACCCTCAGCTTTCCTTACAATTTGTTGATATGTGCCATCAACTCTAACTTATGGGGTTGTCTTGGCAAGATTTATTCTAAGGCTGAAAGATTGTGATGTCCCCAAGGCCCCCAGTGGGATCCATGGCTGAGCAGAAATTTTAACCCAGGTCTCCCGGAGTCCTAGTCTAATACTCAAATCCCTATACCACATTGACTCTCTACTCCTTAAAACTGCTGGGTGTAAGGCCAAGATCTTGCATGGAGAGAGTAATGTTCTGCTCAGACAAAACTGCATCCCATCTTCCATTTCACCTCCTGCAAGATTCATATGTCTTTTGCAGGAAGGCCAAAGACAATATGGCTATTTAGTGGCCACTGGAGAGTAGGAGGTCAGCAGAGAAGGTTCTGGCTATGTCCCTATATTCACATGCACAAGGACAACAACATCATCCAGGATTTCTAGAAGACTGTCAGGAGAATCAGTTATAAACATGCTGCTGGATGATCCTCTGCTGTTGTTGGTTCTCCACTGGCCACTAAATGGCCATATCAGTGATGCCCCTGTAAGAGACAGGTGAGTTTTAGGAGGGATGGGAGCCACTGAATAAGGGAGATGTTCATTTCTATCCTCCAACACAATGGGGGGGGGGGGGGAAAAACCCCAAAAAAAGGATGCCAACAGGTTATTGTAACTTGTGATGGCCCCCAAAGCGACTTACGGGGTTCGAATTCAACACTGGAGGAACCGGGGAGCCATTTTGAGGGGAAAGTCCATGCAATAAAAGTCGGGCACCGGAGGCAGTGCAATAAAGTCCAGTGTCTGTAATGATGCCCAGGTTTTGCCAGTATTTTCAAGGCTAGATTTGCTCAGTCCCAGCTTGTGAACTTGCTGTTCTGACACTTGAATTCTTTTGCTGATTTTGCATCTCTAAAACCATTTTCTTGTTAAGAAGTGACTGAGACTGAAATTCAAGCTGCCACATTTTGTTGACTGTAAGCACTAAACATTGACTGTTGGTTCAGCTGTTTTAACCAGATTTCTTTTTTAAAAGGAACATCTCTCTTTATCAAAACAAACAACAACCCACACATAACTTAACTTTTTGTTTGACTTTCTGTTTTAAAACCTTTCATAGTAAGGAAGGATGTGCCAAACCAGTGCATAAGAAGTGAATCAGGTAGCAAGGTATAGTTCCCTGAAACAGCGGACTACCGTCTTCTGCCTTTAGAAATGACATGCCCGCATGAAATCACACATCTGCAAATACGCTTTATGAATCCACAAGGAAATTCTGCTGTGCAAACCGATGATGATTTATTACCCTGACTTTTGGTTGATAATATTGTTCCCATGACTAGAAGTGATTCAATTGCATGCTTAATACAGAGAAGCGGAACGAGAACTATTAACTCATACACTTTTCAAGAAAATGTACTAAGAAGTGTTAAAAGTAATGGTGAAGACTGAAAAATAGACCTTGCCAGCATTCAGCAAGACTGATGTAAGATGACAGCTCTTTGCAAACTGGCTTTTTGGACTACAATTCCCGGTGGTCCTGGCCATAATGGCTGGGGAATTCTGGGAGCTATTGTCCAAAAATGTAACTGTACGAAAAGAAAGCAACCACAGCAATATACAAATCTTGCTTTGTTACAGGTGATAGGACAGCTTGGCTCTCCGAAACATCTCACTGGTCCACTTTTTGGACCACAGCTTCCAGCATTCATGGCCACGATGGCTGGGGAATTCTGGGAGCTGTTGTCTCAAAATGTAACTTTGTAATAAAGAAAGCAACCACAGCAATATATAAGTCTTGCTTTGGGAACTGGTGATGGGACAGCCTTGCTCTCCTAACAACTCAAAGGTATGTCACTGTTTCTAGTATTTGCGTCCTAAAGTGATAGCCACATTTGATGCAACAGCTTCCTGGTTGGCTTCCTTGGTGAATCTGCCTGTATGTGTGGTTTATTCTATGTGGTGCATTGTTGCCACTATCCCTTCTTTCCTTCCTCGTTCTCACCTGTCAGGCCTCCAGACCCTATGAGGAACATAAGGCAAACAGCCTGAAGTCCTTTAAAAGAGACATAGTTTGTAGACTGTCTACTTCCTCTAGGTCTCAGAGGAAGCAAATCATCAAAAAATAGGAGAAAAAAGAAGATAATATGTTTCCTTTAAAAAGGGGACAAATAGAGGAAGTGGTTTTCATAAGAATTTTCATCCATTAGTTTACAGTACAAATGTCAATGTGTACTAAATGCAAATTTAGAAAGAATGTAAGAGTAGAGGAAGCCAGTTGACCTAACCACCGACTGCAGAGAAGCAATGATCTCAGACTTGGACTGGGTAGGTAGTCCTGCAAATAGAGGACTGTAACATATGATCCGTTATCTGAACAGCTTTCTGTGGTGCAGGAATAATAACATCTTAGCAAGGAAGGTAAGGCAATGGAGCCACAAATTGAATTAGCTATGAATGATAGAGACAAGATGATGGATGGAGGATCAATTATTTACTGATATTATGGGGAATGCCCATCTTAGAGCACCATTTGGGACCCAAAAGAGATATAAGATACTTCCAGCCAATGGTTGAATTTAGGTAGCATTCCTCCCACCATCTTGCTTGAAAACATCTCAGATGATTGTTATTTTCCCAAGAATATCTGCTCTATCAGCAAAAATGTGTGAAAAAGGCCACAGTCATGAAAGAAACACACTCTGGATAAACTTCAGCTCTATTCTTTCTTATTATTGTACATAATCCTCAGATCAGTCTGACAAGAAATACTAGGGTGGTGTGAACAGGCCCTTACAGGTACAGGGATGTGTGGTCATGCATGAACACAGAAACACAAATGCACAGGGCTGTGCACACAGGCACAAACACTGATACGCATACAAAGGAGGAAAGATAAAGAGAGGCAAGCATATACATGAATATACAGGAGAAATGTACTTGCATATGCATATATATGTGTGTGTGTGTGCAAATGTGTGTACACAGGTATACATAAACAAGTTCACATGCATAAACAAGGACAGGCACATGTCCTAAGTTTGTGTGAGGGAATCAGGGAACAAACTACAATTGTTGGAGCTGGAAGTGGTGCCAGATCAGTAGAGGACACATAAAAACTTGAACCATGGGATCTATGGCTGCTGCAGCATTGCAGAATTAATGCAGCTTGAAACTTCTTTAACTGCCATGGCCTGATGCTATGGGATGCTGGGATTTGTTTTTTGTTGTGGCACAAAAACTCTCTAGCAGAGATGGCTCAATATCTCACCAAACTATAAATCCCACAATTCCATAGCATGGAGCTATGGCAGTTAACGCGGTGTCAAACTGCATTAATTCTATACTGTAGACGCGACCTTTTTTGTGCAGGTGAAAACCCACTTTGTTACATCAGGAACTAACCAATCTCTCCCTTTTTCCCCTTTACATTATA
>NC_056527.1:124670713-124724429 GCF_019175285.1 Sceloporus undulatus | reverse complement strand
TTCACATCTTCAAAGCAGATCAGCACCAATGGTGTTACTAGGTGTGGGGAGTGCGGCCTACATTGGGTGACATCCCAGAAGACAGGTGGCATTTGATCAAGTCCTCATCCCATTGTGGCCCTCCTGCCTTGCTGCAGTGGTGGACAATATTCTTATTTTTCCATTTAATCCTCACAACAACTGTGCAAGGTGTGTGTGTGTTTGGGTACATACACAAAAGGAGTCAGTGTGGTGTAGTGGTTTAAACACTGGACTATAACTCTGGACACCAGGGTTTGAATCCTGGCTCGGCCATGCAAACCCACAGGGTTACCTTGGGCAAGTCATACTTTCTCAATCTCACGGAGATGGCAATGGCAAACCCCCTCTGAAGAAACTTGCCAAGACAACCCCATGAAAACGACTTGGAAAACACACAGCAACAAATCACAATAGAGTGCATCTTCCACACATTCCAGATCTAAACATAGTAACTTGAAAATACATATCAAGTGAATCTGCATAAGATGACAGGTAGGTTTTAGAAAGACATCTACAAATAGCTGCTGTCAGCTCCCTCTATCCACAGATTAAACCATCCACAGCATAAAAACATATTCATTAAATATATATATATTCCAAAAAGCAAATCTTGATTTTGCCATTTTATATAAGGGACACCATCTTATTACACCATAGTATATAATGGTGCATCCACAGATTTTGGATGCTCAATATATTACTGAGCATCCACAGATTTTACAATCTGCCGAGGGTCCTAGAATCAAATCCCAGAAGATCCCTCTGTACTAATGTCAGACTTTCTAAAGATTATGCCTGCTTATTTCTGTTTTCTTATTTTCAACATAAAACTGAGGATATTTTCCATCTCTGTTAAGATGCTACTTCTCTGCAACAAACTCTCTTCCAACAAACTTTCTTTCCCCGCTCCCTATACAAACTGTTAGAATAGTTGTGCTCAAGCCCATTAAAATAGTTCCTTACATTCCACCTGACATTCTCAAGACCCAGTTGTTTTGAAGACCTATATCAAACATCAAATAATATGAAACATCAGGAAAAGCACTCCTTTATCAACACAGATAAGGTCTTGAATAGTTTTCTGTTGGTGTGACTGTACAAACTAATACCAGGCATGTTCTTGTTAATCATTGAAAGAGGCACAAAAGCTATAGAAACAAACCAGGTGCTGCATTTTAGTACTGACCGAAAGGGATTTTTCCTTCTTTAATAATAAGGTTCCTTACCTTGATGCTGAAAAAGTACTAAGCACATAGTCACAAAGAGTGCTTGGGTCATTTTGGGTGGGTTTCGTGAAGGCAGCCAGGTAGACTTTCGTTTTCAGGAATGTACGAACCAACCTGAGTTGTTCTCCGATTGAATGTGAGAGGCGAAGAATGAGTCCGTCAGTTTTATTCTTGTTCTTACATGAGGAAGTGTTTACCAAAGGTGTTGCACAACTTCCAAGTTGCAACAGTGCCACTTCAGGGCAGAACCTCGTTCTGGATTATCCAGTGTCACTCAAAAGGCGATCTAACAGGGAGCAAATACCTGCAAGGTATTTCCTAAAATTGGGAATGAACTGGTTTGGTCTGAGGTTCCTTTTGGCCCTGAGGTTATTTATTTTCTTCTTTTCAGTGGAAGGAGCTGCCAGTTCTTAGAACATTCTGAGAAACACTTTTAATCAAAGTAAAGCAGTATTCAGGTCAGGTTACATCTTGACACTGTCAGTCCTGGTTGAGTCAGGGTGCATCTGCACTGCAGAAATAATCCAGTTCGACACCACTTTAGCTGCCGTGGCTCAATGCTATGGAATTCTGGGATCTGGAGTTTGTTGTGGCATCAGAGCTCTCTCTGCAGATATAGCCCCAGAATATTCATATCATAAAGATACTTGTTGCAATTTAAGGACTACGGCCATCCTACTCTCCAACAGTCCCAATACGGCAGGGACAGTCCCAATGATCTTCTGCATTCCACTTTACATGTTACATATCCTTTAAAAGCCTCAATTGGACAAGGGCAGTGCTGATTAATCTTTTGTTTCTCACACACACACATACACAGAGTTTTCAGCAGCTTTTAAAATGCTCCACTTTATGTCTCCTTGGTCCAAAACACACTACAGAAATAACCCAGTTTGAGACGGCTTTAACTGTCCTGGCTCAATGCTAGGGAATTCTTGCAACTGTAGTTTTGTGAGACATGTAGCCTTCTCTGTCAGAGAGCTCTGCTGCCATAATAACCTACAATTCCCAGGAGTCCCTAGCCAGGGCACTTAAGAGTTTATCATTTGGTGTTTTAAATCAGCTCCATGATGCAGGATGGAGGCCAGTATTATTGCACACTAAATCTCCGCTGAATGGCCAGCCACCATCAGCCCAGGTCCAAGCTGTGCTCCGCCAGCACTTTTTAGGAGTTGAAAATGTTTCCGACGTCTAAAAAGTGCTGGCAAAGCATGGCTTAGACCAGCTGGGACCCAGGTTGATGGCGGCTGGTGCTTCAGTGGTGATTTAATGTGCGATAATCCACATCTCCATCCCACATCCCGGCTGAAGCCTTGGAGGCTGGAGCCAATTTAAAACACCAAGCGATAAGCTCCATTAAGTGGTCTCAAACTGGATTATTTCTGCAGTGTGTTTTGGACCCTCCTCCTACATTCCTCCTTTGTCCTCAGCTTACTTCAATTGCCGCCAACGGAGTTCAAAGGGCAAACATAGTTTGCACTCAGTTAACTCAGCAGGAGGAGAGAGAAGAGGAGATAGCAGCATCTTGCCCTTCCCTGTAGGCTCAGGAAAAAGCAAACTGCTGCGATCTCTCCTAGCTTGTACAGTCTTCCTCATTAATAACTTTTGTTATCTCAGCCACACACTGATATTGTTTGCCTACACATGTCCCAAATTTCACTTGTGAAATGTTGGAGAATATGCGGTATTAAAGGAGCATTGATTCAAGGCTACATGCAATCGATAAAGGGAGATCTGCCTACCATATGCGGAGTATATTCCACAATAAATGCAGTAGTAATTACCTACTTTACTGAGGAATATGCTCTGCATATGGTGGGCAGATTTACTTTTACCAGTTGCATATAGCCTTAAATCAATCTTACACAAGATACCATAAGACCTTTATTGTATTTGCATGAAGAGTGGGCTGTTTTGATTTCTGCTGAATCAAACTCAATGCAGCCTCCTCTTTCTCATCTATTAATTGTGAGCATGAACTTAAGCTTTTGTTGGGGTGGGCTCACTTTAAGCAACTTTGAGGGAGGAGGAATGGTTTGAGCAATGAACCTCACACTAGTCACCAACACTGTGAATCATTTCAGCTGCTTGAAGATGACATCTTCAATGTCCTCCCCACACTGGATCCTTTGTTGTTCCCACCTGTGGCTGCAATCCTGGTTGTTTGGAAGCAGACTGAAAATAAAAGTGGTTGAGAAAGAATCAGTGGTGTAACCTGACAAAAATCAGTGGTGTAACCTGTCAAAAATGCAATGAAAAGTCTTGGAAGTAAATCTAGTTTCTGATACTTTGTATTTGTATTTACAGTGCGCCCGCGTCATATGCGTTTTTCAGCATATGCTGAAAGCTGTGCAGGAGCATGTGGGGCGCAAGGGTGGCACATCTCATTGTGACTAATGGGGCACCGCCGCACCACCTCATGCACGTGCCCCATTCAGTTAAATGGGGCTTAAGCATGCATGGTATTTGCTTTATGCGGGAGAGTCCGGAACGGATCCCCATGTAAAGCAAGGGCGGACTGTATATTAGAGGCCTATTCACACTGTATAATGATAATGCAGTGATTCCATGTCAACGGATATAGCTCCTGTGCAGAAAAGCATGTAAAGGAATGGGTAATTGGTATTAGACTTTGACTTTGAGCATTGTGAGAGCAGGAGATCACTTTCCATCTCTACAGTATGCGCATTTGTGCTCCGTCAACAGCAAGGAATCTAGACATACTAGTCAGAATCTATGCTTCCATCCATAGAGACAATGTGGAAGTTCCACATTTGCATGTTATATGAAAAGCTCAAGGAGAGATTGTATGCGTTTCTGTATGCGCACATTATCATGACTAGTCCTTGTAATGTGGAAAGCTGGAGAATGGGAAATCATGAGTCTAATCGCGGACATCTGGTTTTGTCAACTTACATGATGTCATGAAACCGTATCTCTTGGTCATCTCATTGAAGCTTTAAGACGGACACACTTTCACTTCCCTGAGACTCTTTATTGTTTTTAACAATGCATAAATGCCCTCACTAGACAGACAGAAAGTCATCTCTTCTATCATAACACTGGAAGTCAAGGTCATCGTATGAAGCAATAAGCATTGCAATAGCTGTTCAACCTGGTTTCTGTGCTGTTGAGGGTAAGGAAACCAAGATGATAGCCTGAAGACAGGAAATGCAAGTAACTGGGGTCCAATACACACTGCAGAAATAATCCAGTTTGAGACCACTTTAACTGCCCTGGCTCAGTGCTAGGGAACCCTGGGAATTGTAGTTGGTTGTGGCACCAGAGCTCTCTGACAGAGGAGGCTAAATATATCACAAAACTACAGTTCCCAGGATTTCCTAGCATTGAACCAGGGCAGTTAAAACGGTCTCAAACTGGGTTATTTCTGCAGTGTGTGTTGGACCAATGTGCTTTCATACTTACTTGAAGTTGTGTTTCTTCTTCAAGTTTTTGTTCTGGTTTTTATTTTTCTTGCAAGCACAAAGTAAAAATGATGCAAACTTATTTCCCTGTTTTCCTACATTCTGGGAGGTAAATGCATTGAAATAACAAAAGGATGTAGTTGTTTCCAGGGATCTCTGAGCACAGGACACTTTACATGCTTCTGTGATTTGGAATCTCCCATCAGACTATCACAATAGCTATCATAGTGCCTGAGCACATAGGCAAAGGGAGGTCATGTTACTTCTCCCATCTATTCTCAATCACTCATGCTTAACTATGAGCACTCTTACATACACAGCATGTACCTAGAAAGCCTCTTCATGTGTTTAGTGTAGCATGTGTTGTACAGTTTCAAGTCATTTCCAACTTTTGATGACTCTAAGGAGAACCTACTATGGGGTTTTCTTGGCAAGATTTGTTCAGAGCAGGTTTGCCATTGCCTTTATGTCAGGCTGAGATGATGTGACTTGCCCACTGTCATCCAATGGGTTTCATGGCCGAGCAGGAATCAAACCCTGCTTTCCAGAGTCATAGTCCAACACTCAACCACTATGCCATGCTGGTTCTCAGCTAAGTATGGCATGCAATCTGGTTATTCCTAGAAGGGCTCAACTACAAAACGTGTCTAAATTTTTATGTGCATTTGATCATTTTGTACACTTTGACCAATATTTCCTGAGGCTGCACAACTACATCAGAGTCTTGGTGGTCCAATTCTGCCTGAACGTTTCAAGGAGGGCTCAAGCTCCTGCCTTAGTGTAGTCTTAGGGGCTCAAGCCCCATCCCATTCCACCTCTTATTCCAGGGAACATGGTGTATCTCCTGGAAGCAACAAGTGACAGTGGCAAGGAAGCTGTATAACAGAGCAAGGTGATAGATGGTACATGTTCCTTTCCAGGAAGGATGTGACACAGCTGCATTCTCATTAGGTGATTGCTGGTAACTAAAGAAGAAGTAGCACAAATGTTTCACAAACATGCCATCACAAACATGTCTGTGTCAATCTAGCTACATAACCATTTCTCCTTCCTGTGTTCCTCATAAGTACATTGTAAATGTTTATAAGTTCCAAGGAATCTCTGTGTTTGGCAGTTCCTTGGGGCGGAATTGGATAAGTTTGGGGTCTCCAGATGTCATGGACTTCACCAGCTCAGCTAATGGTAAGAGATCATGAGAATTTTAGTTCGAAACATCAGAGGAACCAAAGGTTCACCACACCTGTATTAGGACAAGGCTTTTGTTGGCTAGTTAACAGGTAAAGATGGAAAGCATATTTAAAACCAAGGGTTAAATGGTTAAACATATTTCTCAGGTTTGAGAAACCCTAGAGTGAGGAGCATCTCTGCAGTTCAGGACTTATTCTGTGCAAAATCTGCATGTGGTTGTTTTGAACTAAAATGCTGCCCTTACGGCTGGCATTCTAGACTCGAAGCCGCCACCGCCACCTATGGAAACTAGGCTACTCTTCTGATTAAACATGCAAACTTCTCTAGCTGAATTTGCTTTTGGGGGGGGGGGATGAGAGGAAAATATACATCAATATGCGTCATGTCTTGCTTTGAGTCTCAGTCACACCAACTTCCATTGGGTCATATCCACTCGTTGAAACTCCACTCATTTTAATGGTGGAAAATTTCTTCCTCAACTTAAATGTGTCCATATATCCAATACTGAATTCGGGGCTTACGCTATCCACTGAGACTTCTGAAATGACATCCGAGGATTGCAACCTCAGATGTCCAGATATTGGTGTGCAGATTCCCTGTTTCTTGCATGAAAGGATGGGGGGGGGGGGACTAGGGACTTATTGGAAGTGTGAGGGAAATCCCTCGTAAGGCTGCATCTGCATTTTGGAATTTATGCAATTTGATACCATTTTAATCGCCATTGCTCAATGCTATGGGATTCTGGGATTTGTAATTTTGTGAGATAATTAGCCTTCTCTGTTGGAGAGCTCTGCTGCCACAACACCAGAATCTTAGGCAAAGGCTAGGTCTTTGGATCACTTTAAAATATCTGTCACGTTTTGTCCTCTTCACCTCCAGAGGACAGAACTAAATTAAATGGGCCCAGTGTTGATCTGCTTGAGTAAGAATGACCAGTTCCCGTACAATGAATTATTACGCAAAAATAACATTCCTGATCACCACAGAGAGCCCAATGGTATGAAAAATATCAGGGACTTGTTTGCAGAGCAGTGGATCTATGAGTGACAATGAGTCACAGCAACTTAAAACTCCCAAATCTTGGCAAAGGAGAGACATGTCGGAAACACACTCCATCAGTTAAGGAATTCACCGTTCTGACGGTCTAGAGCAGCTAACATCTCTTTTTTGTGTGCATTTGCTCTGTAACAAAGTAAAATAAAACCAAAAGAGTTGATTTTGGTGGCTACATCTTGGCAGCCGCCATTTTATTTCCCCAGAATGCCTAAGATTCTGGTGTTGTGGCTAATTATCTCACAAAACTACAAATCCCAGAATCCCATAGCATTGAGCCATGACGGTTAAAGTGGTGTCAAACTGCATTAATTCTGCAATGTAGATGAAGCCCTGGGCCACAGGTGAGATTGGAAGATGGATCCACCTTACAGCTTCATGGTCACCTATCCCTTCTTGGAGTATGTATTAACCTCTGGCATCATCTCTTCTCATTCGCTCAAGTGCTTTCTACCTATTATACCTATCTAAAACCTTCCCCTCTATTTTCCCACCTCCTTCACTTGCTCTTTTCTTGGCAAATGGGGGAATAAACATTACCAGATGATTTCCATGAACCAGACTCAAGGATGAGTTGCACGCACCAAAGAAAGTTGCCAGATTGCCTGAACCTTTAATCATAGGTTAGGCTTCATTAGAGTTTCAGGGCTTTTGAAGATGAATTCTCCTTGTAAGATCTTGAAATGACTCCTTGTTCTTTCCGATTCTATTATTAGAAACACCAATAATAGATTAAATGCTTGGGACAACATTTTGTACACACAATATTGCCTTGATGTGAACTTTCTTGTGTAAAGATGAATAGATAATTCAACATGGGTTTTTTTATATTAACAAAATACACTGCGTTTGATTTAATGCAGAATTTAGTGTGACAGCGTCAACACTGGCTTCATAATTATTTCTCATCATTCATAACATCAACAAACCGTCCTTTGAAAATCTAAATGAACCCCCACCCCAATAAATAAACTTGAAAGACTGCTCGGCGTAGTGATAAAAAAGGAGTAGACTTAGAAACCACAAGGGAACATGTTGCAACAAAGAACTTTGCTGCAATGGAACGTTGCTTAGATATCACTTTGCTACATAAAAAAAGATATTAGCACAGGTGACACAGAGCTTTTCAAAGCTCACAAATGAACTTTGCTTTTGCAATCTCCAAAACTAATCTCAGAATGTGAATGCTGGTTCCAAGTAGAGTGTTTTCATTTATGGCTAACTGTATGGCTTTTTCTGGGTATGAGTCAAATGGCCTGACTGCATTTTAAAAAATCAGAATATGGAAACAAAGTTCATTTACTCCTTTTGGAGTTGTATCACATTCTTCGGTCATTTTGCTTTGCTTCCTTCCACCCCTTTACAAATATACCTAAGAAAGATTTGCAGTCATCACTGGCATACAATTCATGAGTTACTAGCAACTCAAGTTTGTGGTGGAGTTTGTGGCAGCACCAGAACTCTCTGACAGAGAAGGCTAAATATCTCCCCAAACTACAAATCCCAGGATTCCATAGCATTGACCCATGCCAGTCAAAGCAGTATCAAACCGCATTAATTCCACAGTGTACATGCAGGCAAGGAGATATAGTGTACACAAACACACACATGGAAAGCTCACACACTTTCCCCCTTTGCGGCCTGTTCCACAGTTATTCCCACTCTCTAAAAGGCAGGGATTTGGAACATGTTTTAAAAATCCAGTTCCCACCAAGCAAGAAACAGAGGTATTTTAATCCACTTGACCTGTCAAAGTGTCCTCGGTTTGATAGGTTCACATTGCTACACAACCTACGTGAAGAACAGACTGCACATTTTTATCTGGCCATCGCACTTCTGCACAAACGTTTGACATTGTTGATCTGAAAACACAAACAAAATCCACAACCTTCCACCATGGCTTTAAATGAACCAATGATGGCATAGAAGTGCCCTGATCAGATGTATTGTATTTCTTTTCTGCTCAAGTCAAAATTGGCAATGTGGAAACTAATTCATTTCAGTTCACACCACTTTAGCCCAATACATAGTGATTCCATTGCAATTAGTGGGATTTCCAAATGGTAATGTGACCGGATCATTCTCCACTTCCATATTTGTCATAATAACTATTCATGACACATCTAGGGAGTATGTTTTCTCCAGGTAAATTGTTTCCCACCAACACAACTGATAGACACTAACCTTCAAGTCATGAGAAGTGTGGGGTTTGGTTTGCTTTGCTTTTGTGCATGGCACCATAGCTGTGTGCTACTTACTGACCACACTGTAATATCTGAGTCACAACCCAAACATACAGAACAAGGCACAAGCCTTCCTTTGCAATGCAGCTGCAGTTATATCTCAATTCTTTGGAAGATTTGACCAGTCTAAGTGGATGACTTCTTACAGTACTTTGGAAAGGACTTCTGCCTCGCCAAACAAGAGCATACCAGCCATAGCCCTTAAGGTTACTCTTATCATGCATGAAGAGCCGTTGTTTAAGATACAAAGTAGTTTTGGATCTGGGTATCTGAAGTGGCTATGCAAATCTTTGCCTTTGCAACAATGAATAATTTTCATACTATTTTATAATATTAATGAATTATTTTCTACTTACTACAGGAAAAAGTGAATATTTTGTGTGATGTTCTCCCCATATTTCCATGTTGTGAAATGTTCTGAGAAACTTTTCTGTGCAGAAATACATACTTCGGGGGGGGGGGGACATCGCCTTAATACACTGATTTTGAAAGGCTGCATCTCCACTGAAAAAAATGATGCAGTTTGACACCACTTTAACTGTCATGGCTCAACACTATGGGATTCTGGGATTTGCAGTTTGTTGTGACACCGGAGCTCTCTGACAGAGAAGGCTAAATACAGTGGTACCCCGGGATACGAATGCGCCGCCTTACGAAATTTCCAGGTTACGAAAAAAATCCATTGAAAAAAACTGTTCTGGGTTACGAAGGTTATTTCAGGTTACGAAAAAATTTTTGGTGCTTTTCAGCGCTTTTTCGCACGAAATCGCGGCTTTCGCTATTAGCGCCTATGGCTTTTTCAGCTTACAAAGATTTTCGGGTTACGAACGCGGCGGCGGAACGAATTAAATTCGTAACCCGGGGTACCACTGTATCTGACAGAACTACAATCCCAGAAAAGCCTCTCCTGTGGATTTCAGGGTCCATGCAGATTTATATGGTGGAGATTTTCAAACAACCTGAACCTATGGAAAACCACATTTTGTAGCCTGCAGATGGGTCCATTTAAATAAGATTTTTTTTTTACTCAGCACTAGTTCAGATCTCATTGCAGCTTTAGTTAAGATGTTTTTTGTCTTTGCTCAAGAGCTGCAACACCTGCTCTACATCCAAACAATACCACTCTCTCTTTCCTCCATAAAGAAAATATACATGAAGTACTTTGAACACATAAAGGATTTCGTAATGTACAGAAAAGAGGTCCTCTGTTTTGCTGTCACCTCAAAGTACCTCAAGCTCCCTTCAATTGGAAACAGAAAAAGAACAAACATGGAAAGTAAGTACTAATCCAGCCTCCTCTGCACACCAATGGTGTCTGATGCAGACATGAGTAGTGAAGGAAGAGGGAGAAATATACAAATTTTCTTGGAATACCTATAAACAATTAATTAAAATGTTTCAAGATGGAATGCAAGACTTCCCCAAACAGAATCGTTTTATTTAAAAGCAGGAAAAATGAGTATGGTTACAAAAAAAAAATCTGAAATAAGTAATATCTCTAAATAGGGCCACCAAAGTGTTATAATATTGGTGTATAATTGGCATGACTTTTCCAGGTCTCCAGAACTCTTCATCAGGCATGAAGAGCCAAAAATGGGGTGGAGATAAAGGAAGAACTTGGGGGGGGGGGAATCCAAAAGTCTGGTCTTGCAGCTTGGCCAGCGTGTTTACTTACTAAAGGTATGAGCAACAGTTGGAGAATGGGCAAAAGCATTAGGCTACTAGGTGATCTTGGAGTTTTCCAGACACACACCTGCAAAAATAATTCAACCATATATATATATAGAGAGAGAGAGAGAGAGAGAGAGAGACCCCAATGTCCTCTAGATGTTGAGGCATTTTTGTTTGTGAGGCCCTGTGCCATTTTAGGTCCATGGGAGGCTGCCCTCCCTCACGCCTTCCTTCCTTCCTTCCTTCCTTCCTTCCTTCCTTCCTTCCTTCCTTCTTTTCCTTCCTTCCTTGCTTGCTTGCTTGCTTTCTCTGTCTCTCTTCCTTTCTTTCTTGCACCAGTTTGTACCATTTTTACAAACATAGCAGAAGGTTTTCAGTGCATTTTTGTGCAAATTGTTCCTAATAGGCAGAAACGTCTGGGGAGTGCAAACACTAAAGAATAACTAAATCCCACTTTGCGTGTTATACCACAATGATTCCTACTATGCTATCCCGCTCATTGGTGGTGGTGGTGGTGGGGAATTATGCATGCAATGAGTCTTTATTTCCTTTCTTCTCAACATTTCAGGCTATCTAAAGTATAGAAGAGAAGCCATAGTGGGAGTGATGCCCTACAACTGGAGGTTATGACCAACTCCAAACGAATAGATGTGGCACAAAAGAGGCTGGACCTGCTGGGGCTGTTTTAGCTGGAGATCCTGCTCTCAGCAAGGAGTCGTACCTGATAACCCATAGAGACTTTTTCAAATAGATGATTCTGTGATTCTGATTCCATAAGAAAGGTTAGAGGCAGTTAGCATCTAATACTGGATTTGATCCAACTAAGGTTAGTCTTGTTTAATGCCTCCTCAAATCCATTAGGCATGTTGCAACTCCTATTGCAAACCAACTGTGAGTCTGGCCTCCCCAAAAACATGCTGGTATAGCGCTAATATTTCATAATGAATTGGTCTCTTATATTTATGGACAGCAAAGCCAAACAAGCCAAGAGGTGAGAGGGGAATAAACTAGTCCTTCCTGGAATATGGTTTTCAAAGATGGTTTCATGTTACACACATAAATGTGCTTGTCTTGTCTTTCCTTTTATGTGCCTCTTTGAATTTAAAATCAGCTTTTGGCAAGAGACCAAGGAAAACAATTATGAATTATCAAGCTTTCCAGCCCCCTGAACTTCTTTCCAGCAGTTTGCTTATTGCGGATGCAGCCTTTCTGGTAGAAGGGCTCTTACATTGCAGGGCTGAAACCACCTCCTTCTTTTAATAATTAATGCTAACACACACACACACACACTCACACACACCATGCGCACACAAAGAGATTCCCACAATGTCGCTGCCAGAAGCAGAGCTCAGGAGCAATTCATTACAGTAACAGCTGCTCCCTGTAATAAATTAATGGTCAGCTACCTCCAAATAAAAATATTCCTACAGTAACTCACTTATAAAATTTCCATTATAGTTACAGGATCGGCTGAGTAAATTATGAGAGAAGACTGCCACATGCAAGTGATGTTTCGTATTGTTGCCAAATGCTCAAACATCTTCCACAATTTATTAGGCTCACTCTATTTGCAACCAGTTTCTATTTGCAGACTTTCACAAACTGGTGACATCATTTTACAAGACATTCCCAGTAGCTTTGTCTTAGCATTTCACTTCGGAAGCCCTGCAAATCCAAGAGGGTGAGTGGGCAAAGTACATAAAAATAAAGGGGAATCTCCAGAATTAGACCCTGTTCCAAACTGCTTATTCACTCTGCCACTATCGCAACCGTGGCGCAAAGGACCATGAATCACACCTGACTACTCAGGTGAGACAGGGGAATAGTGAGATTTTGTACCGGATATGCTGAGTAACATATCAGCCTTTTTAAAAAGACAGATATAACAGAAACTGTCTTTGGGATTGTTGTTCCATAGCATAGGAGAGCAGTGATGAAGCGTGGATCTAGAAAACAGAGAAGTTTTACTCAGTGGGGATCGCCTGTTACAGACTGCCAAAATAAAGCTGCTTCAGGTCTGTTTGGAGGTATGCTATTTAAATGATGCATGGGTCCTAAGAGTCCAGAGGTTGCACCAAAGCCACACTCCATTCCTAAGCACTGGAGTGCAGCTTTGGTGCAACTTCCAGATTCTTGGGATGCATGATTCATTTAAATAGCATACCTCCAAAGAGACCCGAAGCAGCTTTATTTTGGCAGTCTGTAACAGGCTTAGTGATCATGTAGATCAGTGGTCCCCAACCTTTGATCCCCAAGTGTTTTGGATTAGTTGGGACTGCCTCTGCCACACTGGGACAGTTGGAGGATATATAGTCCTACCAGATCAAAATTCAAAGGACCAAACGTAGACAATCAAGTGCAGAATATTGTCTTCCCTCTCCATTGTGTGAAATGTTCTGCACATGGAAAGAACAAAAGAAAATGAGTAAAGTTCAGAAAAAGAAGAAAAATGCACCCCCTTATGAGGACCCTTCTTAATATAAAGCCATTCTACCATTCAAACCTTCCTGCAGTCTAACATACAGCATCACCTATATTATGGATTTTCCATAGCATACAACATGATCTATTGGTGATGCGCTAATAGACATTCTGCATTTCCTTTCCCTGAAGTATGAATAGTTTGCTGAGAACAATGACTTGAATCTCCCACATTTAAAAAAAAATAAAATGGTGGATTCAATGCAAGGGGAGTTCACTCTTTCTGTAAGTAAAGTGGACAAACAGAGAGAGGAGCGCCAGTGAGCTTTAACAAATGTGCAAGTTTTCATGCATTCTTAAATTTGAGAAGGGGAGCAGCACACAATGGCTAGGAAGAATTTGACTTGATGTGAATGTGTCCTTTTTATTAAAAAATGCCATTGCTAACTACTGAAGCTTTCATTTAATTAAATAATTAATTTTCTTTTGCTGACTTGCCCAATGACTATCTGCTGCAGTCACCCAATTGCTCAGAGGAAACATTAGTCACTCTCAGGAACTGAACATAACTGAGGCGGTAGAGAGATCCCCTCCTTGTGATCATATGGTGAAGCACCCAGTTCTGACTTTAGCAGAAGCAACAGCAACGGTCAAGCTCTCACAGGGAGCTGGTTTGCTAGCAAGGCTTCAGTGGTGGTGACAGTGGCACCGGGCACAAGGAAGTGGGCAACCAGGGTCAATGTGTTGTTTGCCCAGCTGGACTGTGTGCACAGTGATGCAGTGTCACAGCAGATTTGGCCTGGTGCAAGTAGTCACCATCTTGGTCACTCCTGAGCCAGTCCAGTGCATAATGGTGCAGACTGTTCCCAGATTTAAGTGACCAGTTTAGACACGCTCTTAGTCTCAATTTCATTGTATATGTCCAAATGTCAAAATCTGAAGACCCAGTATGGTGTAGCGGATTCAGTGTTGCAATACAACTCTGGAGAGGTGGGTTCAATTCCCCGTTCAAGCAGAAAAAGCCCATTGGGTGACCTTGAGCAAGCCACACTCTCTCAGCCTCAGAGGATGGCAGTGGCAAACTCCCTCTGAAGAAACTTCCCAAGAAAACCCTAGGATCCTTAGGACCTTAGGATCACAATAAGTAAAAATGACTTGGAGGCACACAGTGACAACCGTCTAAATTTCGCTTCTCTTTTTCCTCCTATCTTGGTTCTGTACTGGGTTGTCAAACGTTACTTTCTTCTCACATTGAATTTTGTAGGCATTTTAATGCCTTTTCCCAATGTGCACTTTTATTGATGTGCAGTTTTCCTCATTGCTTAAGGCCTGTCTGTCTGCATTTTTTCAATTGTACACATTTCAAGTATTTTCAGCTGTTTTAAGTTAACTGTATTTCTCTAAAACATCCTATGAGCCTCAGAAATGTGTAAATGGTCAAGGGATTTCTCCAGGTCTGAAAAAAAAGGCTGTGTGCATTGAGGCTGCCAGTTCCAGTGAAACTGTGGCTGTGCTGCGTCACACTAAAATGGATCTCTCACAAGACATTTTTTGTTTGAGGAATGATCCCCTCCGTGCCATGTTCAAGAAAGTCGCTTTTTCCTGGTACATGGGCCAAGAAAGCCATTCTCTCTCCCACTTAAATACATCTTAGTGATGTGACAGCAAACCATTCTCTCAGCTTCAAGGAAATGGTAAAAGAACTGGGAGTGCAATTTTCTCCACTTAGCACACCTGTGTTTTTTAATATTTGTACTTCTAAGAAATGTTGTGGGAGGGGAGGGGATACAAATGGGCCCAAGAGCACGTAGTTTGATGTATTTTTCCCATCAACCACCATTAAGCAATTTGTGGGTGTGAGAAACTAAAGATATATAAAAGTATCAGTGGGAACTGTAACATCCCTGCTATGCAGTACATTAGGGACTTTATCATATGACACTAGAAAAGTGGAATTTTAACAGAATAAAAGCATCTTTGGCTTCTACTTATCACACAACATCATGTCTGACCTGCTGTTGCCTTGCACTGCATGCATTACTGTAGTGCACCTTTTCATTGATAGGTTCTCAATCTTGCTGCTCTCCCATTACTGCCTTCATGTGATAGGCTCTTTCTGCTACACTTCTGCTTCCCTGACAGTCATATGATGGCATATATGTGACATATATTACATAGCATTGGAAGTGCTGCAAAGACATCATCTACAGAGAACTCCCAAGGACCCACTCTGAAGTTTCTGCAGGTGCTTATTGCAGCACATCTAGTTATAGAATTGCTGGACATGTCTCTGCTCATTCCAAATTCAAATTCATTTATTACGGCACACAGCCAGCACAGCGATAAAATACAATACAATAATACATATCTGCTCATTCCTTCACCCAGCAACAAAACAGGTATGGTTATGTTGTGGGGTGAGTACTGTGCTGCTCACAAAGGATTTCTGGGGAGAGTAGTATCAGGAGACACAGCTACGGAGATGTAGCTACATGAGATATGTTGCCCAATGCAGATACTCAGTCTATTATTATTATTTTTAAAAAAGCCCCGGGATGTATCCTTATATAATGCCATTTTTATAAGTCACATTTTGTCCAGCACCTATGAGAAAGGATAGCATGCAAGAGGATGTTCTCTCCAAGTTCATCTGGATGCATAATAGACACAAACAATGGCACACATTGTCTGTTCTGCTGTTGCTGTGTCACTACACATAGGACATTGATTGCAATTTTTTTTTCAGCTTTGGGAAGGGATGCACTCACATTCTTGAAGGAAGATAACATTGAGAACAAGATGTTCTCTAGTGTCGACGCTGAAGAAGGAATAGCCTAGTCCAACTTCCTCACTTCGGCACTTTCAGGGTTGCATCATGAGCAGGTTCCAACAGCAGGGGTGGCTTTTTGGTGTCAAACAACGTTCTCAAATACAAATCCATGATATCACAAAGGCTACTGCCACACTGCAGAATTAGTGCAGTCTGGCACTGCTTTGACTGTAATGGCTCTATCCTATTGAATCCTAGGATTTGCAGTTTGTTGTGGCACCAGAGTTCTCTAACAGAGATGGCTAAATATCTTACAAAATTACAAATCTCAGATTTCCACAGCACTGAAGTTAAACAGGCTTCATTTAACTCTGCTACTTCTTAGTCTGGGAATCAAATTATTTTTCAGCCAGGAAACAATATATACAAGAAAGAGCAGGCAGGTGTGAAAAAAGGCAAGGCAGCATATAACAGCACAAAGGCAAAGCTAGAATTATGGCTCAGAGATCAGGTTCCAAAATAAGCCAAGACTCTGGATGGCAAGTAACATAAAATGTAAAGCCTCACCCACTTTTTTTAAAATTAGTATTGTTAGGCTGGCCTAAAATGAATGTAGTACAGAGGGAAAATGTTTTCTGTGTGCCTTTGATGCCAAATCTAAATGGATTTAGTGTGTGAGCCAAATGCATACATTGCGGCTGGGTAGAGCTGATGGGAGTTACAGCCCAACGCCTCTAGAAGCCACCACTTTGGAGAAGGTTGTGACCAGCCAATGACATTAAATAGAGAAGTGGAGGAGGAAGGGACCAAAGACACTTCTTCACAAAATGTCCGAATTGGCTGCTGCAGAACAGTCTGATAGCTGAATAGAAGATATTGTACATCTTACCTATGTTGGGTAGATGTTAGCTTCATGGATCTTTGATCTGATACAGCAGGCTCTCCTTATGTTTGACTCAAAATGACCTCCTGGATAGGCTTTGGATGCTAAAGATTTGTCTTCTTCTATTATCCAGCACAAGAGATGTAGGGATTAGAAGTCAGGTGGTATTGATGCAATATGTCTCAGTAAGACTTGTCTTGGCATTGTGGCATTACCAAGAGTGGCAATACCAACCATAACAAAAGGGGAAAGTCTTAAGCTAAACTACACAGACCAAAATATCACATTGCAGATACAGTAACAAAACCAAAATAGAATGGAATGGAATGTGGAAACAAAATACAGTGAAAACAAATGTCAAAATATACAAAAAGAAAGTAAAGAATACCTGAAGCACTACCCAAAGTAATTCTACAAGCTGTGACAAAAGGTCAGCAGACATAGAGCACTACCTAAAATATATATCACAACAAGAGAAGTCAGCTAAGAATAGATAATGGATCTTATCATATGAGCCTTGTTCTCACAACAATTGCATTAGCAATCACATGACTGTCCAATCTCAGAACTGCCATGGGAGGAACTTTGGGGCTGTGCAGACCGCTGTGGCCCAGATTTGGGCTTTCCAGGGCACAAAAAAGAGCAGCAAAGGTGACTTGGTTTTGCACCCTGGAAAGGGCACTGTAGCTGCTGGTGCCAGGAGTTTATGGCACTCCATTATGTGGACACAGTGCCAGAGGTTCTGTTTTAAACAGAACCCAGACATTTCCTCTCAGAAGTACTGTAGTTTTATATCCTTGCACAGCAGTGGGTTGGAATTGACCACCTTTGTGGTACCTTCCAACTCTATGACTTTATGAGTCTGTGAACATATGCTACATCTTGGGGGAAGATGCAGTGCAAGCAAACTCCAATTGTTGGGCAAAAACCATAACTGAATGGTAGAGATCACATGTTTTGTGTGCACAAGTTCCCAGATCTAGTCCTTAGCATCTCTTATCTAAAATGCTGGATGAGGCACTCTGGATAATAGAAAGCAACCAATGACTGTTTATGCACCATTGCACAATATTCAATAATGCTGACGCTTGAACAATGGCCTGTATCAGTGGATGAAATTATCGGCAAATGGTTAAGCGACTGCATCAGGCCAAAGCTTGTACTACAATGAAGATTTAATAATTGCACATCCCAAAAATTTGCCCCTACATTTCTGCAGTGTTTTGCTGCCACCCAGTGGCTACTGATTGAAATGTACTCAGAATTATTGAAGTGTAACCCTTGTTATATTCAAACTCCACAGATGTCATTGTGTTATATGTAATTAAAGCAATACTGGGACCTGTTGTAAAGAGCAGGAAGTTGCATATTCCATTACTGGCATTTCTCACCTTAAAATGACTCTACTTCCTTTGCTACTTGCAAGGGAAAAGGCAAAGCAGAATAACAGCATACTCCATGGTCTGGACTCCTGGAAAAAAGAATGACACAAGTCAGTCAAACTAGCTGAAGTAGCGAGTCTCCTTATGTTGACTGCCAGTGGTAGTATCACAGGAAAACACTAAGGCCAAATGCTGGACAACAGAATGAGCAGGTACCTTATGTTGTTGTTTTCAAGTGTTTGATAAGAACTTCTCAAAACCCACATATGTCTTCAAAAGTTCAATGGAAAGAGCTAAGGATCTGAGAGATAGCCTGTGTTGATTTGTGTCGTATTCAGCCATCGTAATGGATTATTTGGTTGAAAGAATATATCTCTAAGAATGGAGGGGGGATTCAATGGTAAAGTACAGTTGGCTCTCCCTTTCCGTTGGCTTGCCATCTGTAGACTAGAGCCTCCGCAGATGCCCCTGCCCTGTTGTTCCCAATGGTGGCATGTGCACACCACTGTGCCAACACAGTCACATGCGTGTCACACTCCATTGGGAATAATGGTACTTCAGCTCCTGTGAATTTTGTTATCCACTGGAGGGGTCTGGATACAAAGAGCTGACTGTATAGCTGTACTGTTTTACCCTAGACTCAGGGTGCATCTACACTGTAGGGAAAATGCCACCTGACCGTCACCCGTCGCCCAGCTGGGCAATTTTTGTGTCTGATAAAACCTGTTTTTCCTCCATTCCAACCTGATCCCGTCCTGTGCCCAGATTGGGCTGAAAAGTGCATGCGATAAACTCCCTAGACTGATTGCATCAGGTTCAAAGAAAGTACTGGTTTATTCCCTTGTGTAAACACACTTGTCAATATTATGACAAACTCGTCTAAACATGGATCACAAAAGCTGTACTCTCAGCTCTGCAGAAGTTATCAGCATCTCCAGAATGCCAATTGTTGGAAGAGTAACTAAGAACCTGGAAGGAGGGGGAATGTAATATCTTGTAAAAGGCAATGGCTGTACGGTTCCCTGAAGAGGACCAATAGTATAGGCTAACAGTCTGTACTTCTTAAAAATTGGGAAATCATTTGCCACACGAGGGCACCAAATACATTATTCAGATCAAAGGAAGACTAATTCCACAGAAGGAAAATACAAAGGGAAACCTCCAGTTTAGGCAAAAATATATATTGAGAAATAACTAAACTACTAGAAAATTTAAAACAATTTTAAGACATATCCATTACAGACAGTGCAACACACTACGAAAAGCCAGCCTAGTCTCTTTAAGAAGGGAGGTCTAGAACCTGGGAGCAGCTCCTGAGAAGATCCTTTATGAGATTCCCACCATATATACTGGGAAAGTGGTGAGATGAAGAGAAGGGCCTTCCTTCAAACTCTCAAAATCTGGGCAGACTCATATGGGTGGTGGTTGGGGTACAGTTCTTCGAATAACCCAAACCTGAGGTATATACAAAACTGTTCTTTTTTTCATTTTGCAACAGGCTGTGTCCAGGGCTGGACTGCTCATAGAATCATAGAGTTGGAAGAGACTCCAAGGGCTATCCAGTCCAACCTCATCCTGCCATGCATGAAGACACAATCAAAACACTCTTGACAGGTACCCATCTGTTTAAAATCCTCCAGAGAAAGAGCCTCCATCACCCTCCATGGCTATGTATTCCATTGTCAAACAGCTCTCGCCATCAGGATGTTCTTCCTAATGTTTAAGGTGGAATATCTTTTCCTATAGCTTGAATCCATTGCTCCAGGTCCTATTCTGTGGAGCTGCAGAAAACAAGCTTGCTCCATCCTCAATATGACATCCCTTGAAAGATTTAAACAGGACTATCATGTCACCTCTTAACTTTCTCTTCTCCAGGCTAAACATACCCAGCTCTCTAAGTTGTTCCTCATAGGGCACAGTTTCCAGACCTCTGCTCACTCAAGAGTGGAAAGCAATGTAAGTAGATAGAGAACTCCTCACTACAACCTCCAAGCACCCCAAATCTTCACCAGAGTACAGCAAATCACTTCAAATCTGTTCTTTGAGAAGCTCTAAAAAGAACAGGAGGCAGGGTTGAAGGGACAAAAATCCAGATGGCACCATCAGTGTCACATTGGGTTTAGGCCAATCTTTCAATATTTTGGTGCTTTTCTTCTGTTTAATTGTAAGCAGTCTCAGGGAGTTTTGTCACAAAATGTCATAAGACGGAGGGATGCATATTTCATTAGAGTTGCTATATTTTTCCCACTGTAGGTTGATCACTCTGTATGAACCAGGTTTCACCTGAAGAGGAATACTAGGAAACCAGAGCCCTATACACAAGCTCTTCCCAATTTCAGCATTATGCACCTTCCCAAAGGAGCACATTTTGCACAAGAAAGTGATCCCAGTGGGGTTACTACTTCAATGTGGCCTTGGTCGTCTAATATTCTTAAGGTTACATGGGACAAATCTGCAGCGACTCCTGTGCCACAAGACAATGTCACAATGGTTCACAATACACACACATGGCAGACATACCCAGCGTTCCTGCTAAATAGCTTAGAACCGATCCCCCGGGAACAAGAAATCTCAGGAATCCATCCCACTGCTCTTGAAAAGGTAGGGTCTGGTCAACACTGTAATAATAATGCAATTTGATACCAGTTTAAGTGCTGTAACTCCATCCTATGGAAGGATGGGATTTGTTGTTTTATCCTTCTTTAGTCTTCTCTGCCAAAGAGTGCTGGTGCCTTACAAAATGACGAAGCCTTGGATTGTGGAGGATGGAGCCGTGACAGTCCAAGTGGTGTCAAACTGTTTTATTGCTAGAGTGTAGATGCACCCCAAGGCAGGATGTATATGTTTTCTTAAGCAAGGACTTCTTAGATAGCCCTGCCAGTTCTGTCCTCTGAAATATAGCCTACAGCACCTGGTGTTGGATAAGAGCCTTGGAATAGCTAAAGATTATAACTCCCTTGTGGAAACAACAACACTTGTGAAGAACCTCTGGTCCTCCCAATGTTTTGGACTACTATTCCCATAGCCTTACCATTGGTCATGGTCACGCTGACTGAGACGTCTGGAAGTTGAAGGCCAAAACATCTGGAGGGTAAAGGTTCCCTTCAAGTTTGCTTCAAGTGGAAGATGTCAAGTGAATGGAAAATATTGTCCTTCTTTATACTCCTGGCCCTAAATAAAGGGTAGGAACAGACTGACAGTGGCATTTAAATGACAAAACAAGTGCTAGTTTGTCCAATTATTTGATTAGTGAGTAGGAAACCAAAAAAAGAAAAGAAAAGAATAAACAGACCCATAAAACATGAGTACACAAACACATGTAAGAAGAGGCAAATTTATGGTATATATTGTAATTCATAACAGCTTCATAGCTGAAGGGGGAAATACACACACATAAAAGGGATCCATGCATAATGATCCAGTGTTTTTCTCAGTTTGTAAACTCTGTGTGTGTGTGTGTTTGTGTGTGTGTCTGTGTGTAGTTAGTTTCCCTGCACTGTAAATATGAGAGAGACAGGGAGAGCAACTTCACGTTTTGTGGATGGGTGTAGACTGCCTAAAATCCTCATTAACCAGGTTTTTAAAATGATACAGCCTTGTTGAAGTACAACTAGGGCAGCAGTTCCCAAACTGGTCCTCCCTCCAACTTGGCCAAGAGTCAGGAATTCTGGAAGATGAAGTCCAAAACATCTGGATGGATGACCAACATTTGGGAAGCACTGGAGACTAGGAACAGACAAGAAGAATGTGTCCCTGGTATTTTTCCTAACACTCTTGGTGAATTGTTATCACAGCTTCATAAAGAATCTTAGGATCTACAGGATAGGGAGAGGGATATAGAATTCTCAAGCAGAGAGCTCTAGTGTCTCACCAAACTACATATCCCAGGATTCCATAGGATTTTGCCATGACAGTTAAAGTGGGATCATAGCATTATAATCATGGGGCGTGAAAGGACCCAGGGATAGAGCCAATTGTTTTGTACTGATTCCAGTCCTATCCAAAGGGCAGTCTCAGGAGATGGTTCTCGACAGCGATTTAAAGAGAGCAAAGATGGGAAAATCTGACTCTGTGAGCACAGACACACTCCTTGCTTGCCACCTGGCAGCTTCTTCTGGGTTTGGTGGGCTACTGCCGAATGGGAAAAAGCCTGCCAGACAGCAGCATCCCACTCCCACCAGTAGCTACTGGTGGGAAGGAGCTGCTTTCTGGATCTTCTGGGTCTTCTGGTCAGGCAGCAAAGTGAGCTGCCTGCCTTTCCGACTTCTCCAGCAGCTCTACCAGACCCACAAAAGAATGCCAGGTGGCGGTAGTAGGCCTGGCTGTGGAGCAGAGCAGTTGAGGGTATGTGCCACGTAGCCTGGGAGTAACACAACATGAGTTACAACATTGCAGTGACACCAACTCTAGTCATGCCACTGGATCCGCCATTATTTTCTAGAAGGAAACAGAAGAAGGAAGAGCTGCTAAAACAACATCTGTACACCAACTCTTGATCCAATATAGCTCATCTAACTAGTTCTCCTTTCACTTTCCAACTGTTCTTGCTTGCCATGAGCAGTCGCAGTCAATTCTCTACTGTCCTATTTTCTCCGCTGTTTATAAAATGTCCTGGTTTCTCTTTCATCCTCCCACTTTCCTTTTTCATCCTCTGCTTAGTTCAAATGCTGTAAACTGAGTTCAAAGTTTCAGAGTATTTTGTCCTCAGTTAACACAGTCGGAGTGAGAGAAGAGGAGCGGGCAGAGTCTTGCCATTCCCTGTAGGCATTTATATTTTTTTAACATTTTAATTTTGTTCAGGCTTTCCTAAGCTCAGTACATCAACCCGAGGGTTTCTGTGTTTAAAATAGTAGTTCTGTGTGTTCTTTCCCATTAAAAGTTTTGCCAGGCCAAAGCCTTTCAACCCTGCTCTGGTGTTACTCAGCCAAACATGTTTCAGTTTTCATCTGTGAAATGTTGAAGGGTATGTATGAGTCAACTGCCTTTGGACTGCCTTTGGCTATCCCTGTTACTGGAACCTTATCTCTGAGACTTTTGACTTTGCCAGTTGTTTCCTCCCCATCTGCATTGGGTTCTGGAAACCCCATTGACCTTCACCTGGGACTGCTATTTACAAATCTAGAACATCTTAGATCCTTATTTTGCTGCAAGCAGGACAGGGGTACATAACTATCCCAACTGTTCTTTGGGTTGGAGTATTCAACTTTATTTTCCATCACTCAAAAAAAACAGTGGCTCTTATGACAAAAATTAAATTTAATCTGTCAAACTCAATTTTGTGGAGGTTCTCATTCTTCCAATGTTAAATTCTTTCCAAGTTGTTGATGGACAATACTACACTATACTGTTTCAGCATTATTATCCATTTTTTACTGCTATGTCTGACTCCTGGGAACTCCTGATCGCCACAAAGCACCACAAAGTGCCTGTTTGCACCAGGCCATTGACCCCTAATAAAGCCACATACTGTTCCTGGATGGAGAACACTCAAACCTCTAAACTTCATTTCCCTTACAACCCCCTAAAAATGTGTCCAGGTTCATTCTTCCATGATTTTTTCCCATATTTTCACATCCAAATTTGAATTATGCTTTCCTGACTTCCTATGTCAAGGATAAAAAAAATCCATGGTGGTCCTTCAGATGTTAATGGCTAGTTTAGCCCTACCAGAAAATCAATTCCACCAATTTCAGCGATCAAACCAATTTCAGTCATCCATTGAAATGGCAGATGTGGAGAGCTAGTAGCAAGGACTTGGATGAAAGAGTTGTACACTTTGTAGCCGTTCCTGAGCCAGCCTCTTTCCCTTAACCCATCTTCACCACATTGTCTTTAAGTGCACTATTGGGGTAAAAGGTAACAGTCCAGTTGGGTTTTGCATATGGGATTGGTCAGTAGTGGCATCTTATTCTTCATGGGAAGTAAAGGACAGGACAGCTCTGTTTGTTGGACTTTGTATTCATCAGCTCTTGTCAACAGACTCAACAGTGGGGGTTATTGGGAGAGTTGTTGTAGTCCCACAACATCTGGACAACCAGAGGTTGCCCAGCATTGTCTTAAAACACAAGACTACAGCTTGGTGTGATGTGCATGCGAAAACATGATACAAATTTTTCGGACAAGACTCTTCCTTCCTCATTGCTTTCCATCCCATATACAGCATTTGTGAACCTCACAAGTTGTTGTATGAATTTCTGTATAAATATGGATCATTTTGGAGACTAAAACAGTAAATAGAAATCTGAGCCAAGGGGTTTTTCCTCTCTCCTTTTCCTCCTCCTTGAGAAACCCATAATTGTTGCAATGCCTTATGAGTTCAATTCCAATCTTAAGTCAACCCTTTAATATGGTTTGGTATTTTGAATGGGTGGGGATGAGGAGACACTTCGGTTTCCCCAACCATTTCCCCCTTTTCCCAGTTATTCCATTCCAGGAGAGATGAGATTGATCTCCAAGTCTCTCCACTGCAATCAGATCAGTTCATTTCGAGGAGATTAGTGCAAGCCGGCAAAGTATTTTGTGGGGCAGAGGCATGATGTAGAAATAAGAAAGGAAATCCAAGATATAAAATCAGATTGGGTGGATTAAGCAGAGAATAAAGGAAAAATAAATGTAGCATTTTTGTGGTTAAGTGTTGAGAGTTTTGGAAAATGTTGAAAGCCCAGATTGAAAGCATGTGTATCTGGCTCACTGGGAAGCGACAGTTTAGGTAATGCAGTGAATAAATTTCTTCCAGTGTATAAAGGTCCTTGGGCATTTAAATCCACACTTGTCCAGTGGAATGAGGGGGGGAGAACATACTTCCATAATGGATCAAGGAAATATAGCTGATCCAATGGGGATATTTGTTCCAAAGACTGGTGCATAAAGCTTCCAGGGCCATGAGTGTGGGAGATCTGGGACTGGAGCTCATTTCAAGCATTGTTTGCTTTTAGCTATTGGAAAACCAGTTAAATATACTTCTCTTTCTCTCTCTTTCTACCTCAAACACACACACTTGTATAGTACCTGTGAGAGACCATCAGGAATTGCTTCACACCTTCACCACATTGCAGCCTAGGAAGACCCTCAGATGAAGAAATAAGCTGCCATACAACCTGGATTTCCTATAAAACAACAGCTTGCAGGGTCTGAAGGCCGGTGGCCAAGAAATCAAGAAGCCCTGAGTGAGTGGCCAGCCGAGAGCTGGAGCCAATAGTATGTAAGTCCACAGAGATTTTGCCTGGAGTTAATGGGCATTTTGCCTCCTCATATTAAATGGGTTTAATTTTTTCCTCATCTGCTCATTGTTGTCTGTATTAAAGCTCTGTTTTATTAGGTTCCTAGTTGGTTTGCAGTCAATGCATCATTGCTCCACTAGCGAGGCACTAAGTAGGACATATTTTGATGCCGGGCAGGTATAGGGCACCCTTCTCTCCCCATTGGTGGGGTTTCCATGAGGGATCATAAATAGTGGTCTAGCATGCTGGCCAGCCAGACACACACTGTCCTGCTTACCTCTACTGAGGGCAGCACAACAGGGGAATATATCAAGGAACAGTCCAAAAGTCACACAATACCAGTCAATCACAGCAAAGGGCAGAGGCAAGAGCGTAGTCACAAGGCAAGTCCAGAGGTCAGATAACCAGAGTCATGAATCAAAGAGCAAGGAACAACAAGGCTGCAAGACTGGTTGTCAGCTGCAAAGAACTTCTGCAGCTAGAGGTCTTTTAAAAGGCCTTTGCTTCTCTCAGCTGAAACCTATTAGCTCTCCTTTTGGCTTCTAGCCTAGAAGAACGCCTCACCGACTCCTTGACCTGTCTTCGCTCCACAAATCCTAGCACCTGCAGCCTAGACTCCATGGAGTCTGTTTCTTTGCAGCTTCCTGAGCCTCCTCTGGGACTCCAGATCCAGGCAGCCTCCTCCATGTCATCAGAGTCTGAGTGCTCTGACTGTGCCTCTAAGTCAGGCCCAGGGCAGTCCGTGGCACACACGCACATACTAGTTCAGGGCTGGGCCCATGTGAATTTCAGTGGGTGCAATAAAAGCTGCAGCTTCTCTGCCTTCAGTTCTCCCCTGGCACATAGAGATGCTATTGTTTGACTGAGCAGCAGACAGGCAGCTAATCCTGGATCCATGCCCTATAGAACATCAAATTTATTTAAGCTGCGGCCAATAAAAGAAGTGTGGGCTGTTCTCCTATAAATTATCTCTAAGATGGTTATTGCTTTGCCTTTCTTCGGCTCTGAGAGAATTAAAATGAAGGATCAGAGACCCAGAAATGCATGAAATAGTCCCAATAACTTATTGTCATATTACTGGAGCAGGACTGGAAGCTGAAAGAAATATTTAACCATCTTTAAATCTTTGATGTTTCTGTGTCACCGAAACCCAACCAAAGGTCACTCCATGATCATCCCAACTTTTTAAAAACCAAATTTGTCATAAATCTGAGAAACCATGGGGGCCAGTAATTTCAAACAGGAATCTTTGCCCTTTTATAAATATAGTGTCAGTACTATTTTGGTCAGGATTTATTTTTATTTTTATTATTTTGGATACTGCAGAGGATTACTTGGACATGCAACGCTTGGAGACAACAAAACAGCCCTTGCCATGGTTTCAGATTCTAAAGTTTTTGTGTGACTTAGAATATTTGAGAGGCTGATGTGTCCAGATAAATTTGGCTTCATTCTGTATCAGTTAGGAAAAGTATATATATATTTGCATAAATGCCTTGTATATAATTTCAAGTGCAATTCTACTAGATCAAACCAAAGGCTTGTCTAGTCCCGCAGTCCATTTGCACAGGAGCCAACCACATGCTTATAAGAAACCTGCAGCAAGACCTGTGCATATAAAAAGAGGAGGGTGACCAAGAAAATCAAAGTCTAGAAGCCAAGCTTTGTGAGGAATGACTTCACAAGCTGGATATGTTTAGCTAGGGAAAGAGAAGACTAAGAGATGAAATGCGACTTATCTTTAAACATCTGAAGGAATGTCATGTAGAAGATGGAGCAAGCTTCTTTTCTGCTGTTCTAGGGACTTGAACATGAACCAATGGATTCAAGTTACAAGCAATTCCACCTAAATGTTAGGAAGAACATTTTTACTGTAAGGGCTGCTTGACAGTTGAATAGATTACTTGAAGGGATGGTGGACTCTCCATCTTAGGAGGTCCTTAAACAGAGGTTGGATGAGCATCTTTTAGGAGTGCTGTAGTTGTATGGCCAGGGGTTAGATTAGATAGCCCTTGTGGTTCTTTTCAAGTCTATGATTCTAAAAACAATCCTCCCAGTCACCGTCCCCAGGAACTGGTCTTCCCAGGCATCCTACCTCATCTCCATACTGGAAACAATGGAGAACCAGTCCGAGTAGTAGTCTTATCCATGAAAATCTTGGGTGCCTTTCTAAAACCTCAAAGTGGGTGGCCTGTTTTATCCTCTTTTTGGCCCTGATATTTCCTTGTTTTTCATTTTCTTTTATTAAATGAAGTTAATCTGTTAGTGGAAGTCCTTGAAAGCAAATTTCAATTTCATCTGACAATATTTTTTTCCTCTTTTCTTTTTTTTGGGGGGATATGCTGTTCTTGCCATGAATGGTATGAGAACACTCCTCAAAGAGGAGAGCAAGATGTGGGGTTCTCCCTTAGTCTTTGTTGGGTTACAACAGAAAGTAAGCCTATGTTCCTTCCTTCATGCTGAGCCAATTATCAGCCAGATGGAGTGGGACACAACTGCACAACGGCCAAGTCATCATGGCACCTCACAAACAACATATTCCCCTAAGTCCTGTTAAATGCCAACAATGTGAACAGCACAACATGTTCCTTCTAAATCAGTAATGATGTGTGTTTTACTGGTGATAAATTAGTAATATTATGTATTTTATAAGCAATGTGTTTACATATGTCTTCTTCCCTCTCTAATTCTACACATTTTAACAACTCAATTAATTCTGAACACTGTCTATTGTGTTTTCATGTAAGTCTTGCCATCCGATTTTGACATGCTATGGTCGACAAATTAATACAGAGTGTCTGAACATGATCTTTACCATTTCAGTTTTACATTTTTGGACACCCTGTACAATATGTGTTATTCTGGCCCAGATCACTGCCTTTGTATGGCATTCCAGATTGTTGGGAGACTGCAATTTCCATCATCTCTCACCATTGGTTACCTTGTCTTGGGCTAATGGGAACTGCAGTCCAATAATATCTGGAGAACCACATTTTCCATCTCATTCTGCTGCATCTGTACCATTCAAGGGAGAGCAAATGCCAGCTAAAGAACATGGCGACTGCAAATCTATGACTTCTAATCAGAAAGCCTATGATGGAGATCCCACTGGACAGTTAGAAATGTATACCCCATAGTTGGAGAAGCCAGCATGATGTAGTGGTTTGAGTGTTGGTCTATGACTCTGAAGACCAGGGTTCAATTCTCTACTTAGCCATGAAACCCAGTGTGTAACCTTGGTCCAGTCACATGCTCTCAGCCTCAGGGGAAAGCAATGGCAAATATCCTCTTAATGAATCCTGACCTTAGCATCAGCCTGAGGGTCAGAAATTACTTGGAGGCACACAACAGCAACATCCTACAGTTACACATTTGTAACTGCTGCATATTCATGGTCACTATGTAGCCCCTAGTTTAGGGGACACATATGGACGGTGAAAGCCCACCAATTACTGGAAGCAGGCAATGGGATAAATGGGATTCTACCTATTCCGCTCCTTGAAATATGTTTGTGCACTTGTACTAAATCCATACCTGGTGACTATTGACCCAGACTACTATACCTGCAAAGAACCTGGAGTCAGCATGCAATGTTGGAACAACATCTTGGTTATGGCTGTTGGCTGACCAAATGCTTTCTCAGGCTCACTGAGAATCAAGCGCAGCCATGCAGAAGCATCTCTCATGGATGTGCCTCCTCATAGTAATTCCTAATAAGAAACACTCAAACCTGTTGACATTTCCTCACACACCTCTTTCAGAGCCATAAACACCACTTAGGAGAGGAAAGAGGTGAGATTTGAAACATAGATAAAAGAGACTCTGCAGTAAATGGTCTCTGTAACAGCACCTTCCATGATGGCTTCATTATATACAAGATCTAAATGGCCTTTTTAAACACCTTTATTAAGTGATCATGGGATTGCCGTCATCGTTGTTTCCTAGCTTACATTTTCCATCTTTTCTTTCTTTCCACTGGTCACTCCTATCTCCCACTTCATTAAAGCAACAATGGCCAAGATCCTGAATCCAAGGCTATAATGCATATCTTTACAATGGTATGGCTACCTCTGTGACACAGTACACGACATTTCTAGTGGAGTGCAGTGATGCCCATTGGGATACACCATGTGGTGTCCCATTGTGCAGCGGGGAATCCCATTGAACATCATGCGATAGGAGCCCCCTTTATCAAAGGGACCCACATCACAACATTATGGTCCCAATGGAATCACTACATTTCTGCTCCACTTCTGAGAACGCAAGCATTGCACAGTGGTTTAATAACTTTATGTTGACGTAAATTGGTTTATAATGACGTAACTTCTCAATGGGATGTCAGTCAATATTTGCATTCTCTTAGCAAAGTAGTAAGAGGGGTTTTTTTTTAAACCAAACCTTATTTTTTTATCCACCACTTTGAAAAGATTAATGTACAGTATAAATGTGGCAGTAATCACAGCTGTGAGAAGTGCAAAGGAACTTGGCAAAAGGTTGTGCATTCCAAATATTTCTTTATTAAATCTTCCAAGATTCTTATCCATGCCGAATGTAAGTGAAATGACACATATATTCTTCCCTCTGTATGAACCTACCAGTCCATAGCAATATAGGAAACTGCTTCAGGTCTCGCTGGTGGCAGGAATTTGTTCGTAACCATAACTGAGGAGCCCTAAAATTCTTCTGATCTCCCATTTGAATTCCAACCAAAGCTATGCTTGCTTAGCTTTCAAAATCAGGTGAAATCCATTATGTGCAAGCTGATATATATGGTATTCAGGGTGGTACAATTAATACCTTTACCTCTTTCCCCATGTCGCTTATTCAGTAGCCCACAGAGTTTGAAAAGATTAGGACTACAACTTCCAGAACCTACATCCAGCATGAGAGACACTGGGATCTAAGAGAGAATTTTTCCAAACTCTGGCTGTCTAGCATGTTCACTCTTTGATTTATAATTTCTTTTATGATCGTACTAGTATTTTTTTTTAAATTTATTTATGTGGAAAAATCATCGTCTCCATGAAAATGTTCCAATTTTTAACAAACTGCTCTGTTCACATGTTCACAGAATGGTCAGAGTGGAGCAAGGTCTCCCATTGTCCCCATTTCCAAACCTAGGAGTCTTAGTAGACCACAATGAACATGAGTCAACAGTGTGATGAGCCAGCTCTAAAAGCCACTGAGTTTAGGCTGCATCAATAGGAGTGCAATGTCTAGATCAAGGGAAGTAATAATCCCCCTTTATTCGTCTTTGGTCAGACCTTACCAGGAACACTGTCTTCTGGGCAATTTGAGAAGGATTCAGTTCAAGAAGGATGTGGGCAAGCTGAACTGTGTGCAGAAGAGGGCGAGCAAAATAGCGAAAGGTCCAGAGAGTCTATGGAGAGAGGCTTAGGGAGCTGGGTATGTTTGGCCTGGAGAAGAGAAGGTAAAGAGGTGACATGATAGCCATGTTTAAATATTTGAAGGGATGTCATGTTGAGGATGGTCCAGAGACTAGGACATGGCACAGTGGATACAAGCTACAGGAAAAGAGATTCCCCCTAAATATTGGGAAGAACCTCTTGGTGGTAAGAGCTGTTTGATGGTGGAAGATGCTACCTTGGAGTGTGGTGGAGTCTCCTTATTTGGAAGTTTTTAAACAGAGGCTGGATGGCCATTTGTCAGGAGGGCATTGATTGTGTATTCCCCTTCTCCACGTCTCTTGTCTTCAGTCATTTTGTACAGCATATGAGGTTATTTTTGTTCCCACTGCTACCGTATGTCCTCAGTTATACCTGCACACATACATGTATGCATGTGTACTTGGAATAAAAATCCTGGTTAGATTTGTCCTCACATGGCTCACAAGGAAGAAAGCGGGAGAGGGAATGCCTTACTACAAGGGCAATATTTGCTGGTTCCCAACTCCCCGTCTTTCTTTTCCTGAGGAAAATGGCAAATTCTGTGGGTAGTTTTTTGCACATTCAGTAAAATGTGCATGAGAGATGCTAAATACTCAATTTGCCAGCTAGGTGTCTCTTGCGCACATTGAGTCTTTGGATCATCTAATAGAAAAATCACAGTGCTATCTCCAAAGATAAGCCTGTTGTTAAGCCAAAGGAAGCCTTGCTTTCAGCAACCTAGAGTTCTCTATAAATTACATTTGGAATATTGTAGCAAAGGAGCCAGGTCAGTGTAATGGTCTCAGTGTTGGACTAGTACTTTCAACATCACACACTTTCAGCATCAGGGAAGGGCAACAAATCCCCTCTGAAGAAATTTCGCCTTAGAAATGCCATAAATTGAAATGACTTGGAGGCATACAACAACAAATATAGATGTCATAAATTAGGTTTCTAGTTTGGGATAAATTACGTTTGTAGTTTGGTGCCAGTTACATTAGCAATTCTGCACAAATTATGCTTTTAAAGAACTTCATATTATGCAGAAGGAAAGATCTCTCAAGGGAGTTGGTGAATGCTTGCAGTGCAGACTCATCTTATCAGGATGGCTTTGTTCAAGAACAGCAGTCAAATTCCACATACATACACATGCATTTTAGGATTTTGAACAAAAGGTCTTGGCAGACCACAGGGAAGTTCAAGGATTACACTCAGGGAAAGTTAGCAATATTTTATTTATCTATTAAGTTACATTTATATCCTGCCTCTCCATCAGAAGACAAGATACCATGCATGCTGTATCATAACAACAAACCTGTGAAGTAGACCAAGTGGAGGGAGACTGGACCCAAGTCACCCAATGGCTTTCATGGCCCATTTGGGACTATACCCTAGATCTCCCAAATCATTTTAAAATACCAAGACGTCACGGCAGCCAGTGTGGTTTGAGCATTGGACCTAAACTCTGCAGATCAGGGTTCAATAACAAACTACAAATCCCAGAATTCCACAGCACTGAGCCATGACAGTTAAAGTGGTGTCAAACTGGATTTCTGCAGTGTGGATGGAGCCAAATGCAGTTCTGAACAGGGAATCTGGCACACTGGAAGGAATTCAGAAGAAGAAGAGGAAGAGGAGGAGGAGGAGGAGGAGGAGGAGGCAGACAAGGTCAGCTTCTTCTTGAAGTGCTTTATCTCCATTTGGAGATGAGCTGTTCACACAGGGAGTCCAGATATGCCCAGTGACCCCAAAAACTGACACACAATGCTTTCAGCCAGTCCTAATAGCCTCTTAGCAATTTCTGCATATTAGCAAAAATATGTAATTAAAAAGGGTGACTGCCTCAACGAATTGGCTGGAGCTCACGCTTCTGAAACCCATAATTAGGCATAGGAAGAACAGAGAGGCTGAGTCACCCCATCCTTCAGCCGCTGCTGACAAAGCTGCAACAAGGTCTAGGTGAATTAAAGAATTTACTAAGGGACACATTATTACCATTGTTCCAGGGTGACCCTAGAGCTTAGAGAACTTTGTCTTTGCACTGCAGCCTCCAGGAGGGAGAATCCAGGAGCTTTAGTCCAAAAAAGTAGCATTTTCCAATCTCTGGGTAAGACAATTTAAGATAGCAGCCTTGTTTCTCTTTCTCGAGTGCTGCAGCTGGGATTGGGATGCAATCTCTGTTGCTCAATTGTCTCCTTCCCTCTCTTTCCCACTCTAGGCACTAAATAGCCACAGCGTGCCCCACAAGGCTTGACATTTGACGCTATGATCTATTTGGAATAGCGGTTTATAAATAAAACTTATTATTATTATTATTATTATTATTATTATTATTATTATTATTTGCACTGTAGATGGAACGGCATAAATCTTCAGATGTGGGACCTCATATTTCACCTACCTGAACCAGGATCTCAACCCTGAAATCACTAAAATGAAGATTCTTCTAAAGTTCTCATTGACTGATTCTCAATGTCCACTCTCCAATGCAAACATTCCCTTCCAGGACCCAGGACAATGTTGTCATTTTAAAAAGGAAGGAAGGAAGGAATCAGCCCATCCACTTGACTATGTCTATTGATGGTGTTAGCCTTTGAATACCAATGCTATATTCTTGAAGATTACGGGTTCATTTAAGCAAGGTTCCTTCTGTATGCCCACCTACAAGGTGGCCGATACCTTCCCTTTATGGTGAGTTGTATTTGCAAAGGTTACAGTAATAAACCAAGGCACATGGGTCACCTATATTTACTTAGCAGGTCTTGGTCAATGCCTTTGTTTTAATATGAGGCCTAGTTTGAAATGGCACAGCAGCTTGGATCGAGAACATCTGAGGCAGCGGACCTGCTGCTGAACCAGAGCAAGAGGAGGTTCCAGAGCCATATGTATCCGAGACAAACCAGAGAGCAGTATCCGCTCTGGTAGTGAGTCCTGCCCACTCAGATACAGAAGACCACTTACCCTTACCTACCTTCACTAAGTGGAGACAACAAAGGGAGGGCTTGAGGAGGTCTCAGAGGATTTCTAGGAAGCAGTAATTGATTAAGCATCAGCTGCCTTGAGCTATAAATTTCCAGCCTTCCCTTCCAGGAGTAATTGGAGATTATCTGACCTACCTGGCTCTCCATCATGTTCCTGAACTCTGGGCTTGACCTGGACTGTATTTGTTGACTCTGGATGCTGTGCATCTGACCTAGATTGTGTTGGTGGACTCTGGGTGCCAGTTACCTGACTTGGATGTTGTTAAACTCTGTTTGGGACTTAATGGCTTATATTTACTAAAATAAAGTAAGTGCTAAACTATAAGCTACTCTCTGACCATGCTTGCTCATAAGCTGCTGGCTATCAGCTGTGTAGCAATCACCCTTTACAGGTGGCCCAGACTGTGTTTGGGACAATCCCAGGGTATTCTGGCTCATGCAGACCCAGACCTAGCTCAATACTGAAATCATTACACCATGCTGGCTCTCAAATTGCACCTTTATATCTTCTTAAAAGTACATATAAAGGTGCATAAGTCTCTATGGCCTGCATACTGAACAGATGTCAAAGCATTGTTCGCCCTGTTGCTACAACCAGCAGGCTGCAGTAGAGAAGATGAAGTAAGAAGCCATGTTGTTGCATCAGTCCTGCCAAAGAAGCGATTGCCTCCCACCCCTTCCCTCTTTATACTTTCCCCCTTTCAGAACACATCATTTAAGACTGTGAGCCTTTAAGGCAAGACTTGTCTCTTTAAAAAAAAACCAACCAATTGCTAATTGTATATAAGCCACTCTGAGAGTCTTTTTGGCAGAGGAAGAGGATAAAAAATACTCTAAATAAATAATAATAATAAAATACTGTTTGACACATTGTTTACCACAAGCATTTATTGTGCACATAACTCTTTTAACCCATGTGCTCATTAGCCTTGTAAACATAGCCCACGTGACATGTTTATGATACACATTCAATACTTTGACAATGGGGCTTTAATGGGATGTGCAACCACAAGACTTTATAGCTCAAACGTCCACCTGGAATAAGTCAGAAGACGTCAGAAATAGTTTGGTGCTCTATCAGAGAGTTTATAATGGCTGTTCTTATTCCTTTGGCCGTGAGAAAGGAGAAAGTTATAAAGTTGATTTTCAGTTTGTTCAGGCTTGGGGTTTTTATTGAGCAAAGCATTGGGAATTGGAAAGCTTTTGAAGTCTCCTTCACAAAGCCTTGGCTGAGCTAGCTTTTTCCGGCAATGGATAAATAAATATTTATATGTCCTATTAGTAACATCCATGTATGACACATACACACACCCATGATTGAAAATGCTGATCTTAATACATGTCCAACTGAGTTCAAGTGGGCCCACGGGCATTTCTAGGGGGTGCAAGGGTTATAGACCATACCGGGTGACATCTTGGAGTGAGTTGTCTCCTAGTGCACCTTCCAATGTGTACTGTTGTGCCTCTCTATGGGTAGACTAGGACTTCCAGAGGCTGAAACTCCTGAGAAGGAGTTGCTCAGCCCATCAGGAGGCAGCCAGGAGGCTATTGGCGCAGACCACAATGAAATCCTGGAGGCCACTTTCTTCTCCGGATGGTGCCTGAAGCCCTTCAAGAGTTGTGAACAAGGTGGGTAGATCAGAATGACCTGAAGCACAGATGGTCCCTTTAGGTGCCCCAGCCCACCAGCCATCAGTGACAAGTAGACCAGAGCCTTTCTCTTCCTTTCTACTCCTGTAGGACCATTAGCCTGACAGATCCAAGCATGGAGGTGACTGCATCAGTTGCATTGGGTTGGCATCAACCCTAGTGACTCCGCTGAGGGGCCCAACTCCAAGGTATAGACAGTGGCAGATCTATGACAATGGGACAGTGGATATTTTATGGGATTTGATTGGAAATTTTAAAAAATCTATTGAAGGTGCTGAGCTACACCCCCCCCCCCCAAATAGATCTAGGACCTTGGATAGTTCAGGTACCATTCAAACGAAAGTCCTGAGCACATTCACCACCGCACTGACATGGGAGCTATCTGCTATCATTGAGTATAAGCTTGTAGACTTAAAAATGTTTTTGCTTAAAAAATAGTTTAAAACCCATATGTATCCAAGCTGGGAAAAATATCAATGGATTCCATCTGTTCATGACTTAACATTTGATTCTGCAGTAAGTAAACACACTACAGTCTTTACTTCCTGTCCAACCTTCCATTGGTATTTAAATGAAACCTAAAAATAACTTCATAGTGCTAAAAATGGTAATCGCCGACAGTGGAAACGCCACTTATTGGGAGCCTGCAGAGCTAGTGAGTGACTTGATGCTATTGATAACTTGAGGGTCATCGAGTTCTTAAGGCAACAAACAACTTAAACACAGCTCTTATTGCAATAATATTGGAACTACCCTACGTTTTAAAGACACCTCATGGAAAACGGAGCCCATGAGATGGAACAAGTATGGTCTTGCATTTCACCACAGTGGTATTTGGAAGGCTTCTTTGCATTTCTCACCTTGGAACATTTAATTTACCAAGACTCTCCTTCCATGTCTTGAACCTGACTTTTCCCACCTTCCCAGTCCACTGCTGAAATTAGCCCTTGTAACACTCGATTTGTTTTGTACAAATTACATCATGTGAAATATTTTCTAGCCCAAATAAGAATTCAAATGTTTTGTCAGAAATTAGAATTCCATACATATGTGCAGAATTAGGTAGAAAGTCCAATGGAGAATACAATTGGGAGGGAAAGCATTGAGACACCGTGACTTGCTTAGCTACTGGATGACCTTGGGCAAGTCACATTCTCTTGGTCTCAAAGAAAGGCAATGGCAAACCGCTGCAAACAAGAGTACAGGATCAGAATTCAGACCTTAACAGATTTGAGAACTGGGCCAGAGCTGACAAAATGTATTGCAACAGGGAGAAATGTAGGATGTTACACTTGCACAATAAAAATGAAATGGGTGATACCTGGCTTGACAACAGTACATGTGAAAGGGATCTAGAAATCTTAATGGATCACAAGCTAAACATGAGTCAGAAGTGTGATGTGGCAGCTAGAAAAGCCAATGCGATTCTAGGCTGCGTTCAATAGGACTTCAATGTATAGATTGAGGGAAGAATAAAATTCTATTCTGCTTTGTTCAGCCCTCAGCTGGAATACCATGTCTGGTTCTAGGTATCACAATTCAGAAGAGATATTGATAAATAGGATCATGTCCAGAGGAGGATAACTAAAGTGCTGAAAGGTCTGGAAACCATGACCCATGAGGAGCAATTGGGGGAGCTGAGTATGTTTAGCCTGAGAAAGAGAAGGTTAAGAGGTGACATGATAGCCATGTTTAGATATCTGAAGGGATGTCATGTTGATGATGGAGCATGGTTGTTTTCTGCTGTTCCAGAGACTAGGACATGGAGCAATGGATTCAAGCTACAAGAAGATATTCCACCTAAACATTAGGAACAACATCCTGATGGTAAGAGCTGTTCCGCACTGGGATATGCTGCCTTGGAGTGTGGTGGAGTCTCCTTCTTTGGAGGTTTTTAAAACAGAGGCTGGATGGCTATCTGTCAGGAGTGCTTGGATTGTGTCTTCTTATATTTCAGGGGCTTGGACAGGATGACCTTTATTGACTGTAACAACTATATGTTTCTATGGGCCTGAACAGACTGGCCAAAATAAAGCTGCTTTGGGTCACTTTGGAGGTATGCTGTTTAAATGACACACGTGTTTTAAGAGGCGCGAAGCTGTGCCAAAGCTGCTCTCCGGTCCTTAGGACAGGAGCATGGCTTTGGCATGGCTTCTGGCCTCTTAGGACACTTATTTAAACAACACACTTCCAAAGTGACTTGAAGCAGCTTTATTTTGGCCTGTCTGTTCAGGCCCTATGATATTATATCCTAACTACTTAATAGGATGCCAGACATTGTTTCTTATTTTCTAAGAACTACTGGTCAGATAGATAATAGCAAAAATTGTGAAACCTGAACCAGGTTCCCCTCCATTTAGCTGAAGACATAATGCATCCTTTTCCTCACAGTGTCCTCCCCACACCCACTCCCCACCTCTGCACTTTGCAAAGAGCAACATTTTCCCTTTGGTTCAGAGGGCACACTATGTTCAGACAGATTAAACGTTTATAAATACCACTAATTTTTATGGCTTGCTCTGAAAGCTAAACAGCTTTGAATTTGCATCATAAGTTGGTTCATGAGCAAGGCTCCTGCATGCAACCCAAAAAAAAGAAAATCCTTGCTAATCAAAAGCAGATTCGAGGATAGAGGAAAAACTCAATGAAGAAGATCTGTCCATTTTTAAGGAACAACCCCAAGGACAAACACAACAATTGTTAAAAATGAGACTGAGAAACACGCAAGGCAGTCTTTGGAGATGGAACTACTGGGTTTTCCCCAAGTACATTCCTAAATATAAGAGACACCAAATAGAAAAAGTCAGCGCACATAATCTTGACATGGTTTGAACTACAGTTGTCCCTTGGGCTGCTGCCACGCTGCAGAATTAATGCAGTTTGACACTGCTTGAAATGTCCTGGCTCCGTCCTATGGAATCCTGGGATTTGTAGGTTTATGAGATGTTTAACCTTCTCTGTCAGTGAGCTCTGATGCCATGACAAACTACACATCTCGGTCCAGTCTGATTTAAAAACAATAATAGCAACAAGGGGCTAGGAACAACACCATTCCTGGGAACCAAATATCTTGGGCTGTCCTAGTAGCATACATTACATCCTTCCAGTGGATATGCAGTTTCATAACTAATATGTAGAGTTGGGCATGTTTCAACGTTGTAACGACCTGTGGAAATTAGATGTTGTACATGCATAGGAGTCACGCTGACCAGAGGACATGCAGAGACCTAGATAAAACTAAGATAAATGCTGAATGGGTTTGTGGATCACCACACATACACACACACACACACACACACACACACACACACACACACACACCAAGCTCTCTGCATTTCTGCTTTCAATGGAAGCAAAAGCAATAGTATTGAAAAGCAATCATTGACCATGCCCTTTACTCCTGCCTTGTGATGATACTCCTATACATCTCTTCTGCCCAGTCATTAAATAACTTTTTCTGAGCTTGGATCTGAGCAAAAGGTTAAAAGAACTGGGCCCTCACACTCTCAACCGGCACAGAAGCTCAGCTCTGACAACCAGTCACAAATGCTGCCATCATTAGATTAAAACCCATGAGAAGTACATTAAATAAAATGCCATTCCATCTCCAGCTGATAGGAATGTGAGTGATTCACCCTCTAGAAGAGTCTTTTCTGCTTTAGCCTCCAAGATAACTAGATTTAGCCATCCTAAACCTGGGAACAGAAGGAGTCGAGTTTGCATCTCTGAGTGCTTATTGAATCTGAGCTGTGACACACCACCATCAATCTATTTAGATAGGAACACAGCAAGGGAGACTTGGACAGAAGTCGCCACATCAATAGGATAACAAAACGAGAGGACATTTACTGCTGCTGACTAAAAAATAAACTCTACCTTTGAAAGATGGGAGACTCTCTGGGGGTACATCTCATGAACATCAATAATAATAATAATAATAAATGTATTTATATTTCCCGCCTCTCCGTACAGATCGAGGCAGGATTACAACATGATAAAATACAATCAACAATAAGAAACAATAAAGTCGATCAAAAATTAATTGTTGGGGCTTCCGGATCCACAAGGAGAACAAGCAATTTGCTCAAGCAAATACCTGTCCTGGTACCTGTCCTGATACCTGTCCTGGCCCTGGTCTGATTAAAACTCAATATGTGCAACTAAACGGCCGTTGTTGCATTGTGTTTCACTTCCCTGATGTGTATGCACAAATGCACATCTGCATTACTGCTCCCCCATCTCTGAACTGATGCACTGTCTGCATGCTCAGGGGATTCACTGGGGTTTCTGGACCAATCTTGAGCAAACAGGGACTCGTTTTACTGTAGAGAATTGCCCTGGAGCATGGATTGGACCCATTTTTCACCAATTTTGGCTCCGTATGTCATCTAAACAGGTCAGTAGAGGAATGGCGTGGGAACATTTCTCTTCCTTCTTGCGGACACCACAAAATTAGGGATGAAATGGACACTTGAGGAGTCAGCAAAAACAAATGAAAAATGAAAACACTTGGGTGCCAGAAAACCACAACAAAGAGACTCCCAAAACTTTTTCCTCCCCCCCCCCCCAATTCTACTCCCACTCAGCCGAGCTGAGGCTCACTTTTTTCTTACCTTATACCCAACATAGCCATGTGGTGGCCAAGGCAAGGAGGAAGGGCAACTGAGGATTGTTGACAACAGCTGGTGCTCAACAGTTACTTTGTCCTCCAGGACTTCTAGAGGACCCTTAAGAGCTACCATCGGATACTTGCATCATTGTGGTATGATCCTGGCTGGTATACCACACAGAAGCACAAAGAGCTATTAAGTAGAGATGGACAACCTGAGGATCTTCAGATGTTCAGAACCACAACTTCCATAGGCCTCGGATGTTTTGTGCCACAACTCCTTTACACCTCATCCAACATGACCAGTGGTCAAGGACTATGGGGACTGTGGTGGAAAATATCTGGAAAGTACCAATCTACTAATTCCTGGGTCATTATTAAATGGCAGATGACTTGTTTTATATCACCTGAACATCCAGCGTTGTTTAAAGTACCATGTCTGGAAGTACTCATCCATGAAGGCACCTCCCTAGCCATAGCTATAAAACACTGGAACCACCCAATTCCAGGAACTGTGCATGCACTCTGTACTCTTCTCTTGTTGTCGTTGTTATTTTTGTTGTTCTGTGAGAAACCCAAGTGTGCTGTGGGAAGCCCTTGGAGAAAGAGAATGCTAATTAGACTGTTTCTTTTGGGTTCCACCACACTTTGGCGCCAAGTGTTTTGGCTGGCTTGACGCCATGATGATGGCAGTTGATGTTGACATTCACAAGAACCATTTCGGGAATGTTGGAAAACTCACTGAACTCAATGGGAGGTTGGCCGAACAGAAAAGCTTTCTGCCTTCAAAGATCCTCAGGGTGGAACTCAAATTATTTTAGACCCATAGACATCAAATAACCCCTTGCTTTCTACACATATCATGTGATCCAGATGGTGCCACATCTGGTCAATGACTAAACACAGAAGGAAAAGTCCCATATCGGCAGGAATACATAGCAAGTCTTGAGCATATTTGGAGAGAGTGTTATGCAATGAGGACAGTGTGCCATTGCTCCCTCCCTTTCCTCTCTAAAGAATGGCTTTGACCCATGGACCTCTGATTCAACTCAGAAGGAAGCAATTCAGCAACGACAGAGTCCTCCTCCAAAACAGCAAGAATAACTTGCTGCCACCTCATAACCAAGGGCTGACATTTTTACACACCTTGGGATTAGACTTGATGTAACGGCAGCAAGGAGGAACATTTCTCTGCATGACTGCCCCATTAACACTAAAGTGTGCAGAAGAAGTCTGTATTCTGTGTACAGTCATCCCTCCACATTTTCATGTTAAACATTCACAGCTTTGATCATTCATGGATTTGCCTTGCCATGCAAAAAAGTATTTGCCGTTGCCATCCAAAAAGATATGTAGAGAGATCTTGTAGCACCTTTGAGACTAGAAAGAAGTTGGCAGCATGAGCTTTCGTTTACTCCAGTCTACTTCCTCAGAAGTCTACTTCCTCAGAAGCCAGAGACAGACATATATATGCCATTGGTAAGTGAGGATGTCAATTCAAATCCCAAATCCTTTGTGTATGGAAATGAAGTAGCAAGCCCAGTTACAACGATGGTCATTTGTGGACAAAGGCATTGAAAACTAGCCTTTGTGTGTGGAAATGAAGTGACTAATCCAGTTTTGGCATAGCCTGGGGTGAAGAGAATAGATGTGAGCATAGGACGACCGCATGGGGATGGGGGTCTGACAGTGTTAAAATGTGTGTAGTGAGCCAGGAAGCTATAATCTTTGTTCAATACACTGTTGAGGGGCTGTAGTTTGTGTATGAACTGTAGTTTGTGGATGAACTCCAATTTTAGATTATACCAATTGCAAACCTATACACTAGTTAGGGAATGTTGCCACCTACTGACTGAAAATGGTACTGCAATCTTGAAACACGGACATATTTAAACTCATTTCAATTTGTACATTTTAATTTTTCACAAGTAACTCTACTCTAACTTCCATATTAGTTTGCAAATGTTTTTCTTAAAAGCCTACGTAATGTTTCTTATCCATCACATTTCTTTTGCAAATTTCTCTAATACAGTCTTTTTGTTTGCAATTTTCTAAAATGTATTCATTTTTGTACTCGTTTCTTTGACAGAGAACTGCATCACAAAATTCAGAGAAGCATGAAAAGCAAAGGATGATTGTGTTCAGATTCACACATGCTCATGAAGTATGAAATTAGTAGATTCATAACAAAATGTGAACTGAACAGATTTCTCCCCATACTTAGAAAAAACTAATAATGTATGACACATTGTCCAGAAATGTCTTATCCTTTGCCTTCACAAATTCCCAAGTAGGAATGTAGAATGGATGTGTGAAGAAATTTCAGAGAAATGCTCTACTTGATTGAAAAGGGACTTTCGTTAACTAAACTGATAGCCAAACTTTTCAATCAGCAGCATTTGAAATTGGCTCAGTATTTAAAGGTGAGCAAGGGTACTCTAGGCTATATTTCAGAGGAAGGAATTGGCAAACAACTTCCCATTATTCCTTTCCTAAGAAAACCCTGAGACATTCATGGGATCAGCATAAGTGTGCAAGTGACTTGAAGGCACATACACACATACAAGAGCTCATCTTGGTTGATTTATTTGCTGAGTGGTTGATTTTCTTCCAAGTCCTAATATAACAGCATCTCAGACACACCTCACTCCTACTACTATAAAGGAGTGATGCTTGGTGAGAACCAATCAAGAGCAGTTGTTGTTGTTGTTGTTGCTATTGTCTGCATTCAAGTCATTTCGGAGATATGGCAACCTTAAAGTGAACCAATCATAGGGTTTCCTTGGCACGATTTTTTCAGAGGAGGTTTGCCATTGCCTTCTTCTACAGCTGAAAGAGTGTGACTCGTCCAAGTTTAGCCAGTACTGATGGCAAAGGTTTAATCAGGACTGTTCCAGTCAAACTGGGACAATTGAAGGTTATGCAAAGGTTGTGTAGCAAAATAAATCCTTACCCCTCCATGCAGAGATGTGTGATAGGCAACCCAAGGTAGGATCTCAGCCCGAGTCTATTATTGTTTTAAGCTTAGAGGTCACAAAGTCTTTTCAATTGACATTAGAGCCACCAGCTGCCATGGCTTTTGTAAAACATTTAGCTCAGCCTTCGCTTTAATCGTTCATTTCAGTCTCCCACCCATGCAATTAGGGAACAATGTTCATGAGAAAATCTTGATTCTCAGGTCCAACAACGCCGTAAAGCAGTAGTCACTGTTTTCTGTTCCCAAGTCCAATTTCATGGAATATTTTCCATCGTGCCAGAATTTAATTCACTCCAAATGATCATGTTAATGCCTACTGCACTTCAAACAAAGGGATTAAGCCCAGTGTTTTCCATATAGTTGGTGATCCAAAGGCTGAACCACAAGGAACGGCCAAATATTTCTCCCCCTTCTTTCGCATCCCTTACCTCCGCAGCAAGGATCCCATGTAATAAGTATGCTCTTTCTTAAATATATTAATTGAAGAAATATGTAAACAAATGAGACAATGCTAGGTCACAAATCACGGTGATCGGACATTTTTAGCTTTAGAAAGATTGGGTTATAGTATATTCTTTCCTGAATACTTCTGACCACATATTGTAATATACTCAAGTGATCATGACAGTATTCTTCTGAAAGACATTTTTCAAAGATCAGCCTTTTATAGCTAGAAGAATTAGTCCCCCCCCCCACTGACATTTGATTTACACAAGCAAGGTTTTCATCTACTAGAGGATGCTTTATAGCCCTAAATCAGGGGCTAGTGACAATAGGAAGGTAGGGGATCACATTATCCACGGAGGAGACCTTGGCTACACCCTGCCACATTATTTTTAAATGCTCTCAAAACCTCTCTAACAAGCATTTATACCATGTTGTTAGGCACATTTTAGACCCAGAAGTGACCTCTTTACTTTCTGGGTTGTTGCTTTTAAAGACCTACTCTGGGCCTAAAAGGTCCCAAAGAAGCCAAAGATGTAGCAAAAATGCCCCTACGCTCCCCTAAAGGGGATTTGGGAGTAAAAAAAAGTTGCTTGCAAATAAAATTGATCCCTAGTGAATATGGGGACACATTAAAACTGCCCTGGGAGCCATATGCAGCTCACAAGCTAGACGTTGCCTAACCTGGCTTAAATCCTACCTTGTTGTTGTTGTTATGTGCCTTCAAGTCATTTCCAACTTATGGTAACCCTAAGATGAACCTATCACAGGATTTTCTTGCCAAGTTTCTTCAGAGGACATTTGTCATTGCCATCCTGAGACTGAGAAAGTCTGACTTGCCAGAGGTCACCCAATTGGGTTTCCATGGACAAGCTGGGATTTGAACCCTTGTCTCCCCGTGTCCAGTGCTCAGACCCCTACACCACACTGGCCCCCATAGCATACCCACTTAATCAGCTGCTGGATAGAAAGCCAATAACTGGGTAAATCTCAATGGCATACCTGCTCAGTGATTCATTCACATTTGATCTTAGGGCTGGGTTGAACTGCAAACCACAACACATGGCCTACTTTTAGGACTTTTCTGTTTCCTCCCCTATCTATGGGTTTGATGAAGAATTCTGGAGGGCATCTAGATAATGATACTATCATGCTCTGGCAGTAGCTTGGATATTTTTCCCCAAATGACACCCTCCTTGTCCTGTTCTGTTTAGCCTCATTTCCCAACATAATAGCTACATTTTCGTGCTATGATGAGCCTAATGATTAAAAGAAAATGAGTCCTTGTGAAGCCATTGGTTCTAATGGTATAATTTTTCTAGCCACACAATATTACTTTTATCAAATTAGGTTTGTCTGATGTTGCGGGTTGTGATGAGACAACTGAGGGTGCCTGCCTCCTTTACCAGCTTCTCGTCCCTCAGTCCCTCAATTTGGCATTACAATTTCCATTATAATTTTGGCATTATAATGATCTAGCAGTCTACCAACAATTGTCAAAGCTTTGGCATAGTAACATAGGCCACCACCCCTCCACTTCATTTTATTTGCATCCATGCTGCAATAAACATAAAGCACATTGGCTGCAACCCAACTGTATGACAGAAATATCTGCCTGCAGAGATGTGGGATGCTACCACTATGACACTCCCATGGACAACTCCAATTTCAACTTCATAACGAAATCCCATAATGTAAAATTGCTAGTTTGTTGCTTATTTACATTGGAATTTAGGAAAGTTTCTTTGTTCAGAAGGTTTAATGATATATATATATATATATATATATATATATATATATATATATATATATATATAATTTTCTCTCAATCTGAGTAGCCTGAACATTTGCACGATGGTGATGAAATGGCTTCTGGTATCATTTTACTGTAGTCATTTTTAACTAATTAATATACATTTTCCATTTGTGAACAAGTCAGAGTTGGACATAGAAAGTTGGGGTCATTGGTCCAAGCTGCACTGTAGAAATAATCCAGTTTGAGACTGCTTTAACTTCCCTAGTTATGGAACCGTGGAAACTGTAGTTTATTGTGGCACCAGAGCTCTCTGACAGAGAAGGCTAAATGACTCACAAAACTACAGTTCCCAGAATTGAGCCAAGGCAGTTAAAGCGGTCTCAAACTGGATTATTTCTGCAGCGTGGACCATAGTCATGGGTTTGCTCTACTGACTCCACAACCCTGCTGGAAACTCTGAAAGATTCCCGTAACCTTCTCTCCCTTGTATTGTAATCTACGCCAGTATGCATTGGCATTGCGTACACACCCAGAAAAATAAGAAATGCCAAGGTATTTTCTCATTGACCTTTGAAAGCTGGAAAGGAAAAGCAACCACCAAAGGAAGTGGAGGAGGAAAAATAGTCTTCCATTTTAAATGTGAAAGCTGCATGCATTAGTCTTTTCCCTGGGAAAGGTCCTACTCAATGCATCCCCCATAGGATTACTGTCATGTTGACTTAAGGAAACAAGATTTGCTTTATTATTATTTGTGTGTGTGTGTGTGTGTGTGTGCTTTTATTGAGTCCCATCCTTTTGAGCATCTGTGCAGGGCGCCGACGTCACTGGGGCAGTCATAAGAAAGATTTGCAAGAGGAAAAGCAGTTACTAAGGAAACTTTTTTCTTTCCCCCTCCGTTGCAGACAAGTTAAGACAAACAAAAGCAATTAAAAGCAGAGCAGTATAAACCAAAACCCTGGACCGCATATATTTGCATCCAAGGCAGCCAAAGGACTATTCTACCTTTACAAGGGGTTTCTAATAGCAAGGGCTTAATGTTGAGACTTTATGGAAATGTTACGCATTTTATGAAGCCATGGAGCTATTTTTAATCCAGGTTGCCTTTGTGAATCAGTTTCTTGGGGAGTAATGTTGGAGGAATCCACGCAGTGCAAAAGTTTATTGGGATTTTATGAGTCTGCCCTCTCCATCCCCTCCAACATTTCAGAGACCAAAACTGGGACATGTGTGGCCAAGCAACATCAGACAATGGTCAAGATCTCCAAAGTATTTAATGAGGAAGATCACACAAGCTGGGAGAGGCTGCAGAGGTTTGCTTTTGCCTGAGCCAACTGGGAAGGGCAAGATTCGAACCCCTCTACTCCTCTCTTCCCTGCTGAGTTAACTGAGTGCAAACTACTTGTACATGTTGGACCCAGTCTGCAGCAATTAAAGTAAGCCTAGGACAAAGGGAGAAAGTGGGAAGGAGGAATGGAACATTTTAAAAGGTAGCCGGAAAAGTGAGACAGATGGAGGGTATGTCTCTCTTGAATGATCAACAAATTTACCCACACATTTACATGCTGCTTCAGATCCTTTAAAATCAGTTTCCATTCTCTGCTAAGGAACAATATATCCATATCGTTCCATAAGAACAGTTAATGCAATTATTTGTACCCTCATAGACAGGCAGAGAAACTACTGGCAATTATTCACTTTAAACCATAAGTAAAACAGATAATTCAGAAGGAAAGAAAAGAAAGCATGAGTTGCAAGAAATGGTTCACAGGAGTTAGAGATGACGTCCAAAAGATGGTGGGATATTTAATATAGGCAAAGGGGAAGTCCAGTTGGGTTAAAGGAAAGGACAAAGATATCAAAGGGATTTTATGTGCAGAAACACATGAAATATAGAGTTGGGGGAATTAAAATGGGGACACGTCGAGCATTTCCCTCATAATAAAGGTATTGCCCAACTTGAGTTTTCTTTCCTCTTCTTGTCTGGCCTCAGCCTTTGGACTATTCCCTGATGATGCTCAGCTACCCATGTTCCAGTTTTCATCTAAGAAACATTGGAGATGGGTATATGCATGCATTTTGCCCTTTGCCTCAATCATCAGAAAGTCTGTTCATAAAGCACTAAGGTCCCCTTTGGTTTTGAAGGGCTGTCTACAGGCCTCAAATAAATACTAGGCAAACAGGGGAAACTAAGACCACACACGAACCAAAAACCCAGGCTTAGCAAAGGCTTTAGGAGTTCCCACAGGAAACATGCTTGGGTATGTGTTTAACAGATTAATGCTACCTGTTGATGGTTTGCTGTGTGCTAGCTAGCTCTGCCGAATGAAAGCGCTGCTCCATGCAAACCAAACCTGCTTCACAGGGGCTTAGGTTTTTGCATATACAAAGAAGAAATGTGTTTGGCAGGAAACACAGGCTGCTGCCACACTGCAGAATGAATGCAGTTTGATACTGCTGTAACTATCGTGACTTTGTCCTGTGGAATTCCAAAACCAATACTGCATCCACACTGGAGAAATAACCTGGTTTGGCACTGCTTTAACTGCCCTGGCTCAAGACTATGGAATCCTGGGAGTTAGAGTTTGTTGTGGGCACAGAGCAGAACATCTGAAAAGTGGGATGGCAGAGGATTAACCAGGACTATGCCTACCAAATCAAGACAGTTGGAGGGTATGAATGTGTGGACAGTACACCACTAGTGCACACCAGGTCCTATCCAACATCCTTGCATTCTGCCACTGACCTTCCCAGGCTGAGAAAGATCTCCAGATGCTGTCACTCTTCATTTCCCATTATCCTGGGCCATTGCCATGCCAACAGAAAGAGGTGGTACCCAACAACATCTGGAGGGCGAAAAGTCCCACCCATTCTTCCCTGTTCATGAGAATAAGCCCCACAGATCCCATTGAAACTTCCTTCTAAACAAAACTAGCATGCAAAGTGTGCCTGCACCAGTGTATTTTCCCCAAGCCTTTTAAGAGTTTCTGCCTGCCTTTTAGATGTTCTTGTTCTGTTCTTTAGTTGTGTACAACCTACACATAAGCCACAGAGTACTATATCAGCTGAGGACATCACCTGTATTAGCTTCAGGTTAAAGTGCTATTTATATTTTAAGCGTCTCTGGCCCTATTGCATAATGATTACAGCAATCAAAACTGATTTTCTGCTTTTGTCCAAATGCACCCAGTAAACTGTGTCGCTTCTTCCCCCTCCATAACTGACTTTTTAAACAGGTATCCCACTCTAGTTAGCAACGTTATTAAGTGGTACATTTCACCCATCAGTTGTTGCACTCTCTAGTTAGAGAAGAACTCCTCCAATGCACCTGGTAGAAACAGCAGAGGCATCACTATGGGATGTGGGAGGTGCGGTTCGGTGACATTTCGGAAAGGGTTATCACCCACTTCACTAGTAGGAAGGCGCTGCTTTCTAGTTCTGGTGGCTCTGCTGGCTCAGGGTGACCAGGCGTTCCCCTTTCCCAGGACTTGCCCCACATTTCAGCCTTCTGTCCAGGAGGAATGTCAAAATGTCCTCCATTTTGGTGCCCAAGAAGCATGGATTTACACTTATATGAGTGTTTTGCGCTTTTGTAAGTTGTAACGTCCTACATTTTTCTTGAACATCCTCTGATTTGCAGCCCATTGTCTTCCTCTGCAGTTAGTACATCGTATGCTACCTCTTCCACTTGCTCAGCAGCTCTGCCAGACACAGAAAAGGCTGTTGAAAAGATGAGGGAGGTATTAAAAATTATCTTCACCAGGTGTCAAATATATGTATATGTAAAGAGAGAGGTAGAGAAATTCCTATGGGAAAACTGAACACCATTTTAGAACTCATAATGGCTGATAAACTACTTGCCCATGATATTAAGTAAAAAGATCAAGGATATCCAGAAGTAAGTGTTACTATCTCTGTGTCCAGAAGTGGTTGGACCTTAGGACAATTGCCTAGTATTTAAAAACATAATGCACCTGATGTTTTTATGGCATTACTGAAGCAGATTTATTGGTCCATAAAATGCAAGCTTAGCCTGGCTCTTAATGCTGCTTTGCGGAGTATCTCTAATGCGAATGGCTCCCAAGTGTCAAGTCACTTGTTTCCAGTGATTCCCTTGGAACTGCAGCTTGAAGATAATAACAGCGGACTAATTTCAAGGCTAAAATTTCTGCCTATTCATGCTCTTTAAGTGAGAGAGCTTGATTTGTCATAGTTCTTTTCTTTCCTTTTTTCCCCCCTGCTGTCAATGAGAAATGAAGCATGAGCCAAATAGATTATCTGGGAAGAAGAAAAACCATTCTCATTTAATGGGGAATGAATTTGCTTTATATGGTTACCAAAGCTAGCACGAAGTATAATGTTGTTAACTTCCATCAAGTCAACTTTGACTTATGCTGACCCTATGAATGAGACACCTCCAAGTCACTCTATCATCAGGGCTTGCAGATTCACAGCTGTGGCTTCCTTGATTCAGTCCATCCATCTGTAGTGAGGTCTTCCTTTTTTCCTACTGCCTTCTACCTTCCAAAGCAATATTGTCTTTTGCATTGAGTTATGGTTTCTCATGATATGGCCAAAGTACAACAGTGTCAGTTTACTCATCTTGGCTTCTAGGGAGAGTTTAGGCTTGATTTGCTCTCAGACCCATTTATTCATCTTTTTTGCAATCCATGATGTCTGTAGAACCTTTCTCCAGCATCACATTTCAAATGAGTTGATTCTCTTTTTATCACTTTTCTTCCCTTCCAGTTTCCACAACCATACATAGAAATCAGGAATATGTTGGCATGTACAGTCTACCCGCATCATATGCAGAGAATCTGCTCTGGACCCCCCACACACACATAAAGCAAATTCAGCATATGCTCTAGCCCCATAGAGATGAATGGGGGTTGCTCCTGTGTGCGATGTAGCGCATGCGCCAAAGGCACATGAGCCATTATATCCTCTCAGGCTTCCCTTCTGCATGACCTCAAGTCCTCATATGGAAAGTCCGCATATGGCATGGGAAGACTGTACAATCATTACTTTGGTATTCAATTGTACATTTAAAATACATATTTTAAAAAATGTATAACTAATATCATTTATCTGCAATACCTTTTACCCCACTTTTCAGTTGAAACAGCTCCTAGCACAGTTTAGAAGACTTAATAGTACTGGAAGTTCATACTATGAGTATGGGAAGGTAGCCATCATGCAATGAGCCCCTTTCCCTGCTTGGTCAACAAGTCATCAGTGATCAAGTAGCAAGATTTTTTTTGTAAGGCTTGCAATCTAAAAGGCCAACATGAAAAGGAAAGAAGTGGGGATAAAACATGTAAAAAGTAGACACAGAACCTTAGTTATAAAGATCTTATAATGAGCAAATGGAATAGAAATGGTTTTTAAAGCCCTCCTCTTTGTCCCACCACATTCATGGGTATATCTGCTAGGAATATGGGAGAAGGCATTCTTGGTGGCTGCTCCCAGGCTTTGTGACTCCCTTCCTATTGCTATTAGATTTGTAGCCTTCCATAAGCAAATGAAGTTCTTTTTGTTTCAGCAGGGCTTGGAAGGCCAGATGCTTGGGAGGCGGTATCATAATGTACTATATTGCATGCGTTTGTTATTTTCTTTTTAATGATAATACTTTTAACTGCTTTTAATTCTATTGATTATATATAGAACTTTTTATGATGTGACTTTTTGAGCTGTAGCTGTTTTAATTTTTGGGAGCTGCGTTGAGTCCCAGAATGGGGGAAAGGTGGGAAATAATGATAATGTTGTTGTTGTTGACTAAGATCTCATTTGAGATCTTGGATCTCATTTCAGCCATGAAAAGCCTTTGGGTGACCTTAGGTAAATCATACTATTTTGGCTGACTTTGGGTAAATCATATTATTTCAGCCACCGATCTGTGCCCCATCATCTGACCAATCTGCCAGGAGCACCTTGAAATGTTCACGCATCACACTATTTTTTGCTCCCTTTAACTCTGAAAAATGAAATTGACATTGACCATTTGCAGATCATTTCCAGTTAAATGAAGCCAGTAAATTCCACTGTAATATTTTAACAGCCAGTACACCAAAGCAGGTGTGAAAGAGGAGAGCGATGTAGAAAGCCATCTTTCACAAACCCGCACTTTTATTGTTCACCATGGAGTGGAAGTTGGCGGGGGAGCCTCCATTTCTCCCTTATGACTTCTGCATCTGTCTATTCCTTCCTTTGTAGATAAGTGGAGAGCTTTGTGTCAAACACAAGGGTTCAAATAAAAAGAATCAACCACATTTGTCCTTTTCTAAACTTTGCACTGGAGGCTTTGTTTATGAGCTGTCTGGCGAGGATCTGAGAATCTATGGAACATTGTTCAATAAATAAAAGCCAGACACATCTAGTTTTTCCTTTCCTTTTATTTATTTTTACATTAAGGCCTGACTATAAGGGATGATGCATGAAGCCTTCAGATCATAGAAGCACTATGTCATTTTTCTCATGAAATCTGGTCCTACTTAATCATTGTCACTTAATGGAATTTGTACACTATATCCGCCAACTGTCATGATTTGGCAGGAACAGTCCCAACTATCCCTCCGCCATTTGACTTGTTCAGCTATGTTTAAAAGTTCCCAGTTTGTCTCTCTTCCTCCCACTTTCCACCTCTGTCCTCTGCTTACTTCAGTGGCTGCAAACGGAGTGCAAAGTACAAAAGTAGTTGATTACCTCTGTGTTCACTCAGTAGATAAGGAAGGAGTAAATAGGGTAGACTCTTGCCCTTCCTAGGAGACTCAGGCAAAAGCAAACTGCTGCAGCCTCCTGCAGCTTTTCCTTTCTTCCTCATTAATAACCTTTGCCATCTTGACCACATTCAGATGCTGGTTGGCAACTTCTGTCCCCGTTTCCATCTGTGGAATGTTAGAGGATAAGAGTTGCATCTGCATTGGAGAAATAATCCGGTTTGACGGATTATTGAGCCACGGCTCAATGTTGTGGGATTCTGGAATGCGTAGTTTGTTGTGGCATCAAAGTACTCTAAATATTTAACACAGCTACAAATCCCAAAATCCCAAAATCCCAAAATCCCATAGCCTTGAGTCACGACAGTTATTGGTGTCAAACTGGATTATTGTATATACTCGAATATAAATCAATCCCATGAGAGCAGGTTTTGGGAGCAAAATTGTGGTGTTTGATATGACCTGTGGATAAGTCAGTAGTAAAACTTAGTGTCATGCAATAAAGGATCTAAAGGATGGAGCAAAGGAAAACAATGCCAAAGGACCAACAAAATTCTTGAATGGATGAGATAGTAGAGGGAGGTCAGTGCTTCCAGGAAAGATTACACTCTTGCCTTTCACCAGGGGATGGGTCCTCTTCTTTTATAAGAGTTAAAGTATAGTATTTAAATCAACTCAGGTTTTTGTGGACAACTTTTTGATTAAAATTTCTAGACTTATACATGAGTATATATAGTGTTTCTAAAGTGTGGATACAGCCCTGGTGTGCATCATCTTTTCCCTCTCTTTGGGCTGCTCAAATTCACCCAAACTTTCCAAAGATCCAGCTATTACCTTATGGCTTCTTCGCTCCCCTAGTCCTTGGCATCGCAAGGAGTCTTACTTTAATTATAAACAGGATTGAAGGAGCCACAAGGGGAAAGCGTACCATATTAGAGCCAGCGGACGGCTGCTTTGCCGATTATACAGGGATGCTTATCAAAGCCGACACAAACCCAGGGCTGCGTGGAGATTGGGCTGGGAGCTACCGGCAATGCAGTCAATGCGTGGGAGAAAGCTTTGTAACGGACATCATTCTGCTGAATTGAATTCTCCACGGAGAACCTCTCCCTCTTCTTCGGTTCTTCCATTAAAAGGAAGCAAGAGACAAATACGAAACCAATCCCAGGAGGCTGTGAAATAGAATAAAATGCGCAACCTCCTGACTTTTCATTTCAATGTCAGGAAGGGGAAAAGGCTTTATCATAACACAGAGGCTAATTATTCACCAAGTCTGAAGAAAAACTTTTGGACTCTCCTTTGCAAAATCTCCCAAGTAGCTAATGACTAATGGAAGCACTTGGCCACAGTCCCGCATCCGAACCTTCCAGCAGAATCTGTGGCCATTCATGTGTTACTGGATTCTAGTTCCATCAACCCCAGACAGTCTGACTAATGGGAAAGGTGGGAGGAGTAGAAAGTCATCAGCATCTGTGGATCATGCATTCTTCACCCCTTGCAATGTACGTTGTTGTTGTGTGCCTTTACGTCATTTCTGACTTACAGGGGGTTTCTTGGCAAGATTTGTTCAGAGGAGGTTTGCCAGTGCCTTCCCCTGAGGCTGAGAGAGTGTGACTTGGCCAACGTCACCCAGTGGGTTTCATGGCTGGTCTCTAGAGTCATAGTCCAACACTCAAACCACTACATCATGGCA
>NC_056527.1:124664548-124670703 GCF_019175285.1 Sceloporus undulatus | reverse complement strand
ATTATTATTATTATTATTATTATTATTATTATTATTATTATTATTATTATATACATTACAACAAAATCCAAAATCCACAGAACAGTGATACTTTTATACCTAATAAATGGCAATGGCAATGGGGAGAGGGAGTTTGAAGGGATGCGCTATAAGAATGTCCATGTTTTGTAGGAGTTTTGTATTTTTTTCTCACCTAATGTCTAAAAAGTAGTATCAGTACATATCCTGAGATATGATGCCCAGCTGCAATCTATTATCATGTCTAATTCTAGCACTATGGCTGGATTAGACCATAGGCACAATCTGGTCCAGATTTTCCACAATGTTCAAACAAGATCAAGGCAAGATCACTTGTTGGTGTCTCCAAGTGATAGATATAGATAAAAAGCATGCTCTACAACTTTTCCGTTTTGGACACTGACAGTCCAAATTATTCCTCTGTCATCCCACTTTTTCAGATGCTTTTAAACTGTCCCCATTTCTCTCTCCTTCTTCCCCTTTCTCCATGATTCCTCTGCTTACCTCAGATGCTGAAAACTGAGTTCCAAATGCAAAAGTTGTTTGTATTCAGTTTAATGCAATAGAGGGAAAGGAAAGGAGAAGATAAAGTATTGCACTTCCCAGCAAGCTCGGGCAAAAGCAAACAACTGCAGCTTTTCTTTCCTTGTATGTTGTTCTTCCTTAATAAATGTTGCCACCTTGAATTCGCTCTGATGCTGTTTAGTAACATGTGTCCCGGCTTTCATTTCAGAACGGTCAGAGATATGCTGGCAAGATTTTTTTTAGGAGCAATGGATAATAAAAAGATGCATAATGGAAATAATATATGGCTATTAATAGCATTATTGTTCCATGCTTATGCAGCCAAAACAACACCATCAATGCACAAGAGTTTTGAGAAGCCTAGGTTTTTTATAGTTACCGGAAGAACCCTCTCACCAAAAGTCCAAGCAACTCTGTGAGTACTGAATATGTTCAATGGAGACAGCATGTAATGAAGGAAAACAAGATATTCCAGAGAAAAGCATTGCTAAACAGGAGTACCTGTTAGACCGCAACACTGCAAATAGGATACAGATGTGTATCAAAGTGACTGTTTTGGATCCCTCACATTCATTCACTGCTCATTTTGGTTGTTTCTAATATATCCGAGGTACTGGAAGCGAACCTCAAAATCCAGTGGTCCCATTGAAACAAAACACATAGTCGCCTCTATCTTAGCTTGTCAGCTCTCCAACTAGTTTTCCTTCCTTGATGTAAGCCGAGCGCACATGGGCTCCAGAGTTGGGCTGCCAACTCCAGCAAGCCACCCACCCATCCTCATGATGTGTCACTATTCCTACCAGATCCGTTCACGTCACGAGTGACACCGAATACGTGCAAAGCTGCAAGGAAGTGGGGAGGGTTAGAAAGGGCCTTCCACAGTTCCCAGCAGAGATCTGAACCTGTTTCCAAGGAGCGGAAGACTGGGGCTTCAGTGCCCAGCTGCACAAGGCAGCATTTGTTTGAGTTGCTTTGCAATCTGGCAAAACAAGAAAGCTTTGCAACTCTTTTGAATTGTTCTTTTTCTTTTTCCTCCCTAGGCATGCTATTACAGGTGCTGGAGGGGGGTCATTTTCAAACCACAGGGTTCCTAGCCAACAAAAAAAGGAAGCAATAAAATCCAAGGCCAAATCTTCCAGATTCTCTTCAAACCCTCTTGTCTTGACTGGCCACCAAGCCATCAAGCCACAAGCAAAGGCTTCTAGGAATTCTTTCAAAGACATAGCTGAACTTCCATTTCCAGATGTGTGCTGACACAGAAATGAAATTATTCCTCCCTGCAAACAACAACAGCAGCAAATCATTGCATGCAGAAATGTAGCACTCCAGAGAGATGCTATTTTTCTAGGTGTGGAGAATTCTTTCTTTACTTATTTTGTGCAGAGAGGTGTACAGTCAATTTGCTCCAAGACAATTGTAGTGACACACACAACCAGATACTGGTTTATCATCTCATTTCTTGTTTTCTTCAGAGGGTGAAGAAAAATAGTTATACCCTGCCACATTGCAGAATTAATACAGTTTCATACCATTTTAACTGTCATGGCTCCATCCTATCGAATCGTGCGATTTGTAGTTTGTTGTAGCACCAGGGCTCTCTGACAGAGAAGGCGAAATATCTCACAAAACTACAAATCCCAGAATAGCATGAATAATCTAATAGCTGAATCTATGGTACAAGCCATGCAGGAAACTAGTGTTGTTGTTGTTGTTGTTGTTGTTGTTGTATGTACGCAACACATGTTGGAAAACTAATATTGGTTTGCAGTCTACTGTATATCAAAGGGAAAGGAAGAAAGGCAGAGAGGTGTGAAGAGGAGGAAGAGGAAGAGAACTGCCATATCAAGAATCCAAAGTAAAACCCAAATTGCTGGATGGATCAAACATCTGCAAAGGATGAAGACTACTGATCTTTATCTCTGTTTCCTGTGGTACAAATTCATCTTAACAGGATGTGACTTTCAACAAGCATTGTCCTTCTGCCTATAAACTGAGACAGTTTGTTCACACGTATCCCAAAAAGAGCAAATGTTTCACACACACAAAAATGGACAAAACAGAGCACGGATTTGCAATAAAACTGCATGTGCTAATTTGCAAGCAGAAATTGAAATGTTAAGCTCATAGCTATATTTTCAACAGAAATACAGTAGAGATCTTGGTGGAGGAAATAAAACGGTGATCTGGGGCACTACTCTTCTACTTTGACTGCCGTTATTCTCTCCTATGGATTTTGTAGTTTGGGCACTTGTGGGTTCTGGCTCAGGTTTCTAAATGCGCTTCCTTAAACTGGCAATTTCAGAATGCAATGGGATTGATCAGGGCATTGAAGGTGAAATAATCATGCTTTCATTCTTTAAGAGCTTACTATATGGCAAGTAAAGGAAAAGGGCATTGTATAATTTGTTTTTGTTATGTGCCGTCAAGTCATTTCTGACTTCTCTGGAGCTGCAGAAAACAAGCTTGCTCCATCCTCAACTTGGCATCCCTTCAAATATTTAAACCAGGCTACCATATCACCTGTTCACCTTCTCTTCTCCAGGCTAAACATCCCCAGCTCCCTAAGTCACTCCTCATAAGGCATAGTTTCACTTTTTTGGTTGCCTTCTTCTGGACACACTCCAACTTGTCAACATCCTTTCTGAATTGTGGTGCCCAGAACTGGACACAGTATTCAAAGTGAGGCCTGACCAAAGCAGAATATAGTAGTACTATTACTTCCCTCAGCCTAGACACTATATTCTATTGATGCAGCCTAGAATTGCATTGGCTTTTTAGCTGTCGCATCACACTGTTGACTCATGTTCAAACTGTGGTCTACTAGGGCTCTTATAGCCTTTTCACATGTACAGTTGTCAAGCCAGGTGTCCCCCATCCTACATCTGTGCATTTAATTTTGTTCTCCCAGATTTCAATACTTTATTCCTTTTGTTAGTTTAGGCCCAGCTTTCTAATCTATTCAGGTCATTTTGAATGTTGATCCTTTTCTCTGGGGTATTAACTACTTGATGAGAGGAGGGAGCAAATCTTACCCTTCCCAGTAGGATCAGGCAAAAAGAAACTGCTGCAGCATCTCCTGGATTGTCCATTCTTTCTCTTTAATAATTTTTGCCATTGTGGTTTCTTCCAACTCTATGATTCTATGTGTCTTGATTTTCATCTGTGAAAAGTTGGAGGGCATGTGTGTCGTGCTACAATCTAGGTGCCAATTTAGACAGCGTTGCCGGAAAATTCCTTACACTGATTCACAGTAATCATTAGTGACATGCAATTATATCTTCTCCTTCTTCTTTCATCGGTAGAGGAAAAGCATCATTTAATCATTACTTTGAAATGTAAACTGCAATTGAAATGTGAATGCTTCAAGTACAGTTTGTTCATTTTGTCAGTAACAGTCCTAAAGAAAGAAAGTAAGTTCAGGGCGATTGGCTTCTTAGTTAGTGTTCATAAGAATACTTCCTAAAAGCGATGATGGTGCCGTGAAATGACATTTGAGACAAAATGTGCAAGAAAAATCCTTACAAACAAGAAGATCTTCTTTAATACACTACGAGGCGCATAAATAAATATTACATCCTCTGCTGATTTACATGTAATCCTACCAATGTAGCCCACTGGGAGATGCATGCAGGAGAATCCTTTTTTTATTCCAGGGAAGTACCATAACCCTCTAAGCCAGACATAATGTTCAACTTGGCAACGTGACACACAAGTGGACAATTATGAAGTGAATGAAGATGGGCACATAGAAGTCAAGGTTCATAACAGAACTGGGCAACATTGCGCGCACAAATATACACAGCATTCACCTTCTATGGCAAGGGGTGCATCTGCACTGCAGAAATAATGCAGCTTGACACCACTTTAACTGCCATGGCTCCATTCTACAAAAACCTTGGGTTTGCAGCTTGGTTAGGCACCAGCACTCTTTGGCAGAGAAGGCTAAAAACTGTAAAACTACATATCCCCGCATTCCATAGCATGGTGCTACAACACTTAAAGAGGTGCCAAACTACATTACTTCTACAGTGTTGATGCACCCTTGGAGGAAACATCTATAGCTGGGCTGCTTAGAGGGATTACTTAGTTTAAGTGTGGGTAGATGTCTTTCCATCATCTAATATTTATTCCGTTGGATCCTGGCTTTGATTTAAAATCAGCTTTGCTTGTAACAAACGACTTGCTACATCAAAAGTGACATGCTTAGTTGTTGTTGTTGTTGTTGTTGTTGTTTGAAAACAATAATTAAATAAAACATTTTGGAAACCAATATTCAAGCAGAGAACCCCCCAAGTTGAATTGTGCTGAGGAACGGATGGGGACAGGCGAAGGAAAATTGCCTTCTCGACACTCACATCCATTAAAATTAAGAGTACGGTGGATAAAACATGACGGGGCTAATTGAAAAAACCTCCCTGCGGTATCACCCCAACTTAAGAATTTTCCACTGTCTTTGTGCAATAAATAACGGTCTTGAGTTTGTTGTGTTTTAAGCCTATAAATAGCCATGCCATGCACCAAGGAGAAACAACAACCCGGTTTTATTATTCTGGCACGCTGGAGAGATGGAAAACGCTGGCACATGGCAGAACGAGAGAGAGAGAAAAAGAGCGCACACAAATAGTCTGGGCTGCCCATGCTTAGGCAAAACACATGGACTCCAAATGCTTTTGGGGAATGAATGCCAAGTGGTACAAACCTACTGAAACCAAGGAGGATGACACTAAGATAATCAGGACCAGACTTTCACATTAGGGAATGGAAACTGTAGCTGAAAATAAGAACTTCTTTTAAAGGTGTGTCTCCACTCCACAGAGGAAGACAAAATTATCTATACTACACCATTATAGCAGTGTGATACCATTTTTAAAAAATCTGCCATGGCTTCTATTGAATCTTACGGTATGTAGTTTGCTGAGGTTCGGTGATGGAGTTCTAGTGCTGTAGTTTAGGAGCCGGAGAGGCAGTGTGGTATAATGGTTTGAGTGTCAGATGACAAACCTGGAGACTAGGGTTCGATTCCCCACTCGGCCATGAAAACCCACTGGGTGACATTGGACATGTCACACACTCTCAGCCTCAGAGGAAGGCAAAGGCAACCCCCTCTGAACAAATCTTCCCAAGAAAACCTCTTAGGGTCACCATAAGTCAGAAACAACTTCAAGGGACACAACAACAACAACAACAACAACAACAACAACACATTTAGGGGCATTTGCTAGGGCAGCAATTCTCAAATTGTGGCCACGAAAACCCACTGGGTGACCTTCGGCAAGTCACACTCTCTGAGCCGATGACAATAGCAAACCCCCTCTGAAGGAACTGGCCAAGAAAATCCCGGGATATGTTCGCCTTTACCATAACTTGGAAAGGTAAGAAAAACAGCAGTCTTTAGACAATTGCATATTTTACTGGGATTCTTTTTCTGGTGATTCTTTTTCCATTGGGATTAGGAACCATCAGCAAAACATCACACACACAAAAGCATTCTTGAAGTCACAACTGCAGTCATTCCAAACAGTTGTAGGTCTCTGTGTCGGGACTGTTCCGCCAATAAACACATAAATTGCCAATTGTGTGTGTATGTTTTAGGAGTGTTTCCTCAATGTACA
>NC_056527.1:124652951-124664538 GCF_019175285.1 Sceloporus undulatus | reverse complement strand
CATGTACGGATTAGTGTGCATGTGTGTGTTTGTAATGAGAGCATTTCGTGGACTCATATATATATATATATATATATATATATATTTGGGTGTTCCTCCAAATACACATTCCGTGTTGTATTTCATCATGAAGGTGTTCCATCAATGCCCACATGTATTGCTTAACATGAAGTGGTGGGGAGGAACAAATGAATTGTACACTGTGGCCAACTGTGTATGTGCCAGTTCCCTAGTAATTTTAGAAATCCTCTAACCTGGGACGGGTGGAAGAATGGGCAGAGGAAACTCATGGAACAATAAAAGAGTGGAATGGGGAAAATTCATTCACCCTTACTCTTTCCTGGAATGAGTACATTCGGGTCAGATAAGATCATTCCGCTGCCTCTTCTCTGGATTTTTGTGATCTTTGCCAACAACAGACTAAAACACAAACACACATGTATTTGCACACACACACACAGAGTAAAAACTGTGTGATTTATTTCCATAATAGCAAACAATTTGCATGGACTGAGAGAATAAGATTGTTTTAAGGATGAAATGAAGGAGAGCCATGTAGGTCACTGCAGAAAGGTAATACATAAATGTAGCAACTAATATGTCAAATAATATGTATGGAGAGGATAGGACACTTTCCGGCACTTTCTGGAGTGGGATTTACTTGAATAATACACTTTTTGAATGTCTAGGGGGAAAACTGAGGGCATCTCAAGCATGGTAGACTTTAGGTTTGAGCTATCCTCCATAGACACTACTAGACTTTCCTCTAGTTTTGTGGCATGTCCTGCATTGCATGAGGACTCCTAAAAACTGTCTGATCCTGTTCATGGAGCAATGATTCATGGCTTCTACATCAATGGAGCCATGAATCCATTTTGGCTTTCATCTTGAACTGAAAAGGAGCAACAGTGCAGAGCAAAAGAAACATAAATATCTCAATACTATCAATACTGACCGCAGTTCCAAACAGCTTTCAGCCCCTTTTCTATTTTTTAAGTGTCAAATGTTTCCATGCAGTTTTGGAAAACTCATGGGCAGAACAAAATTAGAAGGAGCTGGATTTATGGTTGCATGCATGGACTGGATTCAGCTGAGGCCCTGCCCAGTTTTCCTTCTTTTCTTTTTTAATTTTGTATTTGCTGTAATAAAGCTGTGCGAATAACAAGTAGTAAAGTGTTGATTAATAGAGACAGGGTCATTTCCCGCTACACAGTTGTAGTGCTATGATCTCACTTTAACTGCTGTGGTTGCATCTGTGGAAATCTAAGGTTTGTAGTTTGGTGAAATCTAGCACGATGTAGTTGTTTGTGGGTTGAATCTGGAAGACCAGGATTCAAATCCCTGCACAGACATAAAAATTCACTGGGTAAGCTTGGAAAAGCCACACTCTCTCAGTCACAGGGGAAGGCAATACAAAACTCCTCTGAACAAATCGTGCCAAGAAAACCCTATGATATGTACATCTTAGGGGGTCACTATAAGTTGGATACAGGTTGAAGGTACACAACAGCAAAGCACTGCTGCTCTTTGGCTGAGAATTCTAAGTAACCCTTCCTAAAGTGCAAATTTGCAAACATTCAAGCTAGTCAATGAGGAAATCATTGATCCAAGAAATGTCTTGGATCAAACATTGATCAGAATGGAGATTGCAGCCAAGAAACCAGAAGACTAGGAATGGGAAGGGCAACTATGAAAGAGCTAGACAAAATCCTAGAGTAAAGATATACAACTGAGCACTAAAGTTAGAATAATGCAAGCCATCATGTTCCCCATCACCATGTAGGGATGTGAGAGCTAGACAGTGAGGAAAGAGGATAAGAAGAAAATCAACTCATATGAGAAGTGGTGCTGGGGAAGAGTGCTGAGGATACTGTGGACGGCCAGATAGACAAACAAATGGGTCCTTGAACAGATCAAGCTTGAAATCTTCTTGGAATCCAAGATGATCAAACTGAGACTCTTGTACTTTGGCCACATCATGAGAAGGCATGACTCATTAGAAAAGACAATAATGCTAGGAAAGGTAGAAGAAGCAGGAAGAGAGGAACATTGCATGTTAGATGGATAGATTCAGTTAAGGAGGTAATGGGTATGAACTTGCAAGACTTAAGCAGAGCAGTGGAGGATAGGGTGTCTTGGAGATGTCTCATCCACAAAGTTGCCATGAGTTGAGGTCGACTTGAGGGCATTAAGCAAACAAACAAAAAACCCCAAACTGCAAATCCCAGGATTCCATAGGATGGAATCAAGGCAGGTAAAGTGGAATTATGTCACAATAATTGTGTACAGTGGACTTTGGCCATCCATTGGGGTTTTGGTTCTGGGGACCCCCATGGAATGTGGGGAAACACTGGAGCTCAAGCTCATATTAGTCAATGGGCAGCAATATACATACCCCCACATCAATGTGCCCACAGGTGCATGACACCACTGGCTAATATGGAGCAGGGAACAGCAATCTGTGGGATGGTGAAAATATAATATGAAAAGACCCACAGGTGGGGGGAAAACTATGAACCATCACAAGCAATGCTGCAACTCTATGGGTATCCAAATTAATTAACTTTAGTGCTGTTCTTAATTACAAAATTACAAACTACAAAACCCATTAAAAAGAAGTTGGGCTTCAGCCAGTATGTCAACTCAAATTTCATTCCAAGAAAGCACTGCTCCAGCATTTCATCGACTGAGCAGGGACAGTCTGATGGGGGTATTTCTCCACAGGCAAATGCAATAGGAACTCCAAAAACACACTGAACACACCGCATCATGCATCAATTTTTTTTTCATATAATGCCAATATCCATATTCTTGGAAGTCACTGGAGAAGGTTTAGTCCATCGAGGTTGTTATATGTGGTTTTAGTTACCACTAAGATCCTTATCACATCAGCCTACTGTCCTGCCACAATTGTGCTAGTTTAATGGAAGCATACATGTAAAGCATCATTTTTAATCACACTTTTCCCCATGCTAGCCCTTTGGTAATCTGTGGTCATACGGTCTATTTTCCTAATTGTCAAACATTGCCTTTGGGAGGAAGCAGAAGTAACAAGTAATCCTGACTGCCAATCACCTCCAGAAGCTGGCTCCTATGTGAATGTGCAGACAGCAGATAGCTTTGGGAAGCTGTGGCGGCACGATCACTTCAAGGGGAAAGGAGCAGATTCACACCTATTCGCACCACATGGCCCCCTAAGAAGCAGAACTGCCCCCAAAAAATCATCTCAAAATGGGCTGAAATCAAAACTGGAACTGTCTGGAAGTGACATAGTATCACTCCTGGCTGTATGACTTGGTTACCTTCTGCACAGTTATTAAAGGTCTAGGAGCCCACTTCAAGCTTTCAAGCTGGCAACCCTGTTATGAGAATGTCTCTCTGCCAATGACAGTAAAATACAGTCCATATCCACAGATTTTTTTTATCCGCAAATTCAAGTATGCATGGCCTGAAAATATTCAAAAATAAAATATATTCCAAAAAGCAAACTTTGATTTTGCCATTTTATATAAGGGACACCATTTTACTATTCCATTGTATTTAATGGGACTTGAGTATCCACGGATTTTGGTATCCATGGGGGGTCCTGGAACCAATCCCTCCTGGATACCAAAGGCCCACTGTAATAACCATAACAGCAGTCATAAAAATAATAGAATAATAGAGGAGGAAGACAAAGAAGAAGGGGAAAAAGATGACTAGAGGATGTACAAGATGAAAATTCATTTCCCAGCCTCCCTGGGTTCAAACAGTGCAAAGCATTTTCCAGGCGATTTAATTGTTGGATCCAACCCTGCATCCATTTTCTCTCTCCATTTTCAATTAAGAATTGGCCTGGAGGCTACCGGTCTGCTGATTCACTCCCCCACAGTTATACAGCTGATGGCTCATAAAGACTTTGTGTTAATCTGATTCCCTAAATAGCTCTGGGCCACATCACAGGCGCAGCGGTGATTTGGCTTCCAAAATCTGAACTTTATTCCTTTCAGCCTCTGAAAGTCAAGTCGGGCGCTGGGGAGGAACTGTCTGCTCCATCAGAGGGCTCAAAATGGGGGCATAAATAAGGCTGCAGTGGTTCCAAACACAATATGGCCTGAACTGGGTAGAGTCGACATCCACTGAAGTCAATAGGATTTTCTAATGTAGAAGATATGGAGGCAGAGTGACAGAAGTGCTTTTTCTCTCTGTATTCCAGAGCTGTAATAGGGAGGGGGGGCATAGTCACACTCTCTCAGCCTCAGAAAACTTGCCAAGAAAACCCCATAAGGTTGCCGTAAGGTTGCCATAAGCCAGAAATGACTTGAAGCCATGCAGCAACAACAAAAGCATTCTTACTATCCATCCCAAAATGTATTTGAGTTTGAATACCCTTGAATTCTGATATCTTGCAGAGGGGGGGCTGAAGCTTGGAAAAATAACTTTCCTGATCTATAATTTCCAGAATAACTAATGGCCATGTTGGTTGGAGTATTCTGAAGTTGTAGCCCTGAAACGTAACATTTCCAAACTGTGGAAAGGATGACGTTTTTCGGGGGGAAACCTGCTCCTGAACAGAACCAAGGTTTTTGGAGAACTGTTCAAAACAGTGGGATCTTCAGCTGAATTTGCGTGGTTGATAGCTGGCAAAGTTTTAGCACTGGCTTCCCTTCTGCAGGGATCAGGGGAGGAAATGCATGGTTTTGTTCCTGTCCAAACAATCCGTGATATGCACATGTCTCTGGATAAATGTGCGTGGATAACAGTTGTTTGAATTTGAAGGGGAAAAAACCTTCCTTGCTTTGTTTTAATGAAACAAGAGAGATTATGAGACGGTTAAGAATTAAATGACTTCCTGCTATGATGCTGGCAAAAAGAAAAAGGCTTTTCAAAGCTCTCTAATCTTTTTCAGGATTAGATATTCATTAGCCCATTAAACTCTCTTATTACAACAATCCTGATAGAGCAATTGTCTTCACCTTTCAGGCTCTGGCTAGCCTGTCCTGTAGCCTCGCAAAGCCATCTACCAAGTGAAGAAAGTCCAGGAAATCCGAGATTCCCTCCGTATTGTCATAAACTTGAAAGCACTTTGACTGGAGCTAGGAAGTGAGCCCTTTTCCAGCTCACTGGCTAGAAAGTCATGGAAAAAAGTTTTGGGCGGCAGTCATATAATCCTCCACTCCAGCAGGCCAGGATTGTGTGCTTCTTAGAGCTTTGTCCAATCGAAGTATTAAATATCGTCGGCGATGAAGCTTCAAATTGCTGGGGCCTTTGTGTCTGGTTAAATCTTTTCAAGCCCTGTGCATTTTTACAACTTGCTCCTTCATGAGAGCAAGGTTTGCTCAGGCTCCTGGACCAGAGTGCTGCGATTGGCAACTTGAAATATTACCCAGATGAAAATAAGGACATGTATGGCCAAGCACCCTCAGCATATGGTCAAGAGGCCAAATGTTATTAAGGAGGGAGAACATACAAGCTACAAGGCTGCAGCGGTTTGCTTTTGTCTGAGCTTACTGGGAAGGACAAGACTCTGCTCCCTCTTCTCCTCTCCTCTGCAACTACTTCTGCACTTGGAACTCAAATTGCAGCAACTGAAGTCATCTGAGCACAAAGGGAGAGAGTGCGAGGAAGCCGGGACTTTATAAAAGAAGCTGAAAAAGTGGGCTGACAGAGGATTAATGGAGACTGACCATGTCAAAATTGGATGGTTAGAGAGTATGCATTCCTGACAGATCAGAGAAATAGCAGGGAGCATCTGATAGATTGAGAGAGAAAGAGATATCAAAGGCCAGTAGAAAATGGGTGGGGAAAGCTTGTGCATATTTTCTGTGATGTGCGCTTCATGTCATCACCAGGGGCTGCCCCTAGGTCCCACATTTTTTTGCCTTTAAACCTCTAGGGGCTTTGCACAATCCTAAGCTGTCAGCCCTAGTTGTAATGCGCTGCTCCATTTGTTACAATCAATATTTTGGTTGTTGCTGGAGTAACTGAGTAATAATGCACGTGCTGAGGCTTTTGCGCTCGCTGAAGTTGCAGGACTGGTCATGGTATTTTGGGGCTGCTGTCTGTTTTATTTTGCACTTTATTTATTGTCCATTCATCTCTTCACTTTCTCTCCTCCTCCTCCAAGAATAGCTCATCCATGCATGCCAAGAGGGCCTCCTTTTTGGAACTGCTTCGGTGGCTCTTGCCACCAGGTTATGGCCTTGCTTGGCTGTTAGTGTTCCCAGTGGTCCCTGCTTTTTTAATGATGTGCGTTTGAATGGGTTTTTAAATGTTATATTGATTTATTCTTTGAAACTATTTATTGCATTTGCCATAAACAGTTTTAAGGGTTTTTAAATGATGTATTTCTCTGGAGACCAGGGTTCGATTCCCCACTCAGTCATAAAACCCACTGGGTGATCTTCGGTAAGTCATATGCTCTCAGCCTCAGGGGAAGGCAATGGCAAACCTCCTCTGAACAAATCTTGCCAAGAAAACCCCAGGATAGGCTTGCCTTAGGGTTGCCATAAGTCAGAAATGACTTGAAGGCACCTAACAACAATAGAAACTGAGACAGCTTAAAGCCTCATAAATCACTGCACAGAGGAATTAAAGAAGCCCATGTTCTGTTCATGCCATAGTGAACAGCACTAGGTGAAAGCACTGTAGCACTGCAACAAAAACCCAACCTATTCACAACCCAACCACACCAAGGGCCAGCATAAGGCAGGGCACTGAGTGTTGGAATAGGGATCTGGAGACCAGGGTTTGAATCTCTGCTGTGTCCTGAAAACCCACTGTGTGACCTTGGGCAAGGCATACTCTTTCAGCCTCAGAGGAAGGCAAAGTCAACCCCCCTCTGAACAAATCTTGCCAAGAGGAACGGGTTGCCATAGCTCAGAATTTACTTGAAGGCACACAACAACTCTTCATAAGCCCACATTGTGTAAAAGCATGCTGGAGTTCTGGGAAGAAACATGGCTACTTGCTGTCTGAAGATCATGACCAGAGATAAAAGATTGTGGAGTTATTGTATCTTTAACAGTCATTAAAAGTAGAAGAGAGATATTCAGCAAGCCTGGCACTCAGAACATCAAGCTAAAGGCCAGGAGTAGACAAAAAGGTAGAAGGAGGTACAGGAGGGAGAGGTCAGGATGTAACTTAAGGGGAGATGACATTCCTTCATGTATTAATTTTATGGGGAAGCGTTGTTTTAGTCTTTTTCTCAATTATCTTAATATATTGATATGTACACCAAAGGCAGGTCAAATAACTCTCTCCTTTCTAGATAGTCATATACTGCACAAGGATAACTGCATTCCATTGACTGCATATGGACTATAATGTGGGACATTCCGCAGCTGTCTTCCCTGCAAAATCTTCTGCATACCATTGCTCTAATGCTGCTCTGGACAAACCCTAAGAGGGCGACCTTTAGCCCTTGCTTCTGCAATCTCCTTCTCAAGAGTGCTTCCCTTGCAAGGCCAAATATAGATAAAAGTGCTCCAATGCATGCCAGCTGATTTGCAAGACTGAGACTGCTGCCCAGTTGTATTTTCAGCATAAGTATTGCTCTCCAAAACTCAGCCTTCATCAAGATCCCACAGTTGGCTATGGATGAATGAATGGGAAGTGGGATTGTAAATAATGTTTTCATGACTTGGCTAATTCCTTTTAATTACTTAGGTATACATGAACGGCATTTCCCTGGCCATACCATGCAATTAAATGACTTAAGGTTCAAGTCTAGAAGGCTGCTATTTTAGGATTGCCATATATTCAAGGTTTTACTCTGCTTCTAGGCATGCCACCTTGTGTAAGTTTTGGGCATCAGTTGACCTCTCTTCAAAGGCAAAAAAGAAGACCCAGGAATCTCTGTATTTCCAGACCCTTTTGTAGTGTTGTGTTAAAATTGCCACCTCTTTTTTTCCCTGAGTATATCCTCCTTTTTAACACTTACATGGCAGGCAGATACAATCTGGTCCTCTCTTTGCTGTATATCATATTTGCAGCCAACTTATTTGTTTAGTTAGGATGGCTGATGATTTTGCTATGTTCATTTTGGATAGGAACATGGCCTGATTTGGCAGTTTCTTCATATTCATAAAGAACTTGAGGTTTACAACCTGTGAATGCAGAAGAAAGCAAAACTGACAGTTTTCTCTCCATCCCAAGTGCCCAAACACCGAAGAAAGCGGTGGCAGTGGTGCTGAAATGTTGTGATGAAAACACCATTTGCACATCAAGCTATTAATCTGAGAAATGTTATGTGAAAGAGATGCTCCTGGTGCAATGATATTTGCACTGCAGTGATGCCTGTCCTCCCCCATGAAACAGCATTACATGGATGGAAGGATGAAGGGATATTTCTGATTCAGAGCCCTCTGACCATAGATCTTCCTGAAGAAATGTTTGGCAGCTCAGCCGAGAAGCTGGGTTTTATTTTAACCTTTAAGAATGACACCAATTTCACAGCTGTTAATGGTATGTGAGCTGATGCTTTCCAATGCAAATTAGCCATCCAGGACTAGTGGGCTCTAATAAATGGAAGGGAAAAAAGAAACCTCCTGAACAAAGATATTTGCTGATATCTTGGTTCAGATGTCTCTGCTTTCATGCTTTGATCACATCACCTCCTCGCTTTCTCTCTTTTTAAAATGTAACTATGCTTTTCACATTTGGGTAGAAATGGAATTATCACCCTCTGAGCTTTTGCATTGAGCAACTGAAGACACTAGGCAAGCTAAAAAGAAATACTGAAATGAAAAGGGCACACGAAAACAGTACAGTCACGTTTGCAGTTGGCATTGATATCACAACATCCTGAATACGCTCATTCTTATCAGACTTTAGAAATGACACAGGTTCAGATATGCTTTGGATAGGATTTGTTGTTGTTGTTGTTGTTGTTGTTGTTGTTGTTGTTGTTGTGTGCGTTCACGTCATTTCTCACTTGTGGCAACCCTAAGGTGAACCTAGAAGGGATGCAGTGACTTAGTGGTTAAGACACCAGTTCTGATGATCAGAAGATCAGAAGGATGGCAGGTCAAGGCCCAAGTGCTGCATGATGGAGTGAGCCCCTGTCTCCAAAAGAAATCCAACAAAAATAGCCTGGCCACTCATAGGAGCCTCTAAGACAAAATTTTGCACTGCAAGGACCACAGCTACCCTCCCAGCCCAGAAACCTGCAATTCCCCCCTCAGTCAAAACTGGAAGCAGATGTCTGTTCACTTCCAGTTTCAATATTTTTGCAATTTGGAAGTATTTGGGAGCTTGGTGCAACTTTCAGAGGATGCTAGAAGCAAACCTCTGGCTCCCAAAACTATCCTATTTATTAACCCTTGTTTTGTTGCATAGAAAAGAGGGCACTGGCACCAGTTGAGCGGTCTTGCAGAAACCAACATTAAATCCCTAGGCAAAGAATCAGTGCCTTGCCTTCTATGTATACAGACCTCATCATTGTCTGCTGGTGGTTTCTGTGTTTTGCAAGCCTCACTTGTTGCTATGAACTTGTCCAAGTGCTTTTATGTATTGTCTGATCTTTCAGAGAAGATGAAGAAATTGTATTGGGGAGGGGGTGTGATCCTGCTTGTTTAAAAGGGTCTATCGTGCTATGTTTACACAGGAACAACTCAGCGAAGCATGGCTAACTCCTGAGGTTATGCAGTTGCTCATGTCCATCCTCTGTGGAGCTGATGGAAGGATCTAGTATTGGATCTGAGAGGCAGGTGGAGTGTGGAGAGATAAAATGGGCATGGATTAGGAATGAGTGTGTCAGTGTGCTTTCTCTTTACCATACCCTCCAACATTTCACAGATGAAAAATGGTGCATGCAAGGCCAAGCAACATTAAGAGTGTGGCCAAGTTTGCTGTTCTTTGGCTAACCATTTGCCAAGAGACAAGCTTTCTCCTTCACTATGAGACCTACAGCAATGAATGTGTGGAAAGGCTGCCTGTGCAGTGGTGGCTTAACACTCATTTATATGTCTATTGCATGCTTATAAATGCAGTATTCATATTCATGAATATTTAAGGCACGAGTGTTACTAGACATTTAAGATGCATCCCACCCAATCTATTCTAAAGAGTCAACATAAGGTTTTGTAGACTTGGGGTGAATCTATACTGTAGAAATAATGCAGTTTGACACCATTTTAACTGTCATGGCTTCATCCTACAGAATTTTGTGAGGCACCAACACACTTTTGGCAGAGAAGGCCCAAGACCATGTAAAACTACAAGTCCCAGGATTCCATAGCATGGAGTACAGCACTTAAAGTGGTGCCAAACGGCATTATTTCTACAGTGTAGATGCAGCCTTGCACAGATGCATGGAGTGAACTGCTGCAGAGGAAGGATCTTTATAATCAGAATATATGAATAGCCATAGAAATGCAAAACCTGAACAGGGATGATGGATGCCTGGCATACTACACATATTCTAACACTGGTTAACACCTCAGTCCCATGAGGCCATTCTTAGCCAGTTTATCATATGTATTGTATCATAAATGAGATTGATTATCAGGATTATTTTCACTGTCTGAATAGCCCCTTATGAATTGATCTTTCTCGCTGCCCATAGTGCCCCAGTCTATGAAACCAGCATTACCATGGGAACAAAATCAAGATTCAATAGTCGCATTTTATTGCATCAGGTTTCTCCTTGCTCCAGAATTTGTGTTAACACACTGGAATGCAAAACCCACACTTTGGATGAATCCACACAAGGGCTATTTCCCAACTCCAGTATGCAATATCCCCAGTATGCCCCAGTTTGGCTCTGCTAACATCATACTCGCTTGTTTTAATCTAAACTCAAACTGGTCTTGAAAGCCACACACTTTCGCCACCCAAAATCACTTTGGTACAAAAGAGCGTTTCCACCATATTTATGTATTTTAGGTCACACAACGATTGCATCTGTATCTGACAGAGGCAGCTAAATATCTCCCCAAACTACAAATCCCAGGATTCCATAGCAGTGAGCCATGGTAGTTAAAGCGGTGCCAAACTGCATTAATTTTGCAATGTAGATGCAGTCTGAATTAGATATACCAGCTTTCCTTTTGCAGTGTAACTAGAATTTACTCAAAGTGGTGCCAGACTGCATTATTTCTTCAGTGTAGATGCACTCAGAGTCTTTCCTTTTGCAGTGTAACTAACTTTTTAGTTCCTTTTACAGAAACCACACTAAATCATGAAAGAGGAACGTCACTTGGTTGAAGTGCTGAAATTATAACAACGTAGACAAATATAGAATTTATTTTATACTGCAAGACAGCATCAGATGGGTGTGTTTTTTTTTAAAAGCTACTAAATTGTAACCATTTGGTTATTTTTTGAGAACTGGATACAGTCAATCCTTCTTTTAAATCTTAGCTATAAGAGTAATTGATTATTTTTGGAGCTATGGAACTGATCACTTTTAACAGAAACTTTCCAAGCTGCATTCTAGATCAATCTTTTTCTCTTGCATCATATGCCTTTGCATTTCATTATTTGCATTTGCGTTTGGTTGTCTTCTTCTTAATGCTTTCGAAATCCAATCCTTTTGAAAGTATGTGTGTATGCAAACAAGCCTTGTTAAAATAATTAAGAACAACTTCCAAAAAGAATTAGGATG
>NC_056527.1:124607641-124647951 GCF_019175285.1 Sceloporus undulatus | reverse complement strand
CATGGCCTTTAAAGTGGGGTTAAACTGGATTATTTCTGCAGTGGGGAGGCAGCCAAGGAAGCTAGTCCTGAGACATCTGTGGTTGAATTTGGCTACAGACTGCCTGGTTTTGCATCTGGGATCCCAAGGACACTCCTAAAGTCCCTTCCATCCAAAAGGAAAGACCGCTATTGGCCAAAAAGGCAAGGTTACACAGGAGAACTTCCCTCTGAGTGTGTGTGTGTGTTTTTAAAAAAGAGTTAGTTTCAAAGGTGCTGCAAGGTCCCTTTCCACTAAAACAGAGAGTGCCTCTCATCTAATGAGAGGGATCATTCAAACCAGCGTTGGGAAGGTGATGGCCGCTGTTCCACAATGCATGGGGGGCTGTATCCACACTGCAGATATAATGCAGTTTGACACCACTTTAACTTCCAGGACTCTTATCTTGGGGAGTTTGGAGAGGCGCCGAAGTGCTCTAACAGACTCAGGATGAACATCTCACCAAACTGCACATCCCAGGAAAACTCCATACTAATTTAATATCTAACAGAATGAGTTGCAAGGAATTTATATGGCTGTAGTTTCCCATCCTTTTTAAATGTAGGCAACTATAGTTCCCCAATTTTGACACTTTCAAGGAGTGTGTGTGTGTGTGTGTGTGTGTGTAAAATTTCATATCTGCAAGGCTCTGCAGTACAGTACTAGAGTATTGTACTTGGTTGCTATAGAAACATAAGGTTTCGATTATTCCTCTATGTCTTAAACAATAAGAGCCCCGGTGCATATTTCACATGCTGAATGCAAAGTGATAACTTGAATCCATGGAAACATATGCTTATGAAGATAGTGACGGATAGATTATGAGGACCCTAATTGTATCAAGTACTTTCTCCTTTCTGGCATGATGTTCAATTTCCAGATAAGTACACTTAAAACTGGAAGAGAGGAGCTTCTTTTCATTGGGTACCTTGTGCCGCTGTCATGCCGAAATCCTCGGATCTTCTGCAACATGGTTTTAATGCTTTCAAAGCACACAGTCCAGGTCTGCATTTTATCCCTAATGCCGGTGACAGGGTTGGGCAAAAAAGCAATGGGTACACCTTTCAAGGAGACGTATGACATGACTAGAAATTCAGCTTGAGAGAGAGAAAGAGGTTAATAGTGCCAGTTACCTTATATCCAGGGTAGGCGACTGCACAGGTTTGGAAACGCACAGACTGCCCAAAAATGCAAACCCAGAACCAAAGGAGTTCCCTTTTCGTTTTTCAAAAGACAGGGTTTGTTTGATATTAAACAGTACAGGTACTGCAGCCTTTTTAAAAGGTGAATTGACTCTTCTAGAGGCTTCCAAAAGAGGCGAATCACCAGTTCTTAGCCAGAAAAAAATGGGCAGGCTACAGAGAGGTCAGGACTGCAAAAATAGCTTGGAGAATTGCATGCTACCCTTTGCTTATCCCTGTTTCAAGGAAATGTTCTTTTGGCCTATAGTCACCCAGCTGCTGGCAGAAAATGGCTGGCCATACCTAACTGAATATTTCAGTATTTTCTTTTGTGTACAGGTGAGGGACTTGTGACTCTTCAAATGGTCTTGGATGGCAACTCACATTAGGCCTTTCTGGTGTAGGGAGTGCTAAGCGACTGGATGGTCAAACATCTAGAGGCCCAAGCATCTGTAGGGCCACAACTTACCCATCCCTGGTTGCAACCTCAGGCCTGAGCCCATTTGTTTGGTCCAACTGTAGCAGACACATTAAATCAAGTAGCAAATGTAGACACCAACAGTTAGGTCAGTTCCATTCATTTAATGAATCTACTGTAGTGGTTTAGACTTTGGTCTCTCGTGTTCTTGCTTGACAAAATAGCTAAAGTAATATCTACTACAAAAGTTTGAGAAGCTCTAAACAGCCAATCTTATATCTGTGCATATTGTGTTATGTGACAATGATAGTGATTAGGTTAGCAACAGAACTTGGAGAAGTTCTTGTTTGGTTGCAGCTCCAAAGCCAGCATAGTCACTAGCCATGGTTGCTAGAAGGTTCTCAGAGCTGCAGTCCAAAAAAGTAACTTTTATGAGCTCTCGTTGGCGTGGACGATATTAATTTCAACCCACCTTTGTTGTGGGGTTGGTTGTGTTGAAGTAAATTAGTAGCTGATGTATCCTATATTCTACTTTTTAAGTGTCTGTACTGCTTTACAATTGCTCTTTGGTTTTAATTACTGAAAGCTCTTTTACATTGAAAAGCAACATGCGAAACCACAAATAAAAAGTCTAACAACCTTCCCGCTAGCATTGGATTAGTGATATGTTGCAGGGAAGACTTGGCCCTCCAAAAGTTGTTGGACTGCATCTCCACTGCTCCTTCACTACTGGCCATACTGGCTAGGACTAATAGGAGTTGTAGTTCAACAACATCTGGAAAGCCACATGTTCCCCATCTTCGACATAATGATTAGATATTGCTCTCATCCTCAGCATACTAACAGAGCCACTTCTGCAATAATTCCACTAGTATATTTCAGTCCATTGGGTGAAAACATGAATATTTGTCCTCAGTTCCTCTTCACACCTTGGGAAGTATTATTTTATTTTCCAGAAATGCCTGTTGTTTTTCTGCATCTAAAACATACGCTTCCTGCACAGGAACATTAATTTCTGTGCAAAACAGTGTTTTCTGTGCAAAATACACTTTTACAAAAAAAAAAAGACAGAAAACGTGTTCTCTGACCAGGAAAACCCAACATCTTTTTCCACCGACAAATACCGCTTCGGAGCACCAAGAATCTCCCAGCAAATTTTGGCTTGCCTCGCCTCTTCCAAAACGGTTTCTGAAGCATTGGGAAATCCCACTTGGCTGCGAAACAAGTAATGAATATTCATTCCATTCCTGCTCTGCATTTGGTGTTCCTGGATGGCTTCTGAAACGTGCTTGTTTTGTAAGATGCAGTGTCCCTGGTTGCTTATGTTTTCTTGGAAGCCATGCGCTCTTAGAATCTCTGACCTCCAGCATGTGCATGGGAATGTTGCAACCTGCCTTATAAATGGAACCATGCATCTTTTTCCTCACCCATGAAATTGAAAACCTAGCACGGTAAAACATACATACAGTAGGGTTAGGTGCAAATGTTGTTCGGCTCACCTTTAATAAGAATTGTGCAGCACTGCAAGTTTATTCATGAACATGAAACTGGCAAGCTTTTCTCTTCTGAGGCAGAGGACTTTGAGTGCAAGTGTGGTTGTGAATTGCTGAATATTCAATGGTGCTGGCTAGGGACTTCTATAAATTGTAGTCCAAACTCATAACTTTTCAAAGCTCTGCGTCGTTCTCTCCATGCTGAGAATAGCTGTGCCTGTTAAATTTGTTCCGTCCAGATGGCTGAAAACTTCATTCCATCCATTTTTGGCTACAGAATTATTAAACTTTGCAAACTCTTTCATAAATAGCCGGAAAGTTCCTTGGGATTTTAAAAGACTGAATATGGAGGAAATCATGCATCTAGATTGCTTAAGCCAATGGTTCCCAACCTGTGGGTCAGGACCCCTTTGGAGGTCGAATGACCCTTTCATGTGGGTCACCTAAGACCATTGAAAAACACCTATTGAATTACAGTTATGTAGTAGCAACGAACATAATTTCATGGGTTTGGGTCACCACAACATGAGGAACTGTATTAAAGGGTCATGGCATTAGGAAAGTTGGGAACCACTGGTTTAAGCAATAATGGTTTCATGAATTTGAGATAGTGCCTGACACCAATAGGATCCTTTCTTTTTGAATTCTTCTAAATTATTTTAAATATCTTCTAGATGATAAAGATTTAGAATTGGTTGAAATTAACAAGATGCTTACATGTCAATAGGTTGATTTTGGAGTGTGCCCCTTTTGGATAAAGAGCCAGTGTGGTGTAGTGACTTGAGTGTTGGGTTAAGACTCTAGAGATCAGGGTTCGAATCCCTCCTCAACCATGGAAATCCACTGGGTCACCTTGGGACAGTCACACGCTCTCAGCCCCAGACAGCCCAGTGATAGGCTCACCTTAGTGTCGCCATAAGTTGGAAACAACTTGAAGGCAAACAACAACAAATGGGTATATCATTGAATCTTATACAAAGCTAAATTAATTTGTTCTGCATGTCTTATGACACAAATATATTAATGAAGAATTAAAAGCAAACAACCACTTCTGGTGGCAAAAGTAATACTGAAAGTGACATGTCAAAGTATACCTCTTGGGAATAAAGTGTGACTCAGCAACTGCTGGCAGATGCCTGCAGCTGAGCATGAGAAAGCTGCTATGGAAACATGAAGCTTGACAGAAGTCTTATTATAATCTTTCTCTCTTTTACTCTTCCCTTCTTTTTGCAGTGGATGTGGTCCGATGTTTAAATGGTGCCCTCCAGGTGGGATGTGGCGCTTTCGCTTGCCTGGAAAACTCCACATGTGACACCGGGGGCATGTACGACATCTGTAAATCCTTTCTGTACAGTGCTGCTAAATTTGACACTCAGGTACAGTATAAGCTTCTTTTCCTTTTGCTTGTAGCTTTCTTGCTGGTGGGTCAGGAAAGCACAAAAGAACAGTACAGAAGAGCAAAACACAATATTTGTGCTTTGTTTGCAAATCAAGGCCAGTACTGTGCTTTGCATTCTTGACCCATCCTTTCAGTTCCAGCATCTCCAGATTTGCTGAAGCTCTGCTTTTGATTGCAAATTGAAATTTGGTGAGATACTCAGCCTGGTCTGTCAGAGAGCTGTGGTACCTCACCAAACTACATATCCCATGATTCTTGGTCTCTTTTCTGTAGAGTGAATGGAGTTCCTCTGACATCTGCATCTGTTTATGTAGTCTGACTTTTGTGTTGGGCATCAGGTGATGTCCATACACTTGTTTGTTGGGTTGCTTGAAGAATGTGTTTGTGATGAACAAACTGTTGGCCTCTCAAAATTCAATAAGTCTCTCTCCTGCTTCATTTTTTGATCTTAGGCAGTTGTGTGGTCCTGCTGGTCAGCAGCAACTCCCATCATCCATAGCCAATGTTGAGGAATCCTGGAAGTTGCATTTCAACAGTATATGGAGGGCCACATAGTTCCCACTATTGCATTAGCACCTAAGCTTCAAATTTTTACACTGCTTTGTGGTATCTTTAAGAAAAAAAAATCATTGTGAAGATTTATAGTGGCCTTTTGGCTCAAAGCTTTTTGCTGTGTGCATGGCAGCAATTGTTCTGTGACACTACATTTTCCAACTAATGTACATGAAGACTTCACTGCTGATGTTTTGTGAGATGGAGAAGGAAATTTCCCTTTCAAGAGGAAGTGAGTGTTCTTTACTGCAGCCACTCCTGATCAAGGAGCTGGCAAGGAGATCCAGATTTTGTGAGGGTTGGAAAACTCTATTGCTAGCTGAGCAGAGCCAGATCAGCCCAATGTAACCTGTACCTTAGGACTTAGAAAGCTGGCACCTAGCCCACCTATAGCACTTCCCAAGTTGGCCGTGTGTGTGTGTGTGTGTGTGTGTGTTTATGTTTATGCCTTCCAGGTAATCTGTTGGGTCTTTTTAGACAGTCCTTGACTCTGGGCAAAGTGAAGTTTTGTTTTATTTTGAACTACAACTCTTAGAATTGCCCAAAAAGAAATCCTTGGGGTTGCAGTACAAAAAGTAATAATGAAGTAACCGTTCCTACACGATCAGGAGTGCATTTGCACACTTAAAGCTCGTGTACCTGCTGCAACCAGTACTGGAGATGTCTGACCTTGCTGTGACATATGCCTCCAGTTTTGGATTATTGTAGTGCATTCCACATGGGGCAGTTTTTGCAAAATGAACAAAAGATTTACTTGGCTGGAAAAGCTGCAGCCAGGCTGTAACTGGAGCTGGCTCCACAATGCATAGAATTCCCTGTGGCAACAGTTCCATTGCCTGCTGGCTGCATTTCCAGGGACAATTCAAAGTGCTTGTTATGGCCTGTAAAGCCCTATAGAAGCCAGGTTCAGGTATCAGAAGGACCATAACTCCCTGTACAAATCAGTCTGAGCTCTAAGATCTTTGCACAGTCCCACCACCTTCCCAGACATGTTTCATGGATGTAAGAAGAGGGCTTCCAAGTAGCTGCTCCTATTCCAACAGGCCTTTAAGAATAAGCTACATTGGGTTATTAATGGTGTGTGTAGCTGTTTTTTATATGTTGTTGTTGTTGTTAACTGCCTTCAAGTTGATTCTGATTCATGGCGTCCCTGTGGATAAGACACCTCCAAGACTCCCTATCTTATACAGTTCTGCTTAGGCCCTGCAGATTTATACCCATGACCTCCACTCATAGAGTCTATCTGTCTAGTGTGTGGTCTCCCTTGCTTTCTACATCCCTCCACCTTTCATAACATTATTGTCTTTTTATGGGTAGTACCTCCAACATGGCTATCAGTTGCTTTTTTGTTCCTCCCATGGATCATTAAAAGGAATTGGCAGGACTCTCTATGACATACAGCCATATTCACTGTTGCTTGCCCACTAACATGCTTCTCAATCGGCAGGGGAAAGCCTTTGTCAAGGAGAGCTTGAAGTGCATTGCAAATGGTATCACGTCCAAGGTGTTCCTTGCCATCCGAAGATGCTCAACGTTTCAGCGCATGATTTCAGAAGTGCAGGAAGAATGTTACAGCAAGTTGGACATCTGCAGTGTTGCCAGGAGGAACCCAGAGGCTGTGACAGAAGTAGTCCAGCTTCCAAACTACTTCTCAAACAGGTAGGCTCCTTTGCACACAAGGATACACTTGTTTCCTAAGTAACTTTAAGTGGCAAACAATTAAAGCCTGAATTATGGAAAAGGAAACAACAGAGCAACTCAATACCTACATATTTTTTTACTTACTGTTATACCCTGCATTTCTTCACTTAAGGTGGCTATTGATAATCAGAGCTTTGAAAACTTATCTTTTGGACTACAGTCCTTAAACTCTTCAGCCAGATGGCCAAAATGGATGTTGTTGCTGTTGTTGTATGCCTTCACGTCACTTTTGACTTACAGTAACCCTCAGGCAAACCTAACATGGGATTTTCTTGGGAAGATTTATTCAGAGGGGGTTTGCCTTTGCCTTTCTCTGAAGCTGAGAGAGCATAACTTGCCCAGCGTCACTCAGTGGGTTTCCATGGCCAAGTGGGTATTGGAACCCTGGTCCCTGATTTGTAGCCCAGCACTCAAACCACTACACCACTCTGGCTCTCCAAAGTTGATATATGAAATTGATGAGGTTTCCATAAGTCAACAGGTACTTTGCTTTGTTTTTAGCTCTGCACCAATTAAACAGACAGATTAGACACATTGTTCCCAAGCAGAGGAGTTTAAACCTTTCTTCTTGCCTCTCTCAAAAATTGTGTAGGAGCTAAGCTGAAGTGGGACAATCTTCATGGGGGGAAAACATGGGAGAGGGCTTGTACCCATGTTGAATGGAGGCTACCAGACTTTCATCACAGTAAAGAATGTGGTGTTTAATTGAAATACTGTGCATTTAATGAAGCATGTCATTGTAATTCTTGGTCTCTTAAACCACTGTGACACACCAGAGTTGCAGCTGCACTGCAGAAATTATCCAGTTTGACACCACTTTAAGTGTCATGGCTCTGTGCTATCAAATTGTGTGACCTGTAGTTTGGTGAGACATTTATAGATCTCTTTCAGATATCTCTGGTGTGCTACCAACTAAAATTCCCAGAATTCCATAGCATTGAGCCATGGCAATTAAAATGGTGTCAAAGTGAATTACTTCCACGGTGCAGATGCAGCCCAGTTTCCAATTAACTGGTTTTCTGGAGTGCTCTTGTCCACTTCACCTCTGGCCAGCACTTCTCAGGTCAAAACCGCAGCAAGCGCATTCTTGAATTGGCCAATTGCATAAAGTCTTAATGAGCTTTTTACATTTCCTGTGTCCCCCTCTGAATGAAAAAGTAACATTGATAGGAGCCTAATTTGATTTAAAATTGACTCCCTTCCATTTTCTAGTTTGCGTTCAGAATTGACTGCATTCAGTGCTAAAAGAGGTACTTCACGTTGCTTGTGAAGGATTTTCTTTTTCTAAATGAGAGATGACTTGCATGTCTGGAGCAGTTATTGTGGGGCTGGAAAAATATTTCACATTCTTAAGACGCCAGTGTCTGGCTCTTTGGGAACAGCTTTGGTGGAGATTTTCTTGTGAGGCAATCTCCATTGCCCAGTATACGCAGACACACACATTAATGTTGGGATCTGCAATTGGGGCAGATCAGAGCATTGAAATGTTGCTTTTTGGGCAGTATAACTCCCAAAATCCCTTGGCTGTGTAGCTTTCTGTGCATTGTAGTCCAAAAAAAACCCCAACTTTTCCAAGCCCTAGAAAGGATTCATACAACCAGAACGGTTCAGTCATTCCAATTTCAACTCATGGGATCACTTGGTGAAAAATTGCCACTACTTGACTACAGCTGTGTTGAAAAGACAACTGTTATGTTAGCAATTCCAAGGCAGCCAGGTTCATCTTACGGCAACTAAAGGCAGACTCCTTTAGACCAGCCCCCTCCATTTGTGTTTTATTGCAATTCCTTTCTTTCCCAGCCAATGTTCAGTGATCAAAGTTGCAGTGCTGTACATTTGAAAGGTCACACTTTGGGGAAGCCTGTCTGAAGGAGTTATGCAGCTGATCAGCTGGAACATGCGGTCTGGCAGCTGAGAATGAATGTGACAAGGGAGGGGGCTGGCTTGCAGAACTACTCGGGTGCTTAGACATTTCCATCCCCAGAGTTAGTCCTCCGAGTACATCAGAGTGCTGTCGTTGGGTCTTCATAGTATTTTACATCACAAATGCAACTACACCATCCCACTTCAACCATTCCAGTGCACCTGAAAGTAGCAAGGTAGCTTTCAACATGGAAGGCAGATAGTATGGCAAACATAGCCTTACTGCCACACACATCACCTGCCTTCATACTCATTCTGCAGTATCACTAGTGTGGATCCTGGAAAAAAAATGTGAACCATGCACTTACTTCTGCTGTGATCCTGCAAGTTGGGCAGGTAACCATACCATTGCTCACCGTCCCCTGGCTAGCAATAGAGGGATGATTATGTTAACCTTTCTTCCAAGGTGCTGATTTACTTAATATATAGCAAATTCTTTGAGCATTCCAGAGTGTTTGGTGGTGTGGGGTGAATACATGAGCCAGTGTGTTTCAGCAGCACCTGGTGACTCTGAATCTATTCTGGGTTGTATTCTGAAGTGTAAAAGAACTAGCCATAGTAACTAAAGATCTTTAGTTTTTTGTGGGGTTTTCAGGCTATGTGGCTGTGTTCTGTAAGAGTTTATTTCTGACGTGTCACCAGCATCTGTGACTGGCATCCTCATTCTGAAGATGCCAACCACAGATGCTGACAAAATGTCAGGAATAAACTCTTCCAGGACACAGCCACATAGCCTGAAAACCTCAAAAAACTATGGGTTCTAGCCATGAAAGCCTTCGACTTCACACTAGCTAAGCTGCTGAACCTGTTTTGATGATGAGGTTGAGCATTTTCGATAGGGCTTTCTTTACATTTTGGACTAAAACCCAGGGTAGATTCACTGCCTGACTGACTTGGGTGATCTTCACTGAGCCATTAAACTCTCTGGATAACTCTGATCCAGTTGCACCCACTCTCTCAGCCTGAACTACCTCCCAAGAGTTATTGGGTGGCTAAACTGAGTGAGAAAGGACTAATCCTGAGCGCCTTGGAAGAAAGTTGAGAGAGCAGGCAATACATTTTTGAAAAGGGCTCTTTCTATATTGTAGTGCCCTGGCACCAGATCCCATCTCTACTTGGAAGCTAAGCCAAATCAGCCTTGGTTTAAATCATTAGAAGAGAGACTGCCAACAAATACCAGATGCTGTAGGCTATACTTCAGAGGAGGGAAAATTTTTTACTGCTTTAAAATGTTTTAAACTGTTTTAATGTTACTTTATGCTGCCCTGAGATTCCATAATATTAGGAGGATATTAATATTCTATTAAATAAATGCATGCATGTTTTAAGTGGCTTGGAATAAAGCTAGGATACAAAAGTGACTAAGAAGCAGACAAGCATGGGGCTTAACTGTCATTATCTTAACAGGTATTACAACAAACTTGTGCGAAGCCTATTGGAATGTGACGAAGAGACGGTGGGGACCATAAAGGACAGCCTGATGGCCAAAATTGGACCAAACATGGCCAGCCTTTTCCATCTACTGCAGACGGATCACTGTGCCCAGATCCACCCGAGAGCAGACTTCAGCCGGAGGCGTATCACTGAGCCCCAGAAGTTAAAAATCTATTTCAGGAATCTCCGGGGGGAAGGGCCTGCTCAGTCCCATATGAAACGTACTTCTTCAGAAAGTGTGTAATGTTCATGAGAGAGTGAAAGAGTAGGGAATCCAAGCTCTACCAAAGTAGGAAATTAATTCCTTTATTGTTTTGTTTTTTCTTTAGCATTCACTACATGTCAAAAACGTACTGTAACTGATTTTGAAGAACACTGTGCCAGTCTATACATTCAGCAAGAACACTTACCTGTGGCATAGTCCTGTTGGCACTACTACAACACACAGTTAGGGCAGTTGCATATTTAGAGGATTGGGCTGGCAAAAACCACCTCTTGAGTATCCCTTGCCTAAGAAAACCCTATGAAATTCAGGATCGTAAGTCAACAGGTGACCTGCATCTACCTAAACATTTCTTTTAAACCTGCCCAGCTCAATTTGGACCACCTTCAATGACATGATTTGATAGGGGCTTTTTGATTGGGCCCCATCACACTCTCTGCATTCTCAAGTGGTATAATCCCTGGAAATCTGAACTGCATACTTGGTATGAATGTATAGACTGGCCCTTGGAAACTGGTTTTAGGGTTCTTTTTGTTATTTTTATCCCACCCCAGACAAGCTGTGCAGAGCTTGTAGGTTTCTGGTTAGGGAACAAATCTCCCCATTGCCTGTCTTCCTAAAATGGAAGCACCCTCTTTCCTTCTCCTCTTTCTCTCTCTGCAAAGAAATCCAGTGAATCTGTGGCTTTCCAGAGAAGAAACCTTAAAGCACTTCTTCAATAAACACCAAACTTCCCCTGTCCTGTAGATCAAAAACCATTGCAACTTGATGAGAATGGAATTAATTAGTAGAGAAGTCTCCTAATCCTAGATCAATCCAAAAAATGCATCTGTTGCACATCATCAGTGTGTCTGGAGCTCATGTTATGACTATGGTGGCTGTACACAAATGCAAGGAACTTGGACCCATGGTCCCAAAATTGTTGTCTTAATTCTCTCAGGTCTGAGAGCCCCTTGAATGCCTGCTTTAGACCAGAAGTGATCTCTTGTTCAGTATATGGTGATAGAAATTTGCCCATTGCACTTAAATAGCTTGTGAAGATGCTTATCGTTCTCTGTTTGAGTAAAGACTGCCCTAAATAGGTTTGTTGGTGCCTAGAGTTGAGTCGTGGGTTGTTTTGGATTTTTTAGGTAATTTTCTTTTCCCTCCCCAAACCAAAGTAATTTTGCCAAATATCCCCCCCCCCCACTTTTGGTGGCGGCTGCCATTTTCTTTCAGCAGTGCCCTGAATTGGTGGTAGATCCAGGGCTTTGCAGGAGGAGGCAACTTGACTGCAGATGCCACTGCTGCCTCCATTTACAACAGAACTAATAAGAAATTCCTTTGCTAATGGAAAGTCTCAGGTTCCAACAGACTAATCCTTCCCCCCAAATGTATCCTTCCACTAAAGAGCATATGGTGAAATGGATGCTCCTGCTCCACCTTCACTGTCACCATGCACCCAGTTGTGAAGAGAGTGGTTAATTTTTGCAGTGCTTTATGCTAAACTCAGGGGCCACCATCGGTGGCAGCTCTGTGGGTTTGCTGTGAATCAGCGTTCCCAATCTAAAGCCTTCTAGATTTTCATACTACACGCCCCAGCATGCATAGCCAGCCCAGACAGGTTGATGGGATTTGTAGATCACAGCATCATGTCAAATAGTCCCTGACTTGGTTATCTTGCATGAACCTGTGCCTAGACTATATCTATTCAGGTAATTGAATGCTCTTCCATCCAACCAGTCAATCCCTGGATATAGCAAGTTGGCATTCAACTCCAGTACAATACATTGTGCGGATGTGCTTACTTTCTTGTTAGAGGTATATGGAAGAGTTACCATCTACCTGCAGTTTCAATTGACCAACCTGGAAAGAGGATTATTCCTTCAGTGAACCCCTGTTCTTACTAGGGTCCCTCTTTGTAGTAATGAAAAGTATACCATGCCTTCTCCAAGCTTGTACCCTCCAGATATGCTGAGCTACAGGGCACCTTTGCTAGCTGAGAATGATGAGAGTTACAATCAAATGCATCCCAAGAGAACCATGTTGGGAAAGTCTATCACCATTTAGAGGAGGCACTAGCTGTTGTATAGTTTGCATTACTTCTGTCAAAGCAAATAATCTTATGTACTGTATCTCCACTCAAAGCTTTAAAGAACCTTGAGCAAAAGCAGCAGTTGTCTTAAGAATAGAATCTCAAGTCATGCTCTGTTGTATAAACAGTACAATGTTTGTACTGTACATAACTTCCAGCAGTGTCTGGGTTTTTTAAGTGGCACAAAATAACTTTCTTGCTTACATGTTAATTTTATTAGCTATAGCCTTCGTGTTGTGGAGTTTTGTTTGCCTGGACAATTGTAGAATTAGTAAAATGTTGCCTCTACTAAAAGCATAGTAAAGCATTGTAGGGGCGATGGGACTGTATCCCTGCAGAGATTGTGGGACTCTAGATCCCATAATTCCTGTCCATTGGCCCAACTATTGGGAATGGTGGTGGAAACTGAAATCCAGCAATGTCTGGAGGATTGCGGATTCTCCACCTGTACTTCAGATAATGTCTGTCCCCCAGAGAGACCAAAGCTGTGATCCTAAGAAGATTGCTGATAGGAAGAATGAGGAAGCTGTGGCCATCCAGGTGTAGTTGAACTAGAATTTTTGGGAATCATTACTTTTGCTTATACTGAGTGGGTCTGATAGGAATTGTGTAACGGTCTCCCATGCTTGGCAAGCCAAAGAGTCAGGCCCATTAAACTCAATGGGATTTACATCTGAACAAAGCATATTTAAGACTGCACCATTTTAATTTCTGCATAAAGAGTTAACCTAGTTATAGAGACACCTTGTTGTTAAAGCTACATTGATTTCGGAATGGCACTTTGGCCAAGACTCAGGGTTGGAGAAGAAAGCTCCTTTCATTGTCATCAGATAGTTTATATATCTTTCAACCAACTTCTCAAGTTAATAATCAGAAAGAAAGGCTTCATAAAACGGAGTTATTCATGTGCCTAAAGAAGAAATGAGAACATAACTGGCCACCCATAAATCAGACTTTAATTCTCATCATTTTTACCTAGGACTTATGGAAGTTGCAATCCAGTGACATCTAAATGTTCCCTATCCTTGGCCTAAAAGTGGTTGGATAGTCCAACTGGAGCTTGCTTTACACTCTGCACAAAACTGGTTTTGATCCAAACTGAGTTGAACTTCATTCTTGTTGAAGGCCATGGAACAAGTCCATCATTGTTTGCTTTAACCATCGATTGCATCAATGTCTGTGGCAACTAATTTCAATTTACTTAGGCTGCAATCCTATCCCTGTTTTTGTGGAACACAGCCCATTAAACTCAATGGTGCTTGCTTCTTAGTAGATGGATAGAAGATGGCACCGAATGCCTGGACTGGTCCTACAGCCTGTGAATTGTTATAGTTAATGTTCAGTTGAAGGCCCCACTAAGAGTCCGTTGACATCTTAAATTTCCCAAAATGCCTTGAAGGTATGTCACAGTAGGGGGCTGTGGGAATGTTTTCATGGCATGTACCTTATAGCTTCCCTAATGCTGGGACTATTGAGAGCCAGCGCTAAGCACACATGGGTCCTCAGCAGTGTGCTGACCAGAAATCAGTGGAGCTGTACCTCTTCAGATGGGAGACATAAAACAGCCCTGTGCTACATGGTTGATGACACTTGGGTCTCACTTTAACTGCTGTGGCTCCATCCTATGGACTATGTGCTTACAGCTTGGTGTCATACTTAGAATTGTTGGCTAGAAAGTTCTAGCGCACTCCCCAATGTGCTAGAGATCTGTAGCTAAGGATTCTAAGGCCTGTTACAGACTGCCAAAATAAAGCTGCTTCGGGTCTCTTTGGAGGTATGCTGTTTAAATGATGCATGCATCCTAAGAATCCGGAAGCTGCACCAAAGCTGCACTCCAGTGCTTAGGAATGGAGTGTGGCTTTGGCATGACCTCTAGACTCTTAGGACCCATGCATCATTTAAATAGCATACCTCCAAAGAGACCCGAAGCAGCTTTATTTTGGCAATCTGTAACAGGCCTAAGTATCCCAACATAGCAGTGACAGGAATTCTGACAGTCATATCAAACTGCTAAGACTGTAATGTTAAATTAATGCAAAACATTCTAATGCAACTAGAAAAATAGTGTGTCGGGTTAGGACAGAATACTTCCTCTTGATCATCTAATTTTCTATTTGCAGGGGAATTTTATAGAGCAGGGATAGAGAAAATGCAGCATTGCAGAAGATGCTGGACTGCACTTCCCATGGGCCCTCTCTATTCTGGCTAAGGTTCGTGGAACCTGCAGTTCCCCACCTCTTATTATGTAGGCAAGTTCTCCATCTGATGATTTCCCCCACAGATCTATACTCCTTCCATCTACAGTCTGAGTTGATGCATTTTAGGAACAGTGTTACCTTGTGGTGAGCTGTGTACTTAGAAAAACTCACAGGAGGAATGTGAACTGGCACTTTATGTATTGCACTTTCCAAATAATTTTTGAACACTGTTTGACCAACAAATAAGAAACCATTTGGTATGTGATAGGGAGGTGTATCCAAGCACATTGAAAGCTTGTTTGAATTGGGAAATTGGGGCTCTTGAGTGGCTTCATCTTGCCTATTAGCTAAAGCTTGACACTTGGTAACAAGCAGGGTGCGGAAGAGTTCCTTTTTGACTACAACTCCCAGAATCCCCCAGCATGGGTGGGGGTTCTGGGAATTTCAACTCAGGCAAAAAGGGATCTTTTCCTTCCTCCAGCAATGGAGAACCTTTTGAAAAGTACACCATTCTTGGAAAACCTTTTTTAAAAGAAAAAGCAATAGGACATTTACCGCAAAGCCTTTAAATAGTAATTTGCTGCTCGTATGCATCAAGGTAGGAGCAGCAGCGCCTTCACTTTAAACTGTCTTTATTTCAGTGAACGCAGCTCTAGAAAGTGCTGTTACAGGATTGTAAGCAAAAGAAAGGAATTGCTGGTGGCAGGATTTTTATATTCTGTATTTATGCACTCAAATCTAGATGTAATGCTGTAGAATACAATCTTTTCAGGTCAACTAGATTCCAGCTTTTGCATCCTTTCTATGGTTTAACCTTGTCATAAAGATATGAAGGGAAATCACCATCCTCTTGGGGACTCTTATGGGTCTGTTTGGGGGGAAGTACTTGTTGTTCTACAGAACCAAATCCAAAGCCTATGGCGCGTTACAGACGGGCCCTTCTGGTGCCCCTGTCACGTGCTAGGGGTTGGCCGAGGACCTAGCGTCCACACCGGCCTCACCCTTAGCACGTGATGAGTGTAATAATGGCGGCGCCCTATACACACAGGCGCCGCCATTATTACATGCCGGACGCATAGCGTCCACAAGTCACACCCCGGATATGACACCGCGAGTAGCGCCTTGCAGCGTCACATCCGGGGCACAAGAAGCGCCATTTTGGCACTTCTTCTTTGCAGCACGGAGTCGCTTGATTTGGCTACTGCGACTCCTCCATACTGCAACCGGCAGCAGCGCAAGACCGCAAGTTTTTCCCAAGTGAGAGTAACCCCCCCCCCAAGTCCATGTGTTGATTCTTGGAATTGAGAGAACATGAAACCCTGGCTCCACTTTAATCCTTTATAGTCTAAGTGAGGAAATGGGATTTTTGTTGTGAGAGTCTGTTACCACTGAAAGTTACATCATCCGTAAGTTTACTCAAGGGCAAACCAAGAATATTATATTGTTGCAAGGGGTACCATGATTTATTGTGCTCCAGACTAATCCCAAAAGCATTTAAGCAAGCTCCAGAGGCTGAGGCAGGGATACTGCATGCTACACATACTCCAGAAAGTAATTATTTGACTCTCCCCCTTGTAATTTGTAGTTCATTTTCAGATCCAGTTTTGTTGTTGTTGTTGTTGTTGTTGTTGTTGTTGCTGTGGGGAGAGGGGACAATTGGAAACACGTTTAACACAAAAAACAAAAGTGGGATTAACATCTAGGGGCAGGCGTGTTGGCCATATAGCAAATCCTGTAACATCCAAACAATGTAGGCCACTGATATTGTGGCCACCTGGTGTCTCTTATTCCCACCTGAGAAAATAGGGAATGATGCCTTTAGCAGCCTCAAGGGGACTCAGTTCACACTTCGAACCAAATACATCCCTGCACTTTGTTCTAACCCACGAAGCACTTTAAAACTGGAAGGCCCCTTCTAGTTCCTTCTACTTTGCCACAAATGAGAAGGGAAGCCTCTAGGGTGAAGATGGCCAAAGTGGTGCCCGCGGGTTGCATGCGGTCCTTGGGAACCCTAAGTGCAGCTCCGGGAGCCCTCAAACCGTCTCCATTGAAAGGATTTGGACACGTTTGAGTGTGTTTTGGGGAGGAACAACGAAAAGTGTTTTCAGCTGGGGAAATCCATAAAGGACAATGTGTTGGCTTATATTAGACCATGGTAGGGATTCTGTGGCCCTTCAGATATTATCAAACCAAAACACCCAGCATTCCTCACCCTTGGTTTTGCTAGGTACATTTGCTGGGTGTTGCAATTCAACAACGTCTGAAGGACCACACAATTCCCAAGCCCTGTCCTAGACCCTTGCCCTATGCAGGCATTTGGTAATAATGTACATGAAGAGGAAGGGATGTAGTGATGTGCTACCCTCCACATACATTTCAGTAGATTACTGGATGCCAGAATAGGGCTTCTGTTGCCTTGATAAAATGGAATAATTTTATTCTAAAACTGAGGTACAGGAGATATGGAAGAGAGAAATTAATGCTTGCCAAGGGCAGAATAATAGTTTGAGCCAGTGCTTGAAGGCTTGAAAGAAAGAAGCATGAATGGTTTCATAGATTAGCTCTCTGGTATACATCAAATTTTTATACACCCTTTGTCTTAATGCAACCACTGAAATGGTTGGAAAATAGATGTCACAGGTATAACGCAGTCAAAGTTCATTCGCAAATAGTGCATTCAGTCGTTCATAGATGGTTCAACCTTAAACATATTTGGCCTTACGAGTCCCACTCCATACTGGAAGTTGGCTTGTCTCAAAAGGAAAACAAAATGTATGGTTTAATTGTAATTTTTTGCACTTTAGATTATTTGTGCCATTTCTACACACACACACAGACATATGCATAGATATATATAGATATATATATAAAGTATGTATTTATAATTTAATTTTTTTTTGCCATGTACTGAAATAAACTGAGCATATCTGGTATATGTCATTATTTATTTATTAAATTGCATAATTTGTTTTTAGAAAAAGCGAGACTCCATATGTTCATATATAAAGATTATTTGAAAGACCTATTTGCAGCAATGGGAAAAGATGCAAGTGATTTTCTCTGCTTATTTTTATAATTAAAAGATGCATAACATTATAAAGCATATGGTGGATTCCTTCTGAGCGTCAATTAAAAGAAAAAATGGCCCGTGTTAAGTGTCTGCCTTCTCTTTCTTTTCTAACCCAAACGAAAGTGTCTTCCTTAAGCATCACCATCCAAGATCATCCTTTAAGGGTACCAAAACAACATTGTTCAAGCAGGATACATTTGAGACTCCAATACAATTCTCCAACACAACTGCCTTCTTGTTTGATCCCACTGACACTACATCCAACTTCATCACCATTTTGGACCGTGACTCCTATTATCCCAGGCAATCTAGCCATAGTCTGAGAACAGTGTAAATTAAAAACTGAACACATCTGGAGGTCAGCAAGTCAAGTAGTGTGATTTGACACATGTCTTAAATGACCACATGTTTTGGAGTGTGAGCTCCGTGGGGCAGGGACATGGCCTTTTGTATTCATCCAAGCACCATGCCCCCCTCAAACCCCTTCCAATACCTGGTTGTCAGTGAGTAGATTGTGGTGATGCATCTTTTAGCTGGATGCCCTGCAAGGATACCAACTCCATGAACCACTGGGGATTTCTGCTGGTGCCTCATACAGTTCAGATACATCACTATCGATCCTCTCTGACAACCCATGCTGGGGAGGCTACCTGGTTTGCAAGGTGGGCCTTGAAGTTGGGAGCTCAGAGAAATAGCCATGGAGATGTGGCTACATGAGACATACATGCAGAAGATTCTCTAGACTCGCCAAGACGTACTAAATGTGGAGCTTTCCCTTAATGCATCAGGGTTGAAGCATGATGCAACAAATGCAGATTTTAACTCAGGCTTCGAATCCAGCTTCCCAGACTGATAACCCTCACCAGTTATGACATCCAGGGAGCCCTTACCGAGCGTATAATTGCTGGCAGGATAGGGCTAAACCTCAGGGAGATGGGATTCCAGATGTCAGAGGCTTTTATCACTCGTATCAGAGGAAGGGACTGAGAGCAGATCCACCCTTCAAAGCCCCTGGAGGGACACTTGCTGGATCAAAGGGCATGCTTCCCTTCAGGAGGGAGTGGAACTTCGTGGGAAGAGAAGGAGATTAACAGCAAAAAAGACAATAAGAACAGCATCAGCCAAGCCCCTAAGACAAACACTGGAAAGTTTCTCCTTCCCAATCCTGCCAAAGATCAAGTTTGCAGAAGAGATTACAAGAAGGGACCAAAGAGTCATCAAAACTACATGAGTTCTCACACACCCATCCAAACTAATCTAGATTGCAAGAGGTTTCCATGCCTCTTAAAATCCAAAAAACTTTCCACCTGAGTTTAAGACTCCTCCCGGTTGAAATCCATCTGCCATGATCTAGGGTTTCCTGGCCATAACTTGGAACTGATTAAAACCATCAGACGTAGTAGAAGCATTTTGTCACTTGCATCTTGTTCTGATTCAGAGAATCCCAAGACTTTAGAGGTGGAAGGACCCAAGATGTCACATAGTCCAACTCCCAGCTCAGTGCAGAATACACAATGCAGAAGACAACTACAGCATTCCCAGCAGAGAGTTGTGCAATCATCACACTACACTGTTATAGCACTATATCGCACATTAACTGCCATGGCAACATCCTATCAAATTTGGGATTTGCAGTTTAGGGAAGGGCAAAGAATCCTCATCCAGAGAGCCCTTGGGCCTCACCAAACTACAAACCCTAAAATTTCACAGGATAATATTAAAGTGGAATATAGCATGATAACAGCGTAGTGTGATAAGGATACTGGAAAGTCTGCATGAGGGTAGAAGAGGTTGTCCAGTTCTCTGCTCAACTTTCCCCACTACTAAAAAGCCATTGCAATATAGAGTGCTCAAGGTTACTGGCCAAATCAAGGAAATCTGATTTCAGATCCCTGCTTAACTATGAAACTCACAGTATTACATTTGTTATTTCTGTTATTAGTCTTTGTATGTGTGTGTGTCATGTGTCTTCAAGTCCTTTCCAACTTACGGCAACCCTAAAGCAAACTTATCATGGGGTTTTCTTGGCAAGATTTGTTCAGAGGAGGTTTGCCATTGCCTTCCCCTGAGGCTGAGAGCATGTGACTTGCCCAAGGTCACCCAATGGGTTTCATGGCTGAGCGTGGAATCGAACCCTGGTCTCCAGAGTCCTAGCCCAATGCTCAAACCACTACACCATGCTGTAGACACAAGGAATTCATTTAATTTATCTACAGCAAGACTTGAAATTGCTAAGCACTGAAGGACACTGAATAAGATCATCTCCATTTGCTCTGACAGAGTGTGGATGATGGAAACACCGACTTACCAAATGCAGGCATCTAAAAGATTAATTAGCACAGACAAATGTGATAATAAAATTATGCCTTTATAATATTTGCAAGTACAGAATCATTCCAGTATCACAGCCTGTTCTGGATAGAGCCGTTCTCCCTCTAAAAGATCAGGTTTATAGCTTGGAGGTGACCTGGACCCAGTCCAGTTCCTTGAAAGCCATAGTATTATGGTAGCCAGGAGCACCTTTGCCCAGCTTTGGATGGTTGGCCAGCTGCACCCTTTCTTGGGGAATGTTTTATGCAGTTCATGACTACAGATGTTGACAAAAAATGGCTTGTTGTTATAGTGCTGTAACCATAATTTGAATTCCACATGAATGTCTCCTGGCTTGGTACATTTCTTTGTCTGGAACACAGCCCAAGTACCCTGCCTGTTTCCTGTTGAGGATGTAATATTATTTCCATATAGTAACACCTAACACCTCACCCCTGAGAATATAAGAGTTCACACTCTTCTTATTGTCATAAGAACATTGACAAAGAACATATTGTTTTCCTGAGTTCAAAATTACCTTGGAAAGGACAGTTGATGCAGTTACAAAAGTCTGTTTGCGCACTCTGTTTATATTGTCTGGATGAATGAAAGGCAAGGAACATGTCTTTTTCTCTCTAGATCATGATCGATGAGACCTAGAAACTTGGAAAGAGAAGTTTGGGGTTTATTTATTCATTATTTCTTTATTGGTAACATTTATATCCTGCTTCCCCCCAATGAGCTCAAGGGAATGTACTGGGTTTCAACAGAAAACCATAGGAAAAAACCTCCAGATGATAAAAAAATGTTTATAGGACATTATATGTAAGTGGTAATATGTTGTTCTATTGTATATCCTATAGTCTTCTGTTTTTTTTTCTATCCCCTTCAAGAAAACTCCATGATAGGTTCATCTTAGGGTTGCCATAAGCTGGAATTGACTTGAAGGCACACAACACACACATACATTCCTTATATAATTCATTGTCCTATTGGCACATTTTTAATAGCAAAAGTAGTTTGCACTCAATGAATTCATCAGTGGAAATAGGAGAGGAAGGGGAATATCTTACTTTCCTTGTAGACTCAGGCAAAAGCAAACTGCTTGTGTCTTCTTCTTCATGAATAATATTGGCCATCTTGACCACACTCTGATGTTGTTTGGCCACATGCATCCAGGTAAGGTAAAATCATAATATGACAACTGAAATGGAACCAGGCATTTTTCAGAAACAAAATGAAGCAATTTTAAAAGCCCAATGTCTCACAAAATAATGGTTTCATCCCACCACTCTCTTTGCTCTTGAGCAAACTCAGTGTGAGAGAGTCGGAGTATTTCCAAGGTAAACCAGAGAACTGGCTCAGTGGGAACTTGACCCAGATCTCTGCATTCCCAGTCCATCCAAGTGCAGACAGCTATTGGCCTTCCAAGCTATTGCAACTCCCATTGGTGTTAACCATCATAGGGCTTGTCTACACTGGTGGGAAACCACATATGAAGCAAGCAATGAAGGAAGGAAGGGAAGAAGAGGGAGGAAAGGAAGTAAAGTGGGAAGGAATGGAGGAAGGAGGAAAGGAAGATGGTGGCTGGTTGGCTGGTTGGCTGATGCTAGCGCTTAATGCCTAACTCTTCCAAAGAGCAAGTCATGACTATGGGCTTCTTGCTCTCCGTCTCCCTCCCATCCTTCCTCCACCTCAGCCCCAAGGGGCATCATAATGTGTTCTCAGCTGGTTTGGCCCAGATCTGGTGGAATGATTGAGAAATAACCTTTGCACTACACCTCCGCATTCCCCCCTTTGCTGGCAACTTTGGAACGCTAGATCAGAGAGGAGATTGTTGTGATCTCTAAATTGCAGTAATGCAAGGCAGCTGCTCATTAAGGAGACGAATAATGTAAAGAAACTTAGTCATGTTTTAAAATGTATGAATAAGCCAGGCCCTACCCCCTCCTTCTCAATTATATACATTTCTGTTTCCATTTAGCTCCTATACTCTTCTCCTCCCCATCCCAGACCCCAGTATGTCTTCTGTTATTTCTTTTGGGCCACTTTGGTCAGAAAATGGTGTACAGTACTAACCTTTTTCTCTTATTGGCTCAATGGCATCCATACTGGTGACAACATTTAACCAGCACCTTCTGAATGAAATGCTCACTTCAGATCTGCAATACAGTTTGCTTCCTTGCAGTTAAAAAAGAGAATAATAATAATGGGGCTATGTCTAAGTAAACCAATAATAATTTACTGAGATATATGTATGTATGTATGTCTGTATCTCAGCCAGCTCACTTGGCCTAATTGTAGATCCAATTCAGGTGGGTGTTTGTTTGGGCCCTTGGGCTGCAGAACTATAGACACTTTGGTGTCACAACCTCTTGCGCTTACTGTGATGGCACTGCTGAGGTTTCAAAGAGCAGACGGATGGGTCGGAGCAGCATTGTGCAAACTGGCATGCGTCTGGATTCTTCCTAGTTTCCAATCACTTTTCATTTATGTTTGCTGCAGGTGAAGAGGGCTGTGCTGCGCCATCCCCACCCGGTTGCATAATCTAGTTTAGCCTCCAGCACAATGCTGCCTTGCTGCTGCAAATTGATGCTCTTCTCTGAATACTGAAACTGAATCATACACTGAAACCTGATCTGTCCTGTTCAACACTGAGTTTGGGCAAAGACCAAGGAGGGGGGGAAGAGCACAATACTGTCATAGTTTTGCAGACTTTCACACACCAAGGGACAAGTTGAATGGGACATCAAGGGAAAAGGAGGCCAAAATCTGTCCTTAATTAAACTCAGTGATTCCTAGGGTCAAACTAGATAATAAGCTCCTCAGAGATATGTGCCTAAGCAAGGAGACTTACAAACTAAACTTGTCACCTTGCCACACAACCACCATGATTACATTAAAAAAAGGCACTACATGTTTGCCAGTTTGGGAGCACTCCCTATCACACGCCTCTTCAATAGTGCGACCAGGCTATTGCCAGTGCTGTTTGCTCTCTTCCACCCTTTGCTTCGCCTCACCTTTCTACTATATGCCTTACCCAACATGCCAGTCAGTGTGCGTGTGTGTGTGTGTGTGTGTGTGTGTGTGTGTGTGTGTTTTAACACTATTCTAGAGTATGTTAAGCCTGGAGAAAAGAAAGTTAAGAGGTGACATGATAGCCCTGTTTAAATATTTCAAGGGATGTCATATTGAGGATGGAGCAAACTGAGGATGGAGCATTGGATACACCTCTGGAGATCAAGGTTTGGGTCCCCTCTCAGCCATGGAAACCCAATGGGCAAACTTGGACACGTCACACACTCTCAACTCCAGAAAGCTGTTTTCTGCAGCTCCCGAGAATAGGACCTGGAGCAATGGTTTATTAAGACCCACCAAAAAGCCTTACAATTGCATTTTGACTGTCCATTAATGTGTTTACTTTTATTTTTGTAATTTATTTAGTATTATATTTGGTCAGTTGATGCTAATGGTCATGCAGATGGTTTGGGCAGAAAATAAAAGCTCTATGAATATTATGTCTTGCACAGCAAATGCTGTTTCCTGCACACACAAAAGTGTTATTTTCTGTGCAAGGCAACCTCAGGTGAATTTTGCACTGAGTAAGTCCTGCGTTGCGAATAGTGTTTGAAGACTGCATAGTTTTGGGGGACTGTTTCACAGAAGGAAGAAAATAGCTAAAATTAATTGTTGCTTCCTTTGAGAACAAACCTAGTGATGAATTACATCCCTGGCTTGAAACCAGTCATGATGAGCTGTCCAGTACTCAGGCGGGGTACAGACCGCCGCTTTGCAGCGGTCTGCCGCCGCCGCCGGCTAGTCCGTGGCGGAGCCGGAGCCTCCATACGGCGCGGCTCCCCTGCGGACTGAAAAAGAAGCTCCAAAATGGAGCTTCTTTTTCCGTCACGTTTGCGACGTAGCGAGGCGCCAGGGTCAGTGTCCGATACGCAAAGATGGCGCCGGCCATGTAGAAGGGCCGGTGCCATCTTGTACGGACGGAGTCCGTACTAGGCCCAGGGGCGTCTATAAGAGACGCCCCTTTTTTAAAATGGGGCGTCCTCCGGACGTCCCAAAGGGCAATATAGAAAGCCCCATAGTCTCCCAAACTAAAGGCGTTTGCGCAAGCAACCTGATATTTGGGTCTTACAATTGTGACAGACCAAACTGTTTTATTATTATTATTACTTTCAAAAGGTTTTTGTCTTTTTTCAGATCGCTTCCAAAAGACAACGCTTGAGATATCACATTTCTAGAAATATTTATTTGTGTACTAATAAATATTACAATTGCGGGGGGGGGGGGGGACAGGAAAGGAAAGAACACACAATCAGGATGAATAAAGCTGTCAATGGTTACTAGTCATGATGATGACTATATGCCACCTCCAGCATCAGAGGAAGTGTGTTTCAAGTTCCTGAAGAACAACTAAAGGAAAGAGCTATTGACATCATACCCTGCTTCCAAACTTCCCAGAAGGAAATAGTTGTGCTCTGTTGAGAAAACAATAATCCTGGGATAGATAGGCCTTTAACAGCCAGCATGGTGTAGTGGTCTGAGCGCTGGATACAGCTCTGGAGATCAAGGTTTGGGTCCCCTCTCAGCCATGCAAACCCAATCTTGGACACGTCACACACTCTCAGCTCCAGACAACCCCATGAAAACCTCACTGTGAATTGGAAATGACTTGAAGGCACACAACACCAAGATAGGCCCTTAGCATACCTTCCAACATCATAGATGAAAACCAGGAAATATGTGGCCAAGAAACATCAGAGTATGGTCAAAATGGGGAAAGAGGATTAATCAGGACTATCCTTGCAAAACTGGGAGAGTTGTAGTTTGTGTTTTTATCTGCTCCATCAGGACCGTACTTTTGGGACTCTGAACTGGGTTTCATTTTTCATTCGTTCAAACAAGAGGGACAAACATGCTTGACAGATGAATGCCATTTCTCACAAAATTCCCTTTTTCAAAACAAAACATGTGCACAGACACACAACTATACAGAAAGAGAGAGAAAGAGAGAGCACAAATGTATGACATTTATGAAATGAATGCTGCAGAGACTGTTTGCAGGAAAAGATGATCCAGATGAGAGGGGGCTGCATAGCAAAGACAGTGTTTATTCTAATGAAGCATGGCTATGCTACTTACTTTGTTAAAAAAGGATGGGAGACAGGGTGAACTTTGTCCCAACTGTATACATTATGGCATGGGCAATCTATTGAATGGGTGCTGTAAAGTGACCAAGGTTGGAATCCTATTAATATGTTATGCTTGTCTATGTTTTCATTTGAAAGTGACTGGACATTTTTGTCTGATGGAGAACATGTACATTCAGTTCAAGGTGGTGGAAGCAGAGTTGCACATTCAGTCCCATTGTACCTGGATGTGTGTTGTGCATATGTGCATGGACGCAAAAACACATTTGCTTTTATATTCAGCTGCAGATTTGGTTTCTTGGCTCTGTTGCACAAAGCTGCCATTCATTGCAAGGGCTGCATAGCATATTTGATGTGTGGCTCCACAGGTGGAGATTTACACTATTGCAGCTGCAAGGTAGGGCATTTTCTGAGGAAACCCACAGAACTGCTAAAGCCAGTAACTTGGAAATATGAAAATCTGATACAAGACCTGTTCATTGATCCATTGACTAGTGATTTAACCCTCCAACTGTCCCAGTTTGGCAAGGGCAGTCCCAACTAGTCTTGTATCATCTCACTATTTCAACTGCATGCAAGATGTGTTTATCTCTCCTCTCTGGCATGACAGGGTTCAAACTAGGGACCAACCTGGATGGGAGTTCTGTCACATTTGCTAAGGCGAGTGTGTGTTGTGTCACTTCGTTTCCAACTTATGAAACCCTCAGGGGAGCCGATCATAGGGTTTTCTTGGCAAGTTTCATCAGAGGGGATTTGCTGTCCTCTGAAGCTGGGAGACTCACCCAGTGAATTTTCATGACCAAGCAGAGATTTGAACCCTGGTCCCCAAAGTAATAGTCCAATGCTAAAAACAAAAGGAGGGCAAGGAGACAAATTGAGATTGTATGGAGGAGTTGTACGTTTTTGATTAATCATGTTTATATTATGTTTGCTGATTAAATTAAGAGGAGATCTCAGCTGCCTGGAAGCACTTGCGTTGCAGCAGGCTGCCCTGCCCAAGTTTAGATTTGGAGCGGTGGGCTGCAAAAGTGGGAGATCAGGGATCTTTCGGTTTGTCGCGTGTCAGGAGAAATGGAAAGCCCTGGTTATGATTAGGTTTAATTCTCTTCATCGCCTCGGATGATCAAATCCAATTTCATATTAGTCTCCCTCATTAGAGCTGCTACATTCCTCAGCAAGGTTTGGGGGTTTCTTGTTCTCTAAAGACAAAAGTTAAGTAAAAGAAAGAGTGCCACCTTCTGGTAAGTATAACTACGGCTATATATCTATCTAGGATGAGGCTCCCTTATCCAAAAATGCTTGTGACCATTTGGAATTTTTACAGTTTTTGGAATATTCACATATACTTAATTCGATATCTTGGAGATAGGACCCAAGCCTAAACATGAAATTATTTTATGTTTTGAGCAAGCATGGTGTAGCGGTTTGAACACTGGACTATGCTCTGGAGACCAGGGTTCAAATCCCCACTCAGCCATGGAAATCCACTGAGTAACCTTGAGCAAGTCACACATTCTCAGTCCCTGAAAACTTCATGATAGGGTCACCATAAGGGCACCATGAATTGGAAATTACTTTAAGGCACACAAGAACAACAACATACATTATAAGCATATCCTCGGGTTAATTTTATACACAACATTTTTCATAATTTTGTGCATGAAACGAAGTGTATGTGCATTGAATTATCAGAAAGCAAAGGCGCTGCTATCTCAGATGCCCATGAAAAAAGTTTTGGATTTTGGAGCATTCTGAAACTGTATCTATAGCTATGTCATCTATATCTATACCTATCGTATCTATCTATCTTTTGCCTATGTAAAAACGGGGGTAGTAGGAGTTAGGATCAGAATTCAAAAGGGCCTTGATAAACTAGAACACTGGGCTGAAATTAATGCAATGAAATCCCACAGAGACCAATGCAAAATTCTGCATTTAGGCCACGAAACCAAATGCAGAGATATAGGCTCAGTGCAGCAGTACTCTATGTCAAAAGGACCTTGGGCTATATTTTAGGAGCTGTGTGCCATGTGGATGAGATTAAGACCAGCGTCTTTGGGATGACTTTGAAGACTTCTATAGTTGCAGCGAGGGGTGTGAGGACAAGGGGCATGCCTATATTCAAATAATGTGTTGCTATAGTTTGTTCTCTGTTGGGGTGGGTTTCTTCTTTGCATTACTTTGGAAGCAAGACGACTGCTGTCTGCAAGACGGTTCCCAAGCTCAAAAGTGGCTGGCAGAAGCAGAGGAATAACCACCCACCTGTTGACTTTGCTTTATGTTCTTTTTTTTATTTGACCAGCTAATAAGACCATCCTTCTGGAAGTGCATATTTCTCTAAACCATACATTTGCTTTTACGAATACCTGTGGAGAAAGACCTATATTGTTCAGGGGCTCGTGAGATGATACACTTGGGCTTGGGGAAGTTACTTACAGTACTACAACACTCAGAACCCACCCACCCCCATGCAAAAGTTACTTTCTGGACAACAACATCCAGCACCTCCCAGTCTGACTTGCCAGTGTGCTCAGTAGTCCAAAAATATAACTGTTCCAAGCTCAGGTCAAACCATAATTCAGCAACACCAGGAGGACTACATAATACATCCATTGACCGGCAATCCTATATATAGCCCACAAATTCTGTTCTGGGGTTGTTTTCTTTGGAGATATATATATATAGATGAAACATTCCCATTTTAGCAGCATATTTTGATGAAAGTCACAAATGTCTGGAATCAGCCACCACAATGAATCCTTTCGTGATGCCTTCAATGCCAAGAGTCCTTCTTGTGGAATGTCAACCCCTAATCACTTGCGCATGCCTCGCATACCTCCCCAGGGTCCTGGGCTGAGCCAAGGAATGTGGCTCATTTTCAACATGTGCATAATGTGAGGGCGGATAAAGGAGGAAGGGGTCAGACACATGCAAAAGGATGGAGCCGAGAATAAATGATGCCTTTCCCTCAGCCCCGCAAATTCTAGGGGGTTGTGTTTGGTTTAGATGCTATCGTGGGGCAGGAAAATGGGGCACACCCTCCCCATGACGCCGACCCCGCCAGGGAGGAATCAAACCATTCCTTTGCTCTTCGGAGTCCGAATATTTCAGATTCTTAATTCTTCGCCAAGTCGTCTCTGTTCGAAATTTGTTCAAAATGGAATAAAATGCCTACAATTGAAAAAGGAAACACATCCATTATGCATTGCTGATGTTGTCAAGCAACAAGGAAAAGGTGGAGGATGGCGAAGAAGGAAAGGCCATCTCTGGCAGATTTCCATGGAAATAGGCTAACCATAAATGCCCCCTCCATATTTCATACTAGCAGCATGAAATTACAGAGCTCTGGTGCCACGACAAACTGCAAATCCCAGGATTGCATTGCACTGAACCATGACAGCTAAACAGGGGCCAAAATGCTTTAATTCTGCAGTGTGGCAGCAGCCAGAAGTAGTTATTTCCACCTCTACATGTGAAACTCGGGATTGGGCAAAGAAACCGTTTTGTCTTTCACTTGAGGCAACAAAAAGGATGTGTCCAGGACCAGATTGTGGAACATCTTTTATATGCCATCCTAATTTAACTTAGTGTCTCTTATATGCCTTCCTAATTTAGTTCAAAGACTTCCTTCTTCCCTCCCAGTTTTCCTGTTGGATCTGTCAAACACATCAGTTCTGTGGCATGAATCAAACTGTATTTCCAGACCATCTTCCTGCAATAGTGTGTGCATTGTTGTTTTGTGTGTGTGTGTGTACCTACACAACCAAATAGGGAGCTTGGAAGTAATTAGTAAAAAAAATATGTTATTTGTATAGTTATTGCACAAGTAATTTTATTTAATCTTTTTTTCCCAGCAAGAGAGGTATAATGACAGCACATTCCCATTGTAATTTAATGGATAAGTTCTCTCCTTTTGCCGTTTTAATTAGCAGTTACATTTAATAGTTTTAGAGAAGGTTTAATAGATGCTAGACTAAGGCCTCACTAAATAGTATCACAAAGTGTGTTTGGTTCCTGCTATACTTTGTGGCCTTAGTTACTTAAACAAGTAACTTCTCCTGGTACGACCGCACCCCCCCCCCAAAAAAAACCTTTATGCCTTGTACATATAACAGTAACGAATTACTTTCTCAAAACTACTAATTGCTTTCTCTGAGCTCTGCATATGGATGCAGAACAACACAAAGAGGGCAAGAGTCAAGACTGAAAGCTGAAGGAGACCAAAAGAGAATAATGGTTAATATAAAAAGGGAAATGGAAGCAGCTAGACAAGCAGGCAGCTTTGTGTGTCCATGTTGCAGTTTTTCCCCTTCCATCTTCAACGGACACCACCGTGAAGAATTCAAATATGGCTCAAAGAAAACTGCATGGCAAACAGCAAACCATCGTAGAGCATTCCTTGTGAAATGACTAAAACCATCTTTTAATTATGGCATGCAGGAGCCAATGCATCCTCCTGGTGCCACCTGCTGGCCAAATAGCCACTTCTTCGGATGTTTCATTTGAACAGTTCTCTCATTGCAAGTATATCTCAGTTAATGGAGTAAAGGTTTTTCTGGGGCATTACTTCTTTAACAGAAACGTTGCTACCGGGGGCAGAAATAACATGGCAAGAACTAGGGCAGGTTCCTACATCACAAAAAAGAAGAGCCGTTTGAGACGTTTTAGCAATTCCCCCCCCCAAAAAAAAAAAACTATCTGCACAAATCACATATCAAATGGGTTTCTGGGATTTTGCAAAAACTAACTATGGCCCTAAACAAACCACCCAAGTCTGGCTACTGTCATCATGCTGGAAAGTGCAAGATGTACTCCAGTGTTTTTGTGGAACAAAACGTTGTTAAGCCAGGCGTTGAATCCACTAGAAACTCTGGGTACAGAAAAAGAGAAACAGAAGAATCCGCTCATGAAGAAGGGTTTTCCTGAAACACATCAGCAAGACCAAAGAAAGACTTTTTTAACAGCAGAACGGTTTAACGACATTTTCTTCCACAAAAACACCAGAGTTTCACAGTGTTTTCTTCCCTTCAACTCTCCTCGACTACCACCATGCCCTATCCCAAAGCTGTGCCTCTCCATCTTCTGCCTTCTTTGTGCAGACAACAGGGACTCCACAGCAGCCAAGGGCCAGGGCTCCACCACGGTTGCCTCCTCTTCCTCCTTCTCCTACCTCCATCTCTTTCAGCCACTCCACTAGGGCTGCCACTGCTCCTGCTCCAACATGGGAAGGACTGAGCATCCACAGATTTTGATATCCAAGGGGAGGGGAGTCCTGGGGCCAAACCCCAGTGGATACCAAGGGCCCACTGAATGCTACTTTGAACTAATTTGGAGGAAGGCAGTATAGCTGAAAACTGACTTATTAACAGAACTGACAAATAAGCCCAGCAAGGACTCCTGTTCATTGTACTGTGCATTGGACTGCTTGTACATGTCAATGTGGAGACATGTGGCATTACTGTGGTGCAAATTACGGTCAGCCCTCTGAATCCACGGATTCTTTGTCCATGGAATCAAGTATCCATGGCTTGAAAATGTTCCAGAAAATATTATTGCCAAAAATCAAAGCTTGATCTTGCCATTTTATATAAGGGAGACCATTTTACCATGCCATTGTATATAATAGGACTGGAGCACCCACATATTTTGGTATCCATGGGAGTCCTGGCACCAAACCCCAGCCAACACCAAGGGCCCACTGCACAGGCAGATGTTCTTTACTTCCAAATGCCAACCAACATTGGCATCCTTCCCCAAAGCCCAGCTAGGAATACCTCTAAGCTGAAAAGCCTGTTTAGCAGAAGCCCGGAGCTTCCCCATTAATCTCCAAAGCCATTAAGGGACAGAAATAGCTCCTTCCTTCACTACCTCCAATTTCTTCCTGCTTGTCTCACTGGCAGCCAAGCATTTGACTTTGGCGCCAGTCCCTTCTTGGCATCAACAAACCCAAGGTGTAAAGTTACGGCCTTGTTTGCTGTTGCCTGTTTGTTTATGTTGTGGAGAGAGGCAGCCTTTTTGATGGGACAATGAGGCAAAGTGGGACAGAGGAATAAACAACAGCAATTCTCCCCCCCCCCCCCCCCCAATCTTGGTAACTCAGGTCTTTGAATCAAGTCTGGAGGCATGGGGGTTAGGAACAAAATCCAGATCCATTACAGCAGGAGTCGGTAGTGTGGTGTAGTGGCTTGAGTGTTGGACTGTGACTCTGGAGACCAGGGTTCGATTACCTGTTCAGTCATGAAACCCACTGGGTAGCCTTGGGCAAGTCCCATGCTCTCAGCCTCAGGGGAAGGCAATGGCAAACTGCCTCTGAACAAACTTTGCCAAGAAGACCCCATGATAGGTTTCCCTTAGGGTCCATTAGTAAGAAATGACTTGGAGACACTCAACAACAACAACAACAAATTATCATTTGCCTCTAGAATTGCCCATTGCTTTGCTGATGGGTGGTCCTACTAGGAGGGAGGTGGGTTACTGCTCACCTGAGGATCAACGTCTCCTCCCAATGCCTAGAGAAGCACAAAGTTTATATAGATCTTTCAACGAAGACTATCTGTCGGGAATGCTTTGAGTAATCCTGCATCTCAAGGGTTTGCAGTGGATGTGATCTCTTCCAACACTACGATGCTGTCATCCCATGAAGTTAAATAACTAAATCTAGTTACTATACAGCTTGGGTCCAGGTTATTTGAAGGACTTTGGGGCTATACAGAGCCAGCCTGCAGCCACCTCTTTTTTTGCCAGATCAGGCAACCCTTGCCACTTGCCCCCCCCCCCCCAACCCTTGCCACTAATTGCTTCATCCATAAAGACGGTGGGGAATTTCAAGTGGATGTTTCCACATTGCTCTGGTTTATTTATTCAGCATTCTGGTGTAAGCCAAGGTAGCTGTTTTGATGGACTGCAGAGATACTGACCGAAATGAACTGAAGACGTCACTTTTTTGCAGGTGTCAGATGTATCCGCAAACACCAGCCTTCTGAAAAGCATGAGGAATTTTAATTGAACGGGCTCTTAGACATCAGCCAAGCAAAGGCAATGGAAGCCCAAGATAAGAGAGATGGGGATCCAATTTTTAAGGCAATAGTTTATCAGAATATTGCTTCCAGCTCAGCAGTTCAAGTTAAAAGAATCTACAATTGTTTACTATCCATCTGATAGTTTAAGTTCCCATGGCCTTTAGGTATGTCCAGTACTTGGAGAGAGCTTTCAAGAGCCTGGAAAGTATCCTTCCTTAGACTGCAACTTTCATACTGGCTGGATTATCCAAAGGGTAACTTTTCTAAACTCTTGAGATATTTCTTCTTTCCTATAGATGGGAAAGTTAACCAGTTTCATTTTACCTTGGTTCCTCTGACTCCCATCAGCATCTTCATCCCATCTGAAGATATATTCTTTCTCTAATTCATTTACTGGATATGTCTTCTTTCTCCCAGCATGGGACCCAAAGGCAGCTTTAAAAGGCTAAAAACAAGTCCATAACATCTGGAGGACCAAAGTTTGGGAATGGCTGAGCTAGACTGACACCCTCCTTACTATTTTCCAGCGAGCAGGTAAAACCATTTTTTTATTCCGACAGGCTTTTGAGAATTGATCTTCTGGAGAAACAGGCTTCATATCATGTGTTGGACTATTATCCACTGCTGTATTTGTTCTTTTTGAACTTTTTAATGATGCTTCACATTTTGCTCTGCTTGCTTTCACTGTGAGAAGCCTTGCTTGAGTCCTAAACATAAATAAAGATAACAGCAACAAAGGAAGTAGGACTAGGGCTGCGGTTGCATTGCAGAATTAATGCAGTTGGTGAGCAATCTAGCCTTCTGTGTCAGAGAGCTCTGGTGCCCCAACAAACTAGAATTTCCAGGGCTCTATAGGATTCCATGACAGTTAAAGCAGTGTCAAGGTGCATCAGTTCTGCAGTGTGGACATATCAATCTGCACAGCAACATTGCATTTGCCTTGCTTCGTTGCAATTGCAGTCGATTGCACCAGGATCAGAACTGGTTTCAAATGGGAACAAGGGTCATATAATTCAATCAGCAATTCGCTGTATTTCGTAGTGGGAATGAGCCCATTAATTGTGAAAAGGGGGGCTGCAGCACATGATGCCAAAAAAAGCCCACCTTGGAGGTGTGGCCTGGAAGGGGTCCCTTCTCATTCCTTCCCATCCATCTAGGGCAGTGGAACACCGGTTCGAATCCTGCCAGGGTGACAAAATTGGAATTGACTCCTAAAATAACTTTATTTTTCTTTATTTTTAAGGATCTATTTGGAATCTGGATCTGGAAATCTGAACACTGGAGGGTTTTATTTCCTTGTTTTTCCAAGAGCCATGCTGTCCAGCCTTGCCAAGCCCAACACTCCTTTCTCTATTCAAAGCATTTTAAGTCTGGATCAACCCAGTGAAGCTGCTTCTCCAGGCTTTATCTCCCTGGGATCTGCTGGATCCGACTGCCAGGTCCCTACCCTGGCTTGGAGGCAGAAGAATCCATCAGGCATCTCTTGTTATAGAGTCATTCCAGAATACCATCAGCAAGGTAAAAAGGGAGAAAGGAGAGAAGCAACAGGCTGGGAAAGGATGCAAAGGAGAGGAGGGAAAGACTTGGGGCTTCCAAATTCCAGGGAGATCTTCATTTCTTTTCACTTTTTATAACCTTCCTTTCCTTCTCTGGTTGCTTGCAATCTTCCAAATTGAGACTCTGGATTATTTTGGTCAAAGGAGGCAGAGGGAAAATATGGAATAGATTGCACAGTGCCAAAGAAAAGCAATAGAGCCAGGGGTAGCTGTGTTGCCCATGCTGCAAAGTGCAATAGCATCCCAAATCCACCGACAGGGATACCTTTATTGGACCAACCAGAATGCACAAAATATATGTTGCAAGTTTTCGAAAGCTCCACTGGCAAATGTGTATTTTGTGCAATTTGGCTAGCCCATAAAGATATCACTGTTTGGGGAAAGAAAAATATGGTTTCTGTGCATTTTGGTTGGCCAATAAAGGCATCACTGCTTGGGGATTTGGGATGTTATTGTACTTTGCAACACAGCCTCAAAAGCTTCAAAAGTTGACAACATGTATTTTGTGCGTTTTGTTGGCCAAGAAAGCTACCACTGTTTGGAAAAACAAAAGCGAGCTTATGGATTGTTTGGTATTGCTGGCTCCCAAGGGTGCATCTACACTGTAGAAATAGTGCAGTTTGACACCACTTCAAGGGCTGTGGGTCCATTCAACGAAAAACCTGGGATCTGTAGTTCTGCAAGCCTTCTCTGCCCAAGAGTGCTAGTGCCTCACCAAACTACAGATCCCAGGATGCTGCAGGGTGGAGCTATGGCAGTTCAAGTGGTGTCAAACTGCATTATGTCTACAGTGTAGATGCTCCCCGAACCATTAGGGAGTTGAATGCGGGTTCAGTTCGCATGTTAAAAGCGCTGTCCAAGGTATGTGTGTGCATATTGTGGATTGCTTTAGATTTGCAAAGACCCAGAATTTGCCTTTTGCAGATTTGTTTATTTGCAGTTTTGATTAATGCATGTTCTCTCTAGGAATTTCTAGGTCCTTCAGCTGCAGCTTTGCCAGACATTGTGATGGAGGACCTAGAAGTTCCTAGAAGGAAACACTTCTCTAGGCATTTGTAGGTACTCCGATATGATTCTATGATCAACCTCTGGCAGATGTTGACCACAGAGTTGCACTGGAGGGCCTGGAGATTGTTCTTTTTATTTGCAGTTTTTCCATATTCACGGGTCCTTCATCCATATCCCCAGCGAATGTGCAGGGACTACTGTACAACCAGCACTCTTAAGTGTGACAAATGTGTGTTTCTGGACGCTCCTTTTTCTTTTTCCAGACAGTCCCCTCATTGCAGGGTCTCTGGAAAGAGATGAAAATTCAGAGTCGTCCTCCACCCACCCAAAACCAAGATGCTGTAGGAGGCCTCGGGTGTTGTTTTCCCAAGCCCAGGTCCTGGAGCTTGAAAGGCACTTCAACCATCAGCGGTACTTGTCTGCTCCAGAAAGGGAGCATCTGGCCAGCCTTTTAAAGCTCACCTCCACCCAAGTCAAGATCTGGTTCCAAAATAGGAGATACAAGAGCAAAAGGATGCAGCAGGACCAACCTTGGAAGATCTTGGATGCACATCTTCATCATCCTGTCCCATCTGAGAAGGTAGGTGCCTCCATCATGGTCAAGGACATCCAACCATACTTTGGGGGATCTCTTGGTTACCCAGCCCCATACAGTTTGGCCATTGGCCCTTGCACCACCTACTTTGGACTCCATGCCCATGGGCCATGCCATACTTACTTTGGCTGTCGTGAACCCATGATCAACTCTGCCCAACCCAGTGCCTATCTGGGCAATCAGATTGTGAACCAAAGCTTCACTGCAATTCATAGAGAACATCGGAGACTGCCTTATACTGCATCGAGCTATTGGTCCAACTAACCCAGTATTAGACATTCTGGTGGATGAACATCTCTCCAAGGTTTCAGACAGGATTCTTGCTTAACTCTTTATGAAGAAGACGGATAAAGGGCACCTCAAAAGTGTCCCTCAAGTGTGGCAGTGCGGTAAACAGATCACACAACTATGGATCGCCAAAGCACTCTAATCTGGTGGGATTGTGGCAAGACAGCAGGCTGGTGTGATAGCCTCCTAATAACATAATGTGGTTCCCATCTAACTGCCGAAATGGCTTTTCATAGCAAGAAAGGCAATTTGTTCAAAGTAACAACAACTGTACTTGTAACCTGTTTCTCCCAAGCTTTCCTCTTGAAAATAGTATGGCCAGTCTTGGTCTGCCCTTATGGACACCTTGCTTGTCACCACCAATATATATATATATATATATATATATATATATATATATACACATATATAGTTTAGTTTTAGTTATAGTTATAGTTATTGTGTGCCTTGTCATTCCAAGATAACCTATCGTGGGGTTTTCTGGGCAAGATTTGTTCAGAGGAAGTTTGCCATTGCCTTCCTCTGAGGCTGAGAGAGTGTGACTTACCCAAAGTCTCCCAGTGGGTTTCATGGCTGAGTATGGAGTCAAACCCTGGTCTACACAATCGTAATGCAACATTCAAACCACTGCACTACATTAGATCCCTGTAATACACACACACACACACACACACACACATACACACACATACTGGGTTTTCCTGGCCAATTACATTTACTTTATTTACTTTATTTGTGTATTAGCTCTAGACATGCTTTAATTGTTTAAAATTAAAGCTCTTTAAAAATTGTTCTATACTGCCTATATATTCCTATTAGTCATATACTATCTGTTTGTTGTACTATATAAAATTTTAAAGTGTCTTTTAAAACTGCATTATATATGTTTTATATAAGCTGCTCTGAGAGTTTATTCTACCCAGCAGTAAATAAAGGAATTTGGATATGAATTTGGCCGAGTGTTTCATATGCTAAAAAATATTGCATCTGGTTATTACAAGGGACCCCTTTTAATAGGGTTGTATTTTTATCTTTTTTATTATGATTTAATTGTGTTTCATATTGTTTTAACTTTGTGTCTTTAACTGGATGTTGTTTGTGTTTTAACTTTTGTATTAATGATTTTTTAACTGTATTCTGTTTATCAATGCTTGTAAACCACCTTGAATCCTTAGAAGCATAAATGTGGGGAATAAATAAGTAAATAAAAATTGTTATTGTATCTTTATGAGTTAGATAAATCACCTTTTTTGGACTATAATTTCCAGATTTCCATGGCTTGTGTAGCCATTAGCCTCATGATTCCAGGGATCCTAAGTGCTGTAGTCTGAAAAGTAACTTTTCCAACATAGTTTTTAATGGGTTTTTCAGGCCATGCTGCCATGTTCTAGAAGAGTTTATTCCTGATGTTTCGCCAACATCTGTGGGCACAAAAAATATGGCGGCCTGCGACTTCACAAATTTCGGCATTCTCTGGAAATGCCAACCACAGATGCTGGTGAAACGTCAGGAATAAACTCTTCTAGAACATGGCCACATAGCTCAAAAAAACCCCACAAAAATCTATGGATGCCGGCCACGAAAGCCTTCGACTTCACATAAGTCATTGCATCAGAAAGTACTACTCCAGCTCTCCAGCTGCTTTACTGGGGTCCATTTTGCTGCAAAGCCAGATCCATGTTGTAAAGAAGAAAATGGGGACCAGATTTCTACGAAGCCAACTCCCCATGGGTCCATCCTAGATGGTAAGTTGATTTTTCACCTTGACCATAGCTGAGAAACAAGTCAATCCAATACCGTATATACCATATATACTCATGTATAAGTCAAGGGCAGGTTTTAGTTTAGACTTACACATGAGTATAAACAGTATATCCTGGGGCAGCTGCGATGCAACGGACGACTCCATCTGGGAAGCTAGTATCTAGTCTCCTTGTTTCCCTCTGACAAATCTGAACGGCCAAGAGAAAGAGCGATTGTCACCGGAGGTCTCAGGTTGGTCGTGACACCCTCCCAAAGCCACCCTCGCTCACCAGGGAGGTCACTTTCCCTCGCACGAAAGCAAACATTCCCAGCGCATGTTGCAGGTGGAGAAGGGCAGCTAAGCTGTTCAGCAGATTGGGAAGGAAGTCCCCTGCAGGCCACCCAGTCGGTGTGTGCCGTCTTAATGGTTTCCACAGCCAGCCGCAGGCCTTAATCTGCTCCCCAGAAGTCGAAGTCAGGTGAGAGGTTGGAGAGGGATCAGGGTTCGAAAAGCCTGGTGGCAGGGGAAGAGGCTGGCAAAGTGCTCTCCAAATAATACTCTTGGTTTCCTATTGCTCCATAAATCTTCCCCATCGCGGCTGCTGGGATCGCAAGGCCAAAGTGGGATCAGCTAGCCAAAGTTTCCTAAAGATGTCACTCATCGGGATGCAAAATGGATTGACAGGAGTCACCAGAAGAGGCAAAGACTGGTTTGGCCATCATCCATCATACAGGATTGCGAATGTCAATGATTTTGAAGCAAGATGGAAAATATATGTGCAAAAGGTTTTAGTAAAAAAGGGAGGTGTTTTGCCTCCGAAGGAAGAGTTACAATTGTGGAGGGGAGAGTAATATGACACAATAAGAAGAAGAAGAAGGAGGAGAAGAAGAAGAAGAAATAAAATATTATTATTATTATTTATAATAAAATAATGATTAATAATAATGATGGTGATAATTGTTTTTAAAGTCGCCTGTCTTCCTTTTCTTGTTGAATATATATCCTTTAATTTTATTTTCTGGGGTGATTGGGGTCAGAGAGGTGTATTTTAAAGGTCAGGCTTTATTATTCAAAGGTGAGCAGAGAATCCAATAATAATAATAATAATAATAATAATAATAATAATAATAAATTACTATTATTTATTTTATTTATTAGAGTACTTATAACCTGCCCTTCATCCCTAAAGGCTATCAATTAATAATAATATCCAAAGGCCAGCACCTTTTATTATTGAAAGGTGAGCAGAGAATGCAATAATAATAATAATAATAATAATGAATATATTATTATTTGTATTAGTATTATTAGTTTTTGTGGGTTTTTCAGGCTATGTGGCCATGTTTTAGAAGAGTTTATTTCTGATGTTTCACCTGCATCTGTGGCTGGCATCTTTAGTTTTATTAGTAATGATTAATAAATTATTATTGTTGCTATTATTATTGATAGATAAATAGATAGATTCCAGCTTTGTAGGAGGAAGCAAAGGGGGCTGACCCACACAAGTCTTTCCCCGCCCCAAAGAAACCAATGCAAAGCCCTCCTGCAAAAGCTATATATAAAGAGCCAGAGTCGAGGAGCTCAGCAAAAGCCAGAGTCCAACTTTTGAGAGCATAAGCGCGCCCTCTGGCGGACACGCGCGGCATTGCTGATGCAGAAGCGCTTCTTCTCTTCTTCTTCCTCCTTGGATGGTCCTCTGCAGGTCTTCCCCAAAGGGAGGGATGCTGGCAGTGCCTCCTCTTCCTCTTCCTCCTCTTCTTCCTCCAGACCCATGACCTCCTTCCTCATCCAGGACATCCTCCGCCAAGAGGATGCAGGAAAAGCCAAGGCTGATCCTGCTGTGGTTTCCAGCTCTGCTCAGGAGGACCCCAGAAGAGATGCTCTCCCTTGGGATGCCCACCCCAAGGGTCCCCAGGAAGTCTCGGAGAAAGACCCTGCAGGTAAGGAAGCTAGAGATGGAGCCTCAGGGTGGCCAAGTCTCCTATCCACCAAGGCGGACCAGAAAATGTAGGACCTAGCAGGGAAAGTAGCATGGCCACCCCAAAGCTGAACATCATCCCTAGAAATAGTATGGAGTGAGGTCTTGTAGCACCTTTGAGACTAACGGAAAGAAAGAAGTTGGCATCATGAGTTTTGGTAGACTTCGGTCTACTTCCTCAGGTGCATTTATCATCAATTCAATGCATCTGAGGAAGTAGACTGAAATCTATGAAAGCTCATGCTTCCAACTTCTTTCTTTCAGTGATTCTCAAAGGTGCTACAAGATGTCTCTATATACTGATTCTACAGACTAACAAAGCTATGTCTTTGAATTGCTAGAAATAGTATGGAGAGAGATCTTGTAGCACCTTTGAGACTAACTGAAAGGAAGAAGTTGGCAGCATGAGCTATCCTAGACTTCAGTCTACTTCCCCAGGTGCATTAAATTTCCAACTTGAATTGATGCTAAATGTATCCGATGAAGTAGACTGAAGTCTACGAAAGTTCATGTTGCCAACTTCTTTCTTTCTGTTAGTCTCAAAGGTGCTACAAGATCTCTCTAAAGACTGATTCTTCAGACTAACATGGCTATATCTTTGAATTCTGCTCCTAAAAATATACATTCATGCTTCTTGGGCTGCATCTGCAAAGAAGAAATACTCCAGTTTCACACTAGTTTAACTGCCATGGCTCAGTACTATGGAGTAATGGGAATTGTAGTTTGCTCTGGCACCAGAGCTCTCTGATGTTTTTTTAAATTAAATATTTAAATGTTAATACTGTAATATTTTAATTGTTTAACTGTTTTTTTTAAACCTTGTATTATTAATGTTCTATACTGTTTTCACTTAGACGGTTTTAAATGTCTTAGCTGCTTTGAATCTCTGTCCTGGGAGGAAGGCAGGATATAAATAAACATGATGATGATGATGATGATGATGATGATGATGATGATGATGATGAT
>NC_056527.1:124588339-124607631 GCF_019175285.1 Sceloporus undulatus | reverse complement strand
AATAATAGAAGACAAAATGTCTCACAAAACTACAGTTCCCAGATTTCTATAGCATTGAGCCATGATAAAGTGGTGCCAAACTGGATTATTTCTGCAGTGCGGATGCAGCGTTCGCTGTGTTCAAGATGGAGGAGAATTCCTCCTGGACAGAAGGTTGAAATGGAGGATGTGTCCAGGAAAAGGAGGACACCCAGGTGCCCTGGTTGGGATAGGGTTTGGGCTACTGAAAGTGAGGGGAAGATGGAGGTATGGCCTAGGATAGGTATGGCAGGTCTAAGAGTTTAATAAATGTAATATTAAAGGAGCATGTAACTTGCCAAAAGTCTCCCAGAGGGTTTCCATGGCTGAGCCGGGATTTGAACCCTGGTCTCCAGAGCCTAGTGCAGGGGTTACTATGTGAATCCACTGATTAGATAAGCTGTGTCTACGTGCCATTCTTTGTATGCTTGACTGTTGACAAGGATGTCCCTTTTCCTTTTCTGCCTGCTAGATCCTCCTGCAGAGACCTCCATGCCGACCCCTGAAAACCCTCCCAAATCCGTACTTCAGCCTCCAAAGCTGCAGAAACGGTCCCGGGCTGCTTTTTCTCATACTCAGGTCATAGAGCTGGAGAGGAAATTCAGCCACCAGAAGTACCTGTCGGCCCCCGAACGGGCTCACTTGGCCAAGAACCTCAAACTCACCGAAACCCAGGTGAAAATCTGGTTCCAGAACCGAAGGTATAAGACCAAAAGGAAGCAGCTGGCCTCTGACTTCAGTGGGCTTGATAAGAACTCAGCCATGCCAGCCTACAAGGATGCCAGCTTCCCCAGAGCGACCGTGGCTCTGTCTCTGTATCACAGCTACCAGTACTATCCATATTTATACTACCTAAACGGCTGGACTCCTGTCTTTTGGTAACCAGTCGTCTTAAAATGACCTAGCCACTTTGATGGAGGGTGCCATCCAAACTGTGCCCATCTCTACTTGGCACTGTCCTTTTTCCTCCTCCGCTTTGGACATCTAAGGGGTTCTCCCTGGTGCTCTGGATCAGCAGCTATCGGTTGTACTGTGCCCACTGATACATGATCTATAGCGAAAGATGCATGCATTGTCATGCAGCCAATACAAGAGAAGGGCATCATTCTTCAAAGTCATGGTACAGAACGCTTCTCAGATCATGGACTTGGAGGTGTATGAAAGAGCTACTCCTGTATGCTTCAGGTGTACATTAAAATAACCAAAGTCCCCCTTCTGTTGTGAAAGAATCTTCTTGCTGCAGGGAGATTTGTATTAAAACATGTGCTTTCTTATGCAGATGGTTCTAGACATGGCATTGGTTCTAGACATGGCATTTCTAGACTTTCAATAAGGGTTGATGGGTCACATAGTCAGTGGCCAACCTGGCTAGGGGATTCTGGGTTTTGTCATCTAAAATAATTTCCCCCCCAAATTCTTGTCTTCATCCTTTTCAAATCTGAAACTAACCTTTAATCCAAAAGGAGGGTCTCAGTTTAATTTATTTGGGGGGTCACTTTAAAGATTGAGGCTGCATCTGTACTGCAGAATTAGTGCAGTTTGACACCACTTATCTGCCCAACTTTATAGCATTCTGGGATCTGTAGTTTTGTGAAATACATAGAGTTCTCTGTTAGAGGGCTCTGCTGCCACCACAAACTACAAATCCCAAGATTCCATAGCATTGAGCCATGGCATTTAAAGCAGTGTCAAACACCTTGCAATACAATATACATGTATATGCAACCAGTGCAAATGCAGTGGGAAAGTTGACTTCATATAAGTATTTCCCTTTCAGCTGGAAAACAAGTAGCACACAATCCAAGAAGCCATGGGTCTGTATTGATAAAACACGCTTTTATGAACTGAACCAGATATACTGAACCTGTATTTTTGTTACATAAATGTTGATTCAAGGGTTGCCAAATGATTAGCCCTTTGCCTTTCATTTTAACTGATCAATCAATTGAAATCAAAATGTCTTTGCGTAGTGCCTAAATCTCAACAGAATTGCCTTTTTGATCTATTGAAAGACATGCGTTGCAGTTGAATAAATTATTTTGTCATTTGTTCGGAGGTCATCCTTAATGTTTTTCAGTTTCGTTTCTTATTACAGTAACACAGCAGTTTCACAGACCCAGGTTGGGAAAAGATGCTGAACAGGATCCCTGCCCAAAAAGGTGAAAGAGGCAGAAGCAGGGCAAGCAGACTTCAGAGTTGTCAAATCTGCTTTGCTTTTTCACAGAGTGTTTCGTCAGAGAGGGCTTGCCATTGCCATCCTTTGAGGCTGAGAAAGTGTAACTTGCCCAAGGTCAACCAGTAGATTTCCATGGCCGAGCTGGGATTCGAACTCTGGTCTCCAAGTGCCCAAACCTCCAATGCCCAAACCTTTACACTTCACAGCCCTTGTGCATCTTATGCATTGCAATAAAGCTTGACCACACTGCCCTTAAAATAACTTTTTAAAGTGACAAGAAAATGTTCCTCATTACAACCCCAAAGCAACTTTGTTCCTACAGATGTCATTACTTTTTGAGAGTAACTTTTGCTCAGCTCTCATTACTAAAATGTAACAATGGGCCTGAACAGACAGGCCAAAATAAAGCTGCTTTGGGTCACTTTGGAGGTAAGCTGTTTAAATGATGCATGTGTCCTAAGAGGCTGGAAGCTGTGCCAAAGCCATGCTCCAGTCCTAAGGACTGGAGCACAACTTCTGGCCCCTTAAAGATGCATGTGTCATTTAAACAGCATATCTCCAAAGTTATCCAAAGCAGCTTTATTTTGGCCTGTCTGTTCAGGCCCTATATTATCTGAAACTTATTTCTAGGGATTTTGGAATATGTGCATGTGCATAATGAGATATCTTTGAAATGGGACACGAGTCTAAACACAAAACTCATTTATGTTTCACATACAGTCCACCCTTGGCATACTTGCCCTCGCCGTACATGGATTCCAGCTTACACAGATGGTGAGTGGTGCACCGGCATTCAATTAAATGGGACTCCAGCATATGCAAAATTCGCCTTATGCAGGGAGGAGGGTGTCCAGGACGGAACTGTACACCTTATAGGTATAGCCTGAAGGTATTTTTATACACAATGTTTTAAATAATTTTATGCATGAAATAAAGTTTGTGTACACTGAACCATAAGAAAGCAAAGGTGCCACTGTCTCAGCCGCCCATGTTTGGATTTTGGAGTGTTTCAGATTTCCAGGTACGGGATACTCAATCTGTATTATCAAGCAAGATGGCTAACTCAAAATGACACCAGTCTTTCCTAAACTGACATCTGGCCTCCCAATAAGGTCATACCCTACATAATGTGACGATGGGATCTGCATTCTGGCACATCTGGAGGGCACCATCTTGGAGCTGACTTGCTAAGAGACATTGAGAACTAGATGCTACTCGGAGCAACCACTAAGGCAGGGATTGCCATCACCTTTCTGTCCTACTCTATAGCTTCCCAAAGGCCAGGGCTGGCCCTAAGATGGAGAATGAGGGGGCTCCCTGGGACATTGTGAGTATTTCCCTACAATGCCACAGGCAGATTCTCCATCCCATTGACCTCCCACTGTTTGGAAACAGAATGCTGGGTCTTATAAGTCTTTGTAACACTGCTGGGATTTTCTTAAATAACAATTCAGAACAATTGCAGAACAAAAGCATCCAAGTTTGGAGCATGGCCCAGCAATAAGATCACAGAAAAAAAGTTATGCGCATGAAGAAATAGCTCATAAAATAACAGTTGCCTATTTTCTAGCCATCAAGAATGTAGCAAATCCTATCTGAAGAGCTGTTTTTCCCAGCACCCTTTATCTCGTTTTTAGAGCCCATATATTCTGGAGGATCCAGCCCCCGCTCTTTGCCAGAATTAAGATTGGAAGGTCATCCTCATCCTACAGCCAGGACAATGTTGCAAAGCCAAGCCTGCTCCTTATCCACTTTCGACAATGTGATTCTTGCAAAACGGAGCCCATTACTTCCCCCAGTCTCACCAGACAAGAAGCTCTTTTAAGCATAAGAAGGGGTGATAAGATCAGGCTTTTAGAGCATCAATCTACTGGGCTGGAGGACTTATTTTAACACCGCTGCTACCTTAGTAGAATGAGGCAGCCACCTCAGGCAGCCAAAGTTGGGAGTCAGTGGCAAGATGTTGAATAAGAAAATTGTGGATTTGTCATGAAGACGTTAAAGTCTTCGTGGACTTTGACCAAGCAAAGCCCAACTGTGTGAGGCTGGGGAACAGGAGGCATCATTTAACATCTGTCAGTGAGCATCAGGCTCCACTGCCAAGGCCTCCGTTGAGATGAAATGGTGTCGAAGGCTGACATAACATTGACGCCTCTCCCTGCCAAATCGCTTTATTTCAAGCAGCTCACACACACACATATGCACACACAGAGGGCTGCTTTTGGACAGGCATTGGGGCTAACATTTGCATGCCATCAACCACACACTTGGCAGGCTGGCCAAGTCCAAGTGCCAAGGCAAAGCTGCTCCTTCTCCCAAGGAACGTTTGCAGAGGGGAAGGACATGGGAATAAACTAATGCCAATGAGATAACATGGGCTTCTCAGCCCCAGGGCCAACTCCAAGATGGCCCTAGGAAAATATCATTGGGTGCCCCACTGTTCCTGAGCATAACTCCTTCTTGACATCAGCACCTCTCTTTCTCTTTTGCTTTCTCTCTCTTATTATCTCTGGATCTGGTAGGCATTTTAAATTGCCCACAATCCCCTGCCAGAGCAATCATTGGGGGACTCGGCCTGATCTTAGTCTTAACTGGCATGCTAGTGCCATGGGAAGTGGCACCATGTTAGTGAACCTAATCCTTATTAAGTCTTTAATTCCACTTGAAGACGGATTGATGTAGTTTTTTGTGGGTTTTCAGGCTCTGTGGTCATGTTCTAGAAGAGTTTGTTTCTGACGTTTCACCTGCATCTGTAGCTGGCATCTTCAGAGAAGATGCCATTCTCTGAAGATGCCAGCCACAGATGCAGGCGAAACATCAGGAATAAACTCTTCTAGAACATGGCCACATAACTCGAAAAACCCTCAAAAAACTATGGATGTCCGCCATGAAAGCCTTTGACTTCACCAAACTTAGATGGCCATCTTGTAGGACTGCTTTAACTGTGTATTCCTGCATGGCAGGGGATTGGATTAGACAGCCTTTGTGGTCCCAACTCTCATGATTCTGGGATTCTATGAAGTCCATAAGGAGGAAGGCATCAGAAGAAGGAGCTGGAGGAAAAGAGGTTTTAAATGTCACATTATCTATATACAGATTGTCCACGGAGGTTGTGTAATCTCAATCCGTCTTCAAGTGGAATTTCCCTCCCTGATAAGAGAAATGCCTTGTTTAACCCAGGGTTAGACAGGGGTGCCTTTGTTAGTGTTTCCTGAGCATTCGATTCCTACATCTCGCTGATACTTTTGTCAAGATGAGAAAAACAGCTCCCTTTTGCTCTCTTGGAAAGCATCCTTTAAACAGAAAGTGTAACCACCCCTCAACAATGTTGGCAAGGCGGCTGAAGCTTTACAAGTCAATACAACCCAAGAGCTGCATAGATGTGCAAGATTGCCTCGGACAAAAACTGGGCCACGACAATATGTAACTTGTTTTTATTACAGCTTAGGCGCAGATGACATAATCCTTTTATCGGGTGACTCCTACAGTCTAATATCTTACAATGCTTCTATGTCCTTTGGGGGCTTTTTTTGGTTTGTTAGCAAGTATCAGAACTGTGCACAGTTCTGGCCACTTTCTCACTTTGAGAAAGATGGAGACAAACTGGGGAGGGTTCACCCATAAAGACTGATATGTTTGTACTATTCTTCTACTCAGGGTCTTGTGAAAAATACAGTCAGCTATTCAATAGGAATAAGAAAGGGGGGATAAGGAAGGTGTGAGAGTGTGGTGTAATGGTTTGAGCATTGGACTATGACTCTGGCGACCAGGGTTCAATTCCCAGCTCTGCCATGGAAACCCTTAGGCAAGTCACATTCTCTCAGCCTCAGGGAACAGCAATGGTAAACCTCCTCCTCTGAAGAAATATTGCCATACTGGATATGTTTGCCTTAAGGTCATCTTAAGTCAGAAATGACTTGAAAGCACACAACAACAAACGTCAAGCAAGCTTCTATGGTTTGTATAATCTTTTCAAAGTAATGTTAGTGTTTTTACCTTTATGAATTGTTTCCCTTTGAGATGACTTTTATGTTTATTGAAGCTTGTGTCTAATTTTTAATCCAAATTGTTTTAAAATATAGTGGGACCTTGGTATCTGCTGGGGTTTGGTTCCAGGACACCCCCATGGACACCAAAATCCATGGATGCTCAAGTCCCACTGTATTCAATGGCATAGTAAAATTGTGCCCCTTATATGAAATGGCAAAATTAAGGTTTGCATTTTGGATTTTATATATATATATATATATATATTTTCAAGCCGTGGATGGTTGAATCTGTGGATGCAGAATCCATGGATATGAAGAGCCAAATATATGTTGTAAGCCACCTTGAGACGCATTCTAAAGGAAGAGAAGGAGAAAGAGAAGGTCTATAGTACATTGCCACTTCCACTTCATTTTCTCACCACTGCATATAGAAGCAACTCCCAACATTTGCAACCAGAGGAAACCAATAACTTTAAGCCTCATCCATTCCATGTACAAAAGCAGGTCAAATTCATTTTAACACAGGAGAGTCTCAATACCGTCTCTGATGCCAGGAAACGGGGCAGAGCAGGGTGCATGGTACAAAAAGGTACATTTCTTCTATGCCACTCCATATCGGCTGTTTTTAATGCAACTACCTTACTTTGTTTTATGGCAAGGCTGGCCCTGAACACAAAACTACTCTTTCCATCTGTCTAGAGAGGAATATTTTGATCCCTGAGTTGCAGTCAGGTACCACTTCCTTTTGCATATGGAACCTCAGCCCTTATTTGACAAGCGAACAGGATCATTTCCTTCTGTCTCTTGAATGGCCGTTTGCCGGGTACTGACAACATGACAAAACTTTCTTGCCCTTTATTTGTTTCAGTGAAAAGAGGAATTCCCGGGAGTATTTGTCTAACAAAATCTCTTTCGCCACCTCACTGTTCCATCTTTGTTTGCAAAGCAGGCTTGGAGGCGCCTGTCAGCCTTAACCTCTCGACACGCCTTTTGAAAAATGATACATATCAAAAAGGAGAGATCATTTGGAGACCTCATCCAGGGAGACGAAAGTGCTATGAGGGCATGACTAGTGGGTGAGGTTCAGGCTGTAGCTGGGAGTACCACTTAGGATCTTTGGCCCATGCAGCTTAAGGAGCAGGAAGAGATCCTTAGTGGATCAGCCTCTTCAAATCCAGGTAGAAGAACCTAAGAAGAGCCCTAGCTAGTCTAGCCTTCTGTTCCCACAACAGCTAGATGCTATTGTAAAATAGCATGACACCTGATACAAAGGAGACACAAGTCCAATATATTGTAGCTGGGGAACTCCACTACATTTCCTTGTCTCCAACTACTGTGATGATTAAAACTAAGCAAGGAAGCTTGAAGTAGATCACAGATTACCTGCAGTAGGTAGTAGCAACAGATAGAGTTACATACCACCAAACCTAGATGGAGGCAAATGGTGCTCAGACAGCACCAGGTTGCAGACCTGTAGCAAAGAGAAGAAACATTGGGCTCCTGGGTATTCTGGTGCTCCAAGACTTGATGTCACTTATGTTCTCCAGAATTACAACTAGTTGTTGTTTTCATGCATCCCCCATCACATACACCATTAAATGGGCTAAGGCAGCACACTCCAATGCTTGGAAGCTGCCTGAGTAAGAGGAGGGTCTCAGGGAAGTAGTGAATGCCTCCTTCCCCAATACTTTTTTTTTTTTTTTTTTTTTTTTAATAATTTTTATTGCAGTTTTCATATATATACATCGTTAGAGAACAAAGAAAAGAAGAAGAAAAAAAAATAATAATAATAATAAAGAGAAATAAAGTATATACAATATACATAATCGTATGCAATACATTGGTGAATATCTGATATTCATCACTTTGTTTTTTAAATCCGATAAGTTCAATTTCGGATCCTCCTTTGTAGATCCATTCTGGTAAAGTTACCATAGTTTAACTATCTTTTCCCATTTAGAAGCGTGTTCTTGTATTGTTCTGTTTGCTACTAGCATTGTCATTTTATCCATTATATAATAATCATGTAGTCTATTTACCCAGTCCTCTAGTGATGGCAGTGTCCCAGATCTCCATATTTTTGCTATACAGATGCGTGCTGCCGTTACCATGTATAATATAATACTCTTTATATTCATTGATAATTTTACTTGTATTGAATCTATTATATTTAATAGAAATAATTCAGGACATAGGGGGAATCTTATCATCAGCGTTTCTTGCATCTTTTTGTGAATCATAATCCAATATCTCTTTACATACTTGCATTGCCACCATAAATGAAAATAGGTTCCTACCTTCTCTTTGCATTTCCAGCACTTGTTATTATAGGATGGTTTGATTCGCGCTAGTCTTGCTGGAGTTATGTACCACCTGTGGAATATTTTGACATAGTTTTCTTTCAGTGTGTTACCTTTAGTAAATTTTTGGTTCAAAGTCCAGGATTGTTCCCAACTAGATAATGAAATTGTATGGCCAATATTATCCATCCATTTAATCATGCTTTCCTTAATTACTTCCTCCTCCATTTCTACTTCTAACAGATATTTATACATTTTTTTTATGAACCCTTTGTTACTTCCTAGTAAGATCTTATCCACTGGTTGCCAATCTGGGTCTATTCCTTTTTCTTTCATGTCTCTCTCAAATTCTTTTTTCATTTGGATATATTGAAACCAATTAATTGTTACTCCTTCTTGATTTATCTGTTCTCTAGATTTTATGTTAGGATCTCCTTTTGTTTTAATTAATACATCTGCATAGTTAATCCACTGGTTTTTATCTGCATATTCATTTTTATGAAACGCCTCTTGTGTAGAGATCCATCTAGGTATTTTAGAATAAAAAACTTTTCTATATTGATTCCAGATCTTATACAGAGACTTCCTTATTAGATGTTGGTTAAATTCTTTTTCAACATTGTGTGTTTTGTAACCTAAATACATATGCCATCCATGTTTTATTCCTGCGCCTTCTACTGAAAGTATCTCTTTATTTTCAAGTAGGATCCAGTCCTTAATCCAGGAGAGCCCACAGGCCTTGTAATATAACTCCAGATTGGGTAGTCCTAATCCGCCCTTTTGTTTTTTATCTTGCATTACCTTATATTTGATTCTGGGTCTTTTGCCCTGCCATATAAATTTAGATAAATCCTGGTTCCAGCTTTTGAATTGCATTTTATTTAATGGTATCGGTAAAGACTGAAATAGAAATATCATTTTTGGTAGGACTGACATTTGAATAGTAGCTATTCTGCCTAAAAGAGAGAGTTGCTTTTTATTCCATTCTCTCTTCCCCAATACTTGAAAAAGTAATTGTTAATTTCCATTAAGTTGACTTCAAGTTATGGCAAAAGGGGTCTGTGGCCTGACAAACGATGGAGACCTACTAGACTGCAAAGGAAGTATATTTTTGTGTTGCAAATGGGTGCTAAATTTTCTGGGCTTTGAGAATCTCCCAGTTACCACACGGCCAGGAGGAGCAGGTGCCAGCCTGCAAGAGATGCCCCTCCTGAACTATGAACAAAAACAGCAAAACACAGGCTCATGACTAACATGGTTTTTAACACCTTGCCTTATGAAGAAGCCTGGGGCCCTTTGAAAGCTTGCAACATGTATATTGTGCATTTTGGTCGACCCAATAAAAGTATCACTGCCTGGTGGATTTTTAGTGTTATTGGGTTTGCTATCTAGCCAATAGAGCTACTCCTGGATGTTTTGTGCCAACCCTATTGATAAGAGACCTCCAAGTCATCCTGTTCTCAACAGCTCTGCTAAGGTCTTGAAAATTCATGACTGTGGCTTCCTCAGTTGATTTTATTCACCTGTAATGAGGCCTTCCTCTTTTTCTAGTGTCATCTAGAAAAATGGTTCAGGGTTCAGCCATCTCAGTGTCTAGTGAGAGTTCAAGCTTGATCTGCTCCTGGACCCATTGATTTGTCTTTTGGGCAGTCCATGGTATCTCAAAAACGACATGTCAAATGAGTTGATTCTCTTCCTGTCAGCTTTCTACACTGTCCACCTTTTGCAACTGTACATAGAAATACAATGCTATGGACAATCATGACTTTGGGAGTCATTGGTATCTCTTTTCACTTGAGGATATTTTATAGTTCCTTCATAGCTGCCCTTCCAAGTTCTAATCTTCTTCTGATTTCTTGGCTACAATCTCCATTCTGATTTATGACTGAGCCAAGCTATGTAAAATCTTTAAACATTTCAGCATCTTCATCAGCTGCTGTAAAGTTATGTAAGTCATCTGTGGGATGACAAAGGAGCATATCTATCTATCTATCTATCTATCTATCTATCTATCTATCTATCTATCTATATATATATATATATATATATGGTATGCATACATATGCCACCAACGGGATTGCAGTCAATGTCATACCTCTGCTAATAAAAAAGCCCCTGTGTTTTAATCTTGCAAACCCATGTTCTATTAGACCATTGCTTTTCAGTAATGAACCCAGTATGAATGCTAGCTCCTTAACCACTTTTGCCCAGCTATTTCTGTCCTAGGTGAAATACGTACACCTTTTGTAGAAAAATAAATATATATATATTGTGTGTGTGTGTGTTCACAGAACAAGGCAGCAGGTGTGGCCGGAATAAAGTTTTCCTACTCTTTACACAGTATCTTGTCATCCAAAGTCAACACAGGCTTTAATGAGATTGTGAGAGAAGAGGGTCAAGCTATTTGCCTTCATGTTCCATTCATTCTGAAGCAGCAGTACTATTTGACACGAAACAAAGGATCTAGTAAACTTGATAACCATCGCACACGGTGAACAAACATTGTCCAGATCCTGGATTAAATGACATGCAATAAGTATTTTAAAAAACTATCCAAGTGATAGGATTTTGGCAGCTATTGCTGAGATGCAAAAGGGAGAGGGAAATTTTCGGAAACTGGTACAGCATGTAATTGTTTGTCCTTTCCTGGGCTGATGGCAAACATTTTGCACCAAAGGTGCCCCATCCAGATGAAAATTCTCCCACACACAAATCTGGGCAATAGAATAGTATGTGATATGTATTATGGTTTCACAACTACCAAGAGCTTATGTAGAGGAGATGGAACATAACTTTACACTTGTGTGTGCACACTGCTCCATTGGTGAACTGCAATGCTGCAGAACCAAATATTAAGCCATATCTGCATATGCAATGCTCAATGTGCACTCATCCACCGCTATGTGCATGTGCATCCCTATAAGTCTGTGTCCATATACAAGGAAATGATGTGCACAACTCTGCATCTGCAACTTCGAAGTGAATATGGGCCTTCTACATTGGACAAAAGTGCCCAACCGCTTCTAAAGGTATATTTCCTTACGCTTAAGACATCAACCAAATTCTGGCTCTCCCCCTACCCCACCCCAACATGCTTTTAAGACAATAAATATTAATGGTTGCATCCTTGTGGTCACCATATTTGGTGGCTATAAGATGATAACCCCTTATCATGGCATTTTCCTGGCAGGTTTCTTCAGAGAGGTTTTGCCATCGGCATCCTTTGAGGCCGAGATAGTGTGATTTGCCTAAAGTCTCCCAGTGGGTTTCCATGGCTGAGCCAGGATTCGAACCCTGGTCTCCAGAGTCCTAGTCCAATGCTCAAACCATACACTATGCTGGTTACCTGCTCTCCAGCACCATGGAAATAGCCATGTTGGGGTAGATGTGCACTTTGTAAGGTTGGTTGGTCTGTGCCTTCCTCAATTGAATCTGTGCCCCTTCAATGCAACCTTCCGCTTTGCCTAGCACTTTACCAAGCATTATTGTCTTTTTAAATGGGCCTTTTCATTCATGATATGGCTAAAATGCAACAGACTCAGTTTGACAGTTTTGGCTTCTAGGGAAAGTTCAGGTTTAATTTCTATGTATGGTTGTGACCCCTTTGATGATCATTTTGGCAGTCAATGGTATCTGTAGAACTCTTCTCCAGCGTTACATTTCATATCAGTTGATGCTCTTCTTATCAGCTTTCTTCACTGCCCAACTTTCACAACCATACTTGGAAATCAGAAATATAACATAATCATCATCATCAAAATCAAGATGTTGTATAATTTTATTGGAATCTACATCCTACAAGGCCAGAGTAAGAAAGGAAACAGAACATGGAGGATGTCTGGACTTTGCCAGGTCTAAACCCCAGGCTAAACCTTTAAGGAGAAGTTAAGTAGTGTGTAGGCAGCGCAATTTTGCTTGCTTTTTAAGCAAGGACACGTGCGCGCGCACACACATGCGCAACTGCTAAAAGGATGCTGTGGCTTTTTTTGGTGTCACATGGTCTAAATTAAACTGGTTTGATTGACTGACGTGTTTACCCATCGGAAACAGAACAATAAAGCATTATTTATGGTTGATAATATGTCCTGAGCAAGTATTTGTTTCGGTTTTCATCGCTCAATAAATATTGAAACACCCCTTTCCTTGGTCTCTCTACTTTGTCATAAATGGGTGTGCAGTTATGAAAGGCGAGAAATGTATGGTAATGTGATAAAGAGCTACTTATCTGAGGATCTTAGGGATGAGAAGTGTACTTTAAAAAGAATCTGAATATGTCACCTTTATTTTACGTATGTGGTAAGAGCCACAAAAGCAATTAAATTTAGGACTAGGGCTTGCCATCAAGCTAAATGTAATAGAGATACAGTATACGTCAGGTAATGAAGTAGATCTGGGCATTACTTCTTTAACTGAAATGTTGGTATCAGGGGTACAAATAATAAGGAAATAAGATGGATTAGTTCTTACACCACAAAGAGAAAAGCAGTTCAACCTGATTCAGCAAACTTTTTATCCAAAAGCGTAACAATTTCATGTGAAACGGAATAATACGTCAAGTAAGCCTTGCATTCCCTTGCACAAGGAAACAATAATGGGTTTGTAAGGTAGATGCAATCCTTCAAATAGCCTAGACCCAAGCTGTATAGGGCTGCTTATTGCTTGCCAAAAACTCACAGCAGGTAAAGGAGGAATTTGGGGCCAGAATAATCCAGGGAGCCTGGAATATTCTGGCAAACCCTCAGACTCGCCTTCCCTGTCTGAATTTCCCATTTGCTTTTATCAAGAAAACAGTGATCCCAGAAGGCTAGCACACCACCAAATGGCTTGAACAACTGTTTGGCTTCACTGTGAGCTGTTAACCTTCCGTTGCTTTCTGCAGACATCCTCAAGACTGTCCCAAGGAGCAATGACAGACATTGCAGTCAGCCATGCTGAAGTAGTACTTGCCCCAAAGGCATCGTTGCATAAGCTGGGTAAACGGCACGCATGAATCACCTTTCCAGCAAGTGGAAGGCACTGAACTCTTTCCATGGTAGCGTGTGGAAAAGATACACATCTTCAAGAGCCTCTTTGCTTGGGAGAGGAATCGTTGTGGCAAAGCTTGGCCCAGCCAGATGAAGCCAAGGCTAAATGGTGGCTGATAATGTGTCTGTGAAACGTTGGGTATTTAAAATCTGCATGGCAGACTGGTTTTCAGCAGTTTGAGTGTTGGACTATGATTTTGGAGACCTGGGTTCAATTCCCTTTAGGTGACCATGGACAAGTCATACTCTCTCAGCCTCAGGGGAAGGCAACGGCGAACCTCCTCTGAACAAACCTTGCCAAGAAAACCCCATGATAGGCTCACCTTAGGGTTACCATAAGTTAGAAACAACCTGTAGGCACACAACAGCAACAAACACCCATTAAAGTCTATTTAATTTATTAGTAATCTGGATCCTGCCAGTATTTCCTACTCAAAGGCATTTCATTTTACAGAGGGTTATACTTAATGGGTTTTATTAAAGGTGCGTGTCAACAAAACTGACTTTGTATTCTTGTTATGTCTTCTGGTTGCATATCAAAGCAAACTACCGGAATCCTTGACTGCAAATCATAGAAGCCACCACAAAATAATGATTGCATCCTGCCACCTTTTGGTGGATAGCAAAAAGAAACACCAAAACGAGCCAGAAAAAGAGTGAGAAAGAGACTGTGTATTATCATTTAATGTATTTTTCAGTAATGGTTTCTACCTCCTCCTCTCTGCTTAGATGAATGCAAACTACTTTTGCACTTCCAACTCAGTTTACAGCAATTACTTGCTAATTAGCTTACTTGCTGTTCACCGCTATGATCTTTGGAATAGCGGTATATAAATAAAACAAATTATTATTATTATTATTATTTATTAATTAATTGAGATCATCTCCAAACCGACTGAAAGAGCCTAGATTTTGTTCCTGTTCTTTCCAATTTTATACTGAGTTAAAATAAACTGAGCTAGGGAGCTTATTAAAAAGTGTCTGAACGTACTGGGAGCTGACAGAAAATACTCTGGGACAAACATATGTGGATTTCCAAACCAAAATCAGAAAGAAAAGGAACAAAAGCTGGGACTTTTTGGTCTTTTAAATCGGTCTGAATGAGCCTGAAAAAGAAGAAAAATGAGAGGAAGAGAGAAATCGGGACATTTTAAAAGTAGTTGAAAAAATAGGATGACAATAGAGACACTATATCAAAGATAACAGCATACAAAACATGTTACTGCCCCAGTTGCATTGAATGCATCCATTGATCACCAAAAGCAACCCCAATTTTAAAAAAAAGACCAGTCAAGAGAACTATGGCAAACAAATCAATGACTTTTATTTCTTGAGCTCCAGTGTTTTAACTGTAGCAGCACTTCAGAAAAAAAACATTTTTCCCTGCCCTGTTAAATATATCTATATGTATGTACATTCTTTTCAAAATCCAACATTGGAGAATTAATCAAAAGGCCATTTTAGAACAGCAAGTAATATACCAACTTAAAAATTCACTTTTGAGTGTGCATTTGTAGCTTAAAAAGCAGCGATGTGTGCGCTTCCAAGTGTACAAAGTTTCATTTTGGTTTCTGTACAAGTTCTTTCGACATAACATTTTAGCTGCTATAAAGTTTTCCTTTCTTAACAGAGAGCTCCAGGCCCTAGACATGATGGTGCAAATGTTGTAGTGGATATGCTTCAGGCTGACAATGTTAAGCAATACTGTGTATCCCACAATACATATACATTGGCCAAAGAACTAGGGCCCATGACACACCTATGGCTGATGTGACACCTTGTTTCATCAGGCCACCAGAGGAAAGCCAACCTAGCAACTGGTAATATCTTAGACTCAGACCTACATTAAAAGCACATTCACATTTCCTAACAAGCATGAGCAAAATTTCTAATTTCAATTTAAGTTTCTTCAAGTGAGAAATGCACTGAAGGATCCCATTCTCAGATCCAAAGTGCATACAGCCATGCCATGGGTTCCTCATGGAGGATTAAGCTACTGACAGCTACTAGTTATAGTAGCCATGTAATACCACTAGAATCAGGGGCAGCACCTTTCAAACACCAGTTGCTGGGGAATACGGTACCCCGGGATACGAATGCGCCGCCTTACGAAATTTCCGGGTTACGAAAAAAATCCATTCAAAAAAACTGTTCCGGGTTACGAAGGTTATTTCGGGTTACGAAAAAATTTTTGGTGCTTTTCGGCGCTATTTCACACGAAATCGCGGCTTTTCCCCATTAGCGCCTATGGCTTTTTCGCCTTACGAAGTATTCCGGGTTACGAACGCGGCGGCGGAACGAATTAATTTCGTAACCCGGGGTACCCCTGTACAATCAAGAAGGTACTATGGGACTCACTGTAACTTGCTGATAGGCTTCCCATTGGTATCTAGTTGACCACTGGGAACCAGTGGCTGGACTAGGTACGGCCCTTTGCATCATCTGGCATGGCTCTTCTTAAGATCTTAAACTGCTTTCCAAATGAAAATTTTCATGCTGGATAGTTAAAACACAAAGAGGGCCCAAAAAGGGAAGGCAACCTTTACCTATCTTTCTCCCACACACAAATCCTCTTTCTTAAATCAGGTTCCCCACTAGGGAAATTAATTCTGGTAAACTGACGTCTGAGATTTCAGGGATAGGCATGGGATGGGAAGGTTAAGAAACCAATAGGCTGGGGTGCCCCACTCCCCTGTCTTTTCTGCATTTTAAAACCACACATCCTTTCTACACAATTGGGAATGGCTTACATTTGAAGGCACACATTTGCTACTATCGTGAGTAGTTTGGCCTTAGGAAATTCTAAGCCAGCAGCATTCTGGTTGAGGTCACAGTTAGGTCTGGTTGCTTTGAGCCCCTGGCTCTGCTTGCAATCATTCACCCAAGTGCCACAAAACATTAAGCCCCCAGATCTCCATTCCACAACAACTTGCTTCCTCTCACATGCACACATATTCTAAAGCATGAGCAATCCATGATACTACTAGTACAGTAATAGATCCCTAATTGGCCAAGCTTATGCTTTCCTTGCTCACACTCTTCTTTGCTCATAAGGAAACCAAGCCAACATGAACAAGCATCAGACATTTTTCCCCCACAGGCCATTTTTCAGCTAGCTTGGAGGGTTGCTCTCTGCATATTAAGAAGTGTCTGTACATGTTAAAAATACAACCTGCAGTAATTAAGCACATTTGGCATCTGTTCCATGCTACAGACTGGCCACAGACCCATGCAACACTTTCATCATGGCTTTTTTGCCATTTTCTTGGGAGAAACAAGTCTGAGCTGCTCACAGAATCCTCAGCTTGGTTCCAAACAACTAATTTTGTGCATGGTGCATTCAAGACAGATCTGGGCTTGTGCTTTCCAAAGAGTCATTGTACAAAGGGAGGGGGGGAAAGAAAAAGGTTAGCCTAGGGGTGTTCTGAATGTACCATTGCCTCAGACCTGAGCCCTCTGGCATCCAAGACTCATGAAACCAATGAGCCCATATCATGGCTGTAGCACTTCAGACAGAAATGAGCAGTAATTGGTTAAACACATTCCAATTGAGTTATTCCATTTAAAGGTTTCCCTGCACAAAGATATCTAGATTGTCAGGGAAATGTGTGCTCACTCCTCAAATGCTTTCACCTCCCACATGGAGCCACATTCTTGTACACTCGACAAATTGTTAATGAAACTGGAATTTTGTCTTCAAGACCATAGTGGATTTGAAATTACAATATTCTTGCAGGGAGTCATAAGAGACTAAACACAAAAACTGACACACACACACACACACCCCTTCCTTTAAAAGGCTACAAATACAGTGTTTAAGAAGCTGGGTTTTTTTAAAAGGATGAAAAATGGGTTTTGCAACCTAACATACAATCCTATGCAATTCTCACAGTGAATTCAGTGGGCCTCATCTATAGCACAGTGCATGGACTGTATAGCCTTTCTCATTGTTCATTTTCGCTTGAACAGATAGGGAGCCATAATACCAACACATTCACTTATAAAAACAGTAATCAAAGATCAGTTTGATTCCCCGGCAAAAAAATAATAATGCAGTTCTGAGGTGGGACATTCGTTGGCTAATACTGTTTTTAGTCAATATGCCTTTAGGCCTCATCCACTGCAAACAGAAACAGAAATAATAGTTCAACAACATGAAGTTGTTCAACAATACATCTCAAGACCAAGAGTCCATATACTGGAGTGTTTTCTCTATGGTCAGTACCCTGCAATGACCTCCAAGTGGCCAGTGTCTGCAGTCAGAACGGCCATGTTACTTGAAAACCTACATGTATGTATATGCTAGCAAATATCTAACTGCAGATTTTGAGCAGTACCTTCAGTCCTTCCTTGCATGATTGGAAAACCTATTCACTGAGAAGTACTATCCAAGCGGTTTTCATGTTAGTGCAAGCTTGGCAACAGACTAGCCTTCTGTTTCCATATCTACCTGCTACGAAAGCCATCAGTGAAACAAATACATGATCCAAAACTCTTAATAAGGAGTGATTCAACACAATAGGCATCTTGGAAAATCTAGTGTGCACCTCTATCTAGTCTGATCATCTAAAGCAGAACCCTCTGTTTCTGGTCTGGCATTGGTAATGGTTTGTGTGTTCCTCCAGAGATTTGCGAACTACACTTCTTATCATACCACACAACTGGCTACGCTGACTGAACTGGACAATATCTGGAGGGTCACACCTTATGCATCCCTATGTTTGGGTATGCTCTAGGAATACCCATATAGTGGGGCAAGGGAACTAGTTTTATAAAGCCACAAGATATATTGTTTGGAAAAGCTGCCTACTATAGTTTATGGATAGGAAAAAGGGGTAAAAACTTGATCAATTAAATCCCAAGCAGTTGTCAAGTGAGGATGCCATTTTCAGACTTGTCATCCCTCAAGAGGCAGATCTTACAACATCAAGAAAAATTAAAGACGTTCCTATGGATGGCAAAACATTAGATTGCCTAATCTGATTCATACAGCCACATTGAGAGAAAGGACAAGAGTAGTGTTTTTCATTATATCAAATCCACTACTGAGTTACTTCTTTTTTTACTAGAATTCCCAGTATCTCCTAGCCAGGATTGGGATTTGTAGTCCAGAAGAGTAACTTCACCCAGCTCTGGTCCACTGCTAGACCTTCACATTGCAATCCTCAGCACTCTTCCTCTGTGGCAATAGCTAGTGCGAGCCCAAAATGGGAAGAATAAACCAGTGAAATGACCTGATCATCCAGGATAGGTAGGATCAAACATGATGTGTGTTCAATCATATTGTGTGTTCATTTTGCTGCCTGCAAAAAAAGGGGAGGAAAACCAAGGGAATCAAATAGAATCATATAGTTGGAAGAGACCGCAAGGGCCATCCAGTCCAACGCCCTGCCATGCAGGAAATCCAGACCAAAGCATCGCCGACAGATGGCCATCCAGCCTCCGTTTGAAGACCTCCAAGGAGGGAGCCTCCACTACACTTCGAGGGAGTTTGTTCCACTGTCGAACAGCCCTTACTGTCAGGAAATTCCTCCTAATGTTGAGGTGAAATCTCTTTTCCTGCAGCTTGCATCCATTGCTCTGGGTCCTAGTCTCTGGAGCAGCAGAAAACAAGCTTGCTCCCTCCTCAATATGACATCCCTTCAAATATTTAAATAGGGCTATCACATCACCTCTTAACCTTCTTTTCTCCAGGCTAAATATACCCAGCTCCCTAAGGCGTTCCTCATAGGGCATGGTTTCCAGACCTTTCACCATTTTAGTCACCCTCCTTTGGACACGCTCA
>NC_056527.1:124578715-124588239 GCF_019175285.1 Sceloporus undulatus | reverse complement strand
TGGAGCAGCAGAAAACAAGCTTGCTCCCTCCTCAATATGACATCCCTTCAAATATTTAAATAGGGCTATCACATCACCTCTTAACCTTCTTTTCTCCAGGCTAAATATACCCAGCTCCCTAAGGCGTTCCTCATAGGGCATGGTTTCCAGACCTTTCACCATTTTAGTCACCCTCCTTTGGACACGCTCCAGTTTCTCAGTGTCCTTTTTGAATTGTGGCGCCCAGAACTGGACATAACAAGAGAATAAGGGGAGGAAATAAGGCAAATGTAGTGAAGTAGTGATGTCATGAACCAGCCAGAGCAGCCTCAACCATCAAAACTAATCCAAATACTACTTCCTGGAGGTCCTTCCCATTTCATTTCCCAGTGGCAGAAAAGTAGAGGCCTGGAAGAACCTTAAGTTATTAATGTCACAATTTCTAATCCAAAGGATGGGGAGCCTTTGAGACTCTAAGTGCTGATGAACTATTAGTCCCATCACACCTCACTGCTGAGATAATCTTGCATTGCCTCACCATGGGTTGGCTAGGGCTGATGGGAACTGGAGTTCAACAAAAACTGGAGGGTCACAGTTATTGCATCGAGTTAAACATTTGCTCTGAAAATCGTAATTAAGGCAACTAGCTACATGCACTCGAGACCAGTCGTGCCAAGTGCATTAGGACTATTAAGAAATAGCCACAGGCTCCCTTCTTAAACCAATTACTCACAAGTTTACAAAGTATAGTGACCCAAACAGACATTTCTGGAAAAAACAGTCCTTTCTGGGTCCCCCCCCCCATACATTGTTTGTCACAAAGCTGTTTTCTTCCTTTTAACGCTCTTGTTTTCAAATGTCAAGTTTTTCAGAAGAGGTGACATAGCAAATACAATGGGACCAAGGGAACACATCCAACTGAAATTCCAAATTTGCAAAAAATTTATAAAATAGAAATGGGGAACTTTTGATTCTCCAGATGATTTGCCCTACAACTCCCATCAGCCTCAAACAGCATAACCAGTGGGAAAGCATCACTGACCCCCAATACGCACATTCAATGTACAAAACATTTCTGGACAAAAATACAAAAGCTGCAAAGTTTCATAGCAGCACACATGACACTCCTATAACGCTAAAACAATTCCACACTCTTTCATTTGTGCAGGTCAAACAACTGCAAGAAAGTGTACATGCACGCAGATACACACAGGGTGGGTTTTTGTTGTTGTTTTTTGGCTTTGGAGCAAAGTTTGACTTTACATTCTCCTTCGCTAAGGCTTTTCGGTTCCAAGGCTTTAGTGCTGCAATGCAACAAACAGCTGCATTTCCATGTCAGTCTTTTTTCTTCTTTTAACTCTAAGAGTTCTCCTATGGCAAGGGTGGGCAACTATGACCTTCCAGAGGTTTTTAAAGTACCCACAGGCAGGGCATAACCCCTCACCACTGGACCTGCAGACCAGAAACATCAGAAGGATCACAGTGGCCCGCCCCTGCCTTATGGGAATGTAAACTTGGTGCTCCACTCCTGCACACACTTGCAAGCATTAACTTACACACGCTAGTGCAAAATGTTTGCACATACCTGCAAGCCTGGCAAGGGAGGGGATAGGCAGGAGGAAAAACAGACTGGAAACTCAGTGAGAAGTAGGAAGAAATTAAAAATCTACCCAGGAACTGAGATGCAGTTGGAGGCAGAGGTTAAGTACCATTAGATACCTTAAAGTGTTTGCTAAAAGATGAGTCTTAAGCTACTTGGCAGTGGTGAAAACCGGTTAATATTACCAGAAGTGACCACTGATTCTGACACAATAAAGGGAAGACTCACAAGTTAAGGTAGAACCTCAATAAGTCAATGTCTTAAGTCATTTCAAGTTGTCTTCAAGCTGGATATTCTAAGAGCTACAAAGCATGGGAGGGTATGAGAAAGAGAAAAACACACACCAGCTTCTCTACCACTATGAAGCTGGGGAAAGGTAAGATTAAAGCCACTCCAAGAGGCAAGGAGGCAGCAAATAGTGCTTTTCACCATTTTGTTAAAAAATCCTTTTCATTCATTCACTCACTCACACAGTTTTGAGTCTATTAAAACAATCCAATTCACAATATAGAAAAATAAAAGATAAACATTATCCATGTATATCACCTTTCTCAATATAAAACTTAGTTTTGCTAAAAGGGTTCACCTTTCTATTTTAAGCAGGAAAAGCCCAGCTCCCACTTTTCCTCTGGGTCATGCCCAAAGCATTCTCTGGAAGAAACAAGCATAAATGTTTACCACAGTTCTCAAATCCACAAGCGGGGAGGGAAAGACTATAAATACTTGTTTTAAGAATGCTTCTTTTAAAATTTGGTTTTGCAAAAAGCAGGGGTGGGGAGAGAACAGAATTCCTCCAGAATTTCAAATTACACACCACACATACATACACACATCCCAGAACTCAATTGTGAATCCAACCAGAACCCTTTTCAAGGAGCCTGGTGAGAGCATGAAGACACAGAGATGTGACTGTCTCAGGAGATTCTGGATTGCAGTGCCAGATCCATCAGTATGGACTTCCTTTCCCCAACTCACGCTTTGTAAGCACATACTTGAAGAATTCATAAACAGACCAGGCGATGGCAGTTGAAGGCATCTGGTATATCACGCGTGCCTGGACTCCCTTAAAATACCCCGCAATACCCCCCAGTTGGTACACTGTCCTAAAGGCATTAGCCATTCCAGACAGATGCCCGCTAATGTTTACAGAACTCAAAACCATGTTCTCTTGGGTGTTGAGGAGAGTTTTGCAAACGTCCAGTGGAGTTGTGGCTGCCGCCGCCACAGCACCTGCCACAGCCCCTGAAACAATATGCGTGAGAGGGTTGTACTGTCGCCGGGGGTTGATCTGCTCCTGCATGAACTCATAGGTGATAAAGTGAATGGCCTGGAAGGGGATGTTCATGGTGAGCTGTGTGGTATAGCTACGGTAAAAGGCGCCCAAGCCCTCAGTCCGGTGCACTGTCCTGATGCACTCTAAGACAGTCTTGTATGGAGAATTGTACATCTGCATGCGCTGCTTCACCACTGGTGCCATCACAAAGTGGCAAAACGAGGATCGATGAAGTTGAGTGTGTTGCAAGCCAGGATGGTGGGCAAAGCAAAGAAAGAAAGAAATAGAAAAACACAAAGAATGTCAGATCAATTTTCAGTTGGGCTGAATGTACTAATTGAAGAACAATAATAATGGCAGGAATAATCAAGTAGATTGTACAGTGGGTCCTTGGTATCGCCTGGGATTTGGTTCCAGGATCCCCTATGGATACCAAAATCCGTGGAAGCTCAAGTCCCATTATATACAGTAGCACAGTAAAATGGTATAGTAAACTAAGGTCTGAATGTTTCCAGTGGTATCTTAAGAGGCATCAAAGGCTGTAAAAATAGGATTATTAAGGGCCACGTGCAGCCCACAGGCCACACTTTCTCCACCTCCGATTTAGCCTTTCAGATATTTTGGATAATGATAACAGTTTCTGGCAGATGTTAGTCCTAAATGTCTGGTGGGTCCAATTTTTCTAACCACAGTGTAGATAGTTCTCAACTAATGATCTGACTCATTATCAGCCAGTGTTCCTCAACTCCAAACTATCCAGATGCATTGAATTAAAATGCCCATCATCCCCAGCTAACATAACAAAAACAGCTATGGTTGATGGTATTAGTAATCTGACATATGTGGATGGTGCCAGGTCAGGAAAGGCTGGCCAGGGGCAAGCTTATTTCTCTTAATCCCCAATATGCAGATAAGACCAACCAACCAATCCATCAGAATGATCAAAGGGGAAAGTATTTGGTGAATACTCAAAAATCACAGCAGGTGATTATTACAGATACTCAGATACTTTTATTAGGAATTCCCTCTTCTCCACGCTACTGGAGCATTCACACTCAACAGCATTACCTTCAGCAGGATTCATGACACCGTCATGGAGTAGGGTAGCCATGCTCCCAGCCATTCCTGCAAAATAAAGAAACAAGACAATCCCCTTTCACAAAGTCATTCTCACATGGCTCTTGTGTACTCAAAATGTGGAGCTCCAAATGCATAATACAGATGCCATATTTCATTCCATTTGGGCTCATAGGCCAAAGCCACTAATTTTTTTTTATCACAGATTTGAAAAGTTACTATTTGGGATCACAACTAGCCAAGCTGACTGAGAGGTTGGAGGAGCTGTAGTTCAAAAACTAATTTTTCTAAACTTGTTCTTTACAAAACTTAATCCTGTCTGTACAAAAAGCATTCATCACCATGTATGCAAAAGAAAATCCAGCATGGTACATGATAGCTATGCAGAACATTTGGCCCTCCAGACAATGCTATATTCCCATCATCCCTCAATGCTAGTTATGGCTGACGGTAGCTCTAGTCCAGTAACTTCCAGCGTCAAAACTGCCCACCCACCACTGCCATAGGAGCACCATCTATGAGGAGAAATGGTCTATTTCCATCACCATCATAACCATCTGTTTTATTCATGCCATTTGTTACTGCTGAACCTCTTAAGGAACAAGAGGTTTCACAAAACAAAACGGCAGCTGGTGCAAGAACTCACAAAGTTTCAAGTAGCTCAGAGTCAATCTTTACTGTTCCTATCTGGGATGATCACTTGAACAGAGCCTGGAAATGTTATTTTATTGCACTAAAACATCCAGAATCCCCCAACCAGCATAAACCCTGGCCAGGCTAACTGGGATACTCTGGGAGTTGTTCTTCCAAGTTTTGCATTTCAGGTTTCATAAATCATGGTCTACAAAGCCAGGAACAAATGCTGAGGTTAACATTCCTCTTCTCTTCCCAATCAATGCTTCTTTCTGTATGAAGATCTGGGCCTTTCCTCAAGTCAGAGTTGCCCAGCACACTGGAAATGTAAGTTGCACATTATAGCTATCTTAGAAATGTATAGAAGTACAAGCACAATTACTGTATTTATGGTAGCCGAAAAAGGAATTATTTTGTTACAGGTGTGAAAGCTATTACAGTTCCGATTTTGATCAGCTATATCACAAAGAAATTAGGTATAAGTTAAGTACAAACATCTTGAGTATAAACTGCTTCTACTACCTCAGCCTGTGGTAACCTTAGAGGAAACAACCACTCCATAGTGATTTCTAAATACATCTTCCTTCTGTGCAATGATTGTATAAAGTCTGCAGAATTAAAGCAGGGAAAGAAGAACAGGACAGTCGCACTGAAGTGAAACCACAATGCAAGGACATGAAAATCAAAAGAGGCTGAAGAAAAAATGTATTATTCATTTAAACTGCAGTTTCTTCCTATTCCTTCTTTATGTTAAATGTAATGGACTCTTTAGAGGTGGATAAAATGATATACAAAATGCATGTCAATAATACAGCATGACCATTTTAACATACCGGGCTGGATCTAGGCTGGCTATGCCGTAAACTAGAGGTGGCCATCCAGATTGTTTGAACTACACCTGCCATAAGTTCCTACCATTAATCAGACTGGCTTGGGCCTCTGGGAGTTGAAGTACAAAACACCTGGAAAGCTAATGGTTCCTTGCCTACTACACAAACAGAAGGACTTTTCTATTCCTAGAAAGAATTACAGTTCAGTGGAGGCTCCCCTCTGGGGAAAGTGGAGGGACAAGATTTCCACGGACCTCCAGTGACTTTTTAGGAGGCAGAGAGGCTATTGAGGGATGGGTGTGAGACAGAATCACCAAGACTTGGGGGGGGGATTATTTTTGTTACAACTTCTATAACATAGTGGGCCCTTGGTGTCTGCTGGGGTTTGGCTCCAGGACACACATGAGGACACCAAAGTCCATGGATGCCCAAGTCCCATACTATACAACAGTGTAATAATAAAATGGTATCCTTTATATAAAATGGCAAAAGCAAGGTTTGCTTTGGGGAATATATTTTTTTTTTGGGGGGGGGGGCGTATTTTCATGGCATGGCTGGTTGAATCCATGGATGCAGAATCCATGGATACAGAAGGCCGACAGTATATACCAATGATGGCGAATCTATGGCACGCATGCCAGAGGTGGCACTCAGAGCCCTCTCTGTGGGCACATGTGCCGTTGCCCCAGCACAGAGTTTGCCAGAGTTTGTTACTAGAAAGCCAGAGGGACATGGCAGTTTGCAATAAATAAGAGGGTTTTGGGTAGCAGTTTGGGCACTCAGCCTCTAAAAGGTTCACCATCACTGGTATATACATATGTTCTCAAGACAAACTCTCCTTTTAAGTAGCCTTTATAAGCTCACTCTTCGCATATACTCTTATTAGTCTTGCAATTTTGGATGTCAAGAGATGGAGAATTCTTAATGCTCTCAGTCAAAAGGCAGTGTGCTATTTTTTCCTTCTTAAAAGATTTTTCCCCTGGTAAGGCATTGGAAATGACAACATCAAATTGACTGACATGGGAAGGGTAATCACAGAATAAAAGCCTCATTCTGAAGCATTCTGTGACCCACATGTCAACTACTATCTTGTTCTTCTGTAACAGTCCTTTCAGTACATTTTAAAAGTTTGAAGAAATAAAGAAACTTTAGTCTTAGAAATGTTAATACAGTTGATGAAGCACAAAGGGAATTAAGCACACACCAAGAAGCTTTACCCTGTTCTGAGGTGTTCTTATTTTCAAAGAGGGTTAGAAGTCCCAAGCATGCAAATGATACACACTAAAACTAGCTTCTGATTTGGCAAGCAATTGGAATGAGATAGCATTTCTCTGCGAGATCCCATGATCTAAGCAATTTTAACCCCATAAGCATCATGCGTATATCTATGTTATCCCCAACTGTAAGACATATTCAATTATTTGTTCCCAAGCTATGCAAATCAAACAATATTTTAAAGGAACATATTTTTTAAAAAAATACCAACACAACACTAGACTTGAAATATTCTGTAAGTTTCCACCCTAAACCATCCAGCCTGAAATACAAATCCATTTAACATGAAGCAATTTGCATTAGTTTGATAACAAAAATTCAGATGACAAAAATTTCAGGTAAGTACAAATTTGTGAGTTGCTGACTGGAAGACTGGAAAATGTTATAATTAACATAAATCACTCAAGTTCTTCAAAAGAGTGAATATCATCATAAACTCTAAGCTAGGGATGGGGAAACTGGCATTGCTAATGTTCTGGACTACAGCACCAACAACACCTTGCTATCAACCATACTATTTGGTATTTCTGGGAGGTGAAGTCCAAAAGATCTAGAGGGTCAAAGGTTCCTTACCCCTGCCTTAAACAGAACCTCCAGAGAAACAGTATACTTCCAAATGCCACAATGCTTCCACATATTGGAATAAGGGCTTGCCAGCTTCCAGAAATACCTTGCTTAGTTTTATTTAGGAATAAATAGGTTGATTGAGAGACCGACCTCAGACTGCTGTAGCCAAACTGTGATTATGTTCATAAGATAACCACAAATTTGAACATGATTTAGCAGTAGCAAACCTGAATTTTGGAAGCAAACCCTTAGAAATGCTCACGCTAGACTGACAAGCTATTTAAGGCACTGGTTCCGCAGTGCCCCACATGAGGTGTTTATGGTCAAATGATTTACAACATCTAACTTTTATAGGATCTGGAAGACTACATATCTTCGGCATTCTTCAGGCATGCTCCTCTAAAACTGCAGGTGCCTGTGGAAAATAGACAACAGTTTGAATGCAGCAAGAGAGCCTAGGTTGCCGAGCGAGGAGTCTTTCCCAGCGTCTTTCTCTCCAGAAGCAGAAAATGCAGGCTGAAGATGGCAGACCATGAGAGAGAGAAAAAGTACGCAACTTGAGAGCCAAGGGGGCCAGGATGACACCCCAGGGTGGTTATGTCAATATACCGTTGGCCAGGTGGCTGTTCCCTCCATGGTGAATAATGTCACTTAAAGTGCGTTTCATTTTTTCATAGCAGGCAAAGTATAGAGCGTGAGCCGGGCCCGCTCCAACAACAGTCACGTTGATCCCGCGTAAAGGCCGCCAGATGCCTTCCGTTTGGACAATCTTCCTCAAGGCCTCAAACACGCTCCTGTACTGGGCTTTGGGATCAGGTTGCAAACTCTGCATCCGGGTCTATAAACAAAAGAAGTGAGGAAGCATTAGGAGAACTGCAATGATCACCTGTTCCATCCCCAGCTCCAAAATTATTCAGAGCATCCATATCTGAATTGAGAGCCCCTACTTTCCTAGAGGAAGGTCCTATTACTATGACCCCCTATAATGCTGCCTTGCACCAGGTCAAAGGACTGCACCATTTAACCAAGCTTTTCCCAACCTGATGCCATCCAGCTATTTTGGACAGCAAAATCTCATTTCACTGGTGAGGCACGATGGAAGTTGATGTACCAGCACAGAGACTGGTACTGTATTCTAGCCCCAACTCTTCACTGATTCAGTCAATATCATTTAGAAGGAGATTTACCAGTAGCTAAGTAATGTGATGCAATAAGTCTCTGAGTGCTTCCACCCCCAACACAAACACACACACGCACACAGAGAAATAAAGGAAATGGCACATACTTCAACAGTATGCCAGCAGGGTGTGCTACTAGTCAGCCAAACACAACCACAGTCTCACACTGCGGGGAAAACATTGAAAACTGGTTCTTGGACACTTCATAACTACTATGATTGAACCCTGATCTCCCAGTGTCCTAGTTCAACACGTAAACCACTACAACATGCTGGTGTGTATTAATCTAATATTGGCTGTGGGATACAAAGCAGAAGTTTTTTTTTCCTTTGTCCACAGAAGACAGAGGTTTATCTCATTTCATAATACTTAGTCTAAGGTCAAGAAAAAGGTAGATCAGAGTCCACACTGGCAGGTTTCCAGATGTTTGTAGTAGATCTGCAAGTTCACAAAAATAGCTGAGTTAGTCTCTGGCAGCATAAAAAGGAGGGAGGGAGGAGGAAGAAGGGGGGAAAGGAATGCAGCAGCACCTTTAAGCCTGGTTTTTGATTTTAGCATGAGCTTTTGCATTATCAGTCCACTTCTTCTTAAGGAACGTAAGCTGACTGGCTAGCCCACCTAAATCCATACCTTCTACTTTAATATCAGGGAGAGAGAACATGTGGCCTTCCAGATATTTTTGGACTACAGAGCGCATTACCATTGGCTATGCTGTTTCATGCTAATGGGAGATCAAGTCCAGCAACTTCTAGAGGGCTATCCACAGAGCTCAGAGACTTTTTAGATTATAATTGCCAGAATCCTCCAACCTGCCCTAATGTATATGTTAATGTACAGAACTGGGAATTATAGTACCAAAAAATAACGTTTCCAAGCTCTGAACATGTTTCTCCATTCCCAAGTGTCCTCCTTAATAGCCAGATGGACAGCTTCTACTAGTTCAGGGTTGGGTTGTTGCACCTGCCATAAATGGACCCAGCAAGTCTATTCAAGCCTAATGAAACTATTCCTACACTGCACCTCTCCTTTGAAGAGCTGCATTCCAATTTACAAGGCAAAACCACCATGCTGTGCCATCTCAGGGCACTCACTGCCTAAGCCAAGAGAACTCT
>NC_056527.1:124556669-124578705 GCF_019175285.1 Sceloporus undulatus | reverse complement strand
TCCTTCTGCCACTGTAATAATGCCTCACTAAGTGTAACAACAAGGTGCAAATCAAGGCCTTCTTATCATCCTCAACACAGCAAATCCCTCTTCAGTACAACCCCCTATTTTAAAAGGCAAAAAGGCATGCAAATCTAATCCTAGAAGATTGTCTTGGTTGTTGCAAATCCCCAGAAAATACAACACAGGAATTACGGCAGATAAATGCCAATTTGCTAGTTGCCAAGAATCGTGTAATTGGTTGGTACCTAGCTTTCCATGAGATTATTGAAAAACTATACCTGTTACTTTTTTAAACAAAAATGCTGTATATCAAGTGAAACTAACAGCCACACTGACCAGTATAAACTTAGATTTTTAAATGGCTGATGTTCAGCCTTTAACAGGTAGCTCTTCTAGCAGATATTCACCTACCCCGAAAACCTTAGGGTGCAGGGGTTCAAGAAGTCATACTTCTTTGCTGAAACTTCTAGTTCTTATGGATGTGGACGCGTTTCGACATGTGGGGCAGTGAGAACCATTGTATTATGTTATCATAGACTTATAGATGCAAAAACATCCAACAGTTCATTACATAAAGAGTATCATCTGGACAGGGTTTCTTCTGCCCAATGTGTGAACGTTTAAAGCAGATTATTCTGAGGAATGCTATGCTTTTTAAAATGATTTTCCCCTTCAAAACAAACAAACAAAAAAACACAATTTATTAATTAAGCCCACAATGTAAAAATGGATCAACATCCAGGGACAGTCGGTTACAGAGGTGAATGCAGAGCGGAAAATGGAATGGGGGCATTTTTGAAATACCTGTGCACCACACCCAGTTACATCACAAGGAGGTTTATGTAAAGTGCATCCTTCAACTTGTTTACACAATTAGGAAAATTATCCTGTCTGCGAGACAGATTTGAAAGTTTTACACCAATAGCATGTCGAGCGAGGAAGGAGAACCTGTCCTCCTTGGCATGCAACGCTACTTCCCTCTCTCTTCTTTTCTTATCTCAAGTACAACTGCCACATCAGACAAAAGCCTACTTAATCATGCATTAAGTTTTGGTTTATTCCAAGTCATATTATGCAGTCTGGAGCAGAGCGTTATGTATCATCTCTCTAAACCAGTGGTTCCCAACTTTGGTCCTCCAGATGTTTTGGACTTTCCCTCTCTCCCCTAATTCACTCAGCAATTTATGGCCATTTGGCTGCTTTGGGATAACCACCTTCACATATGTCCCTAAAACTCCTGATAAGGCCTTTTCTGAGTATGGCTCCTACCATTTTGGCTACATAAATGACAGTATTCTCCCCAAAGATAGGCAACAGAATGCAAGAAACCACCTTGCATGTGAAGGAAATAGACAGCTACTCCACTGTTTATACCGGGTAGACAAAATGTGGCTTTGCAGATATTGACCTATCAGCCGCAGCACACACAGCTCATGGTGATAAATGATGGGAGTTGCCATGCAGCAAAAGCTGGAGGCCACATTTTGCTGCCCCGATAAGCATCAAAGTAGAGGGAGACCTGTAGTTCAATATCTTGATCCAGGCAGAAGATTCAGAAGCAGATTCCTGGAGATGTCTGTCCAGCCTTTGCTTGAAGGCCTGCATAAAGGAACAACCCACCACCCCTTATGGCAGAAGGAGGCGGCTCTGGTCTTTCAGATGTTTTGGCCTACAAATTCCATCAGCCCCAATCAGTACAGCTAACAATATGGGATTATAGATGTTATAGTCCAAAGCACCTGGAGAAAAAGCAGTTCCACATCTTTGTCCTAGGATGGCTGGTTCCATTGTCAATCTGCTCTTACTTTTAAGACATCCCTCTTAATGTTCAACAGAAATCTACCCAAACATGACACCAAGGAAATCTATTCCTGTCCTCTAGGCTAGCAGATAAGTCGGCTCGCCTTCTTCTTATTTACGTCAGTTCTTTAGGTAGTCAGTTGTTCAGCATCTTTAAGTCCTTCTATGCCAGGAAGCTGCTCTGCGGGCATGACGGATCCCATCACTACACCACCCAGGAAGGAGAAGCCACACCTGCCAAAGCTCTCCCTCCAGCCACCCAAAGAAGTTCAAAGAAAGAGAGGCAAGCCATGGCTAGCAAAAATACATGATTTGGGTTTTTTTGAAATAGCCAATTTTTCACTTGACTAGACGTTTTAACAGTTAATGAGCTCATGATGCAGAGCCCTAAACAGACAAACTGGCATGGTTATCTTGCAGAACTAATCATTCCTTTGTCTCCCCCCCCCCCCGTTTAGTTAACTTTTTTGATATAAAAACAGTTGGTATTGGACTGTGACTCTGGAGACCAGGGTTCAAATCCTAGCTTGGCCGTGTAAATCCACTGGGTGACCTTGGGCAAGTCACACTCTCTCAGCCTCAGAGGATGGCAAGCAAAATATTAGGTGAAAAATAATTAAAATATTTTTAGCCCTGAAAATAAGTTATGCTTTAACAACTTCAACTAAAACAGAAATTTGCACAGAACCATCCTTTACTTTCAAAATACAAAATTATCAGAAACAAACCTATTTTTCAACTCCCTAGGTTTGTCTGAATAAAAAAAATGCGTGTTTTGAAAAGCAAACTAGACTTTCTCAATCCATCACAATTTTCACCACTGAGAGAAGGCAACAGTCCAGATGAGATGGAGAAAGGATGTCCCTACTTTGTGATGAAGAAGTATCAGCCTCCTGGACAGAGACAGGCAGGAATCTGGCTGGAGTAGCCTAGGGTTATGTCTAGATACGTAATTTCAGAGAAGTTGTGTAAGGCAGGGCTGTAAAGTTCATACACCAAACTGTCAACTCCATCTCTTTCATAAATGGCAAATGTAAGCGGAAACCAGTAATATCAAATTTACTGCAGCAGAATGGTTACACAATGTACTTCCACCACCACCATGTGATTCATCAGGCTAGTTAGATAGAAAAGCAATGTATTTGATCAAAATGTCGGAACATGAAAACCTTCCTATATTCATATGAAAGTAAATATGCAACAAACTGAGCATTCGTGAATTTTTAAAATGTTTAGCAGAAACATATTGTTATACTAAACAGGGCTGGCCATGCTTAGCTTCAAAGATCAGATGGGATTTTGTGCCTTTAAGGTATTTAGGCCTTCTCTTAAGCCTACCTTACCAGATAGTTGTGAAAATGAAAGTAGTATGAAATAGAGCCAGGTAGACTTCCTTGAGTTTATTGGAGGAAAGGAGGGATATAAATGTAATGAATAAATCCAGAAAAACTAACAGGGGAAAAAAAGATTTGGATGAATCACCTTCAGAATCGCAGCCCTGCAAGAAGGAAAAGCAAGCTGAAAGCAGACTCTAGGGGATTCCAGCTGAAGTTTACCTTGGCAAAGTAAATGTCTGGTATTGCAACTCTTCCACCGTCCCTTTCAAGCAAGCAGCCATAGCAAGTGAGTATCAAGAAGCCTGCTGGGAAAGGTTAGTGAGTACATACAGGAAAGGATGAGGATGGGGAAGCAAGGCATAGGTCTGGACCAGGAAATGCCAGCTTCCTCCACAAAAGAGGTGGGCAAAGTATAAGTGTGGCGCAGTCCTTCCCCCTTGCCTGGATCACCTTTTTCTGGCTAAAAAACTCAGTTAACAGCCTCTTATGGAGGCCTCCAGCAATAGTGACTCACCTTTTTAATACATCACAATGCCCCTGTGCCCTATTTTAACATAAAAAATAGATTTATCAAAACAGGAGGAGGTACAACTTTTCATGAAAGTGAAAAACTGCAAGTCATTCTAAGAATTCATTCTCAGTTTTCTTGTCTCTGTTGAGCTTTACATTTCAAGCTCCCAAAGCCAAGGAGCTTATTTTTAACACCTCCATTATTTTGTGGAATAACTACATGCATCAGCTAATACTCTGTAAATGATAGTTTTAAATTCTGAATGCTTGCCTCGCTTTAAAAAGCAACACAGGTGCAACGTGATCAAGGTAAATAACAGGGCATTAAATTATTCTGACAAGTATTCTTAAAACCCTACACAGCTTAGTTTGCAGCAGAGATGAAAAGTCACATCATGAAACCCAAGCCAGACAAACACGGATGGGGCAGCAACCTGTCCATTTTGCTTTCTCCAACATTTCAATTTTTAAAATATCAAGTTCATCTATCCCAAGTATGAAATCAGTGAATTGTGTTTAATTCTTCTCAAATAAACAGAAACCAAGTTCTCTCCCATTTGTACCGCCATGATTCAAGAGGTACGGTTATGGTGGTATGTATACATGCATGGTGTTGGCTTCAAATTGTTTCCGACTTATGGCACCTCTAAGGCAAACCTGTCTTGGGGAAAGAAATGACAAAGGAAGAATGAAAAGAGAAGCAGATCAACTGAATTCAATTAACAAATCCCAATCCATTAGCAGAGGAATTAATGAAGACAATGGCTTAAATGCACATTACGTTTATTAATACAAGAGCTCACACTACAGTGCATGCAACAAAAGCAATCTTTTCAGAGAAGGGTTGGAACCCAAGGAAACTGACTTTAACAAGTAGATTTATTGCTTTCACACATCAACTACCTACTGGCCACAAAAAGTCTGAAACACCTATGTCACCTAACACTCCTTCAAAATTTTAAGAGTAATAACTGGCATATTTCTGGAGCCTATTGCATTGTATCCCAGTCTCACAACTATATACTTGTAAATATGCTTTATAAAATGAGATTTTAATATTACTCTGTACTGCATGTGAAGAAGTCGATATCCACAAAAGCTCATGATAAGATAAACATCAGTTAAAGGTGCTACTACATTCCTCATTCTTTTCCTCCTTTCCCTCCCTTTCTCCTTTTTATGCTGCAAGGAACTGACACAGCTACTTCTTTGAAAACTCCTTTGTTCCAGTTACATTAAATCACATTAAATAGGAAGACAGTTCCTACTGCCAAGAAAACTCTCTGCCAATAAAATATAGGTAGGACTTTTTGCACTTACAATTACAAAGTAATTTAATTCTGAAATAGGAAGGAGCAGAGAGGAGAAAACAAACATCATTACTTTTCAGTTTCGACATCCCATCTGGATTTTCTAAGAAAGGAGGAAACCGTCTCAAACACACAGAGGTTCCAGATATTGTCATGTAGAACTGTGTGTCTTAGCAATAGATACCATGCTTAAAGTCATCTCTTTCTGAACAAGTTAATTAATATTATATGCTGGGGAACGGGAAAAATATGTGCATATTCAAAGCTTAGAGAAAGTGGCCATGCTTGCTGGGGGATTCTGGGGACTCTAGTCTGGAAAAAGGTAACTTTTCCAAGCAAGACCTGCAGTTTGGGAATTTTCTGTGCTTGTGCTTTCGGCATGGGCCTGCCTATCAAAGGAAATCCAATCCAAAACTGCCACAAACTCCTGCCCTTCGGAGCTGATTCTGGAAAACATTTCAGATTGCACTCACAGCTCATTCAGGCTTGTTAGAATGTCACAATAGCTTCTATGTAAACCAGTCACAATTGTGTATTGCAGCATGTGATGTTTGTGTCCAACAAATATCACATTTATCAGCACTCTTCTCTAAAATATTCCATCCTATTCCCCCCTCCTTCCCCACCCCTTTCTCTCTCTCTCACACACACACACACACAGAGATTTCTGTTTTATTCAGATCAAATTACTGTAATCTGTTTGGGGAGATTAAGGCTCATCCCTCTTAACCATCCTTCCTTCATCCTGCACTTCTAGCATTCCTGGACATCCATCAAGTCCACTGATACCTCTTTCTCTAGAATGAGTGCTGCCATTTTGGCTAGATGAGCCATTAGCATTTGAATGCTCAAAACAGAGGGGAATAATACAACAAACTCTCAGCTGTGGTTGCAACTTGCACAGTCAGCTGGGTAATGGGGGGCAGACCATTTTTAGAGGTGACCATTGTACTGATCTCCTCATTTGGCAGTGTCACCCAACCCCAAGGTATATCTAGGAAGAGCACAATTCCATGGGACACAGTCTGAAAACACACTTACCTAGCACAGGCATGCAGGGTTAGCTGAGGATAGAGGAAAAAGCTCTTGTGTAACATTTTCAAGTGTTCAAAGGCCACCACCCACAGAGATTCACAACCTTTTCATCTCCACACGCTACATGGGATGCTGGCCTGGGGCTTGGAGGTAGCCTATGCACACATTATGTCTTATTGACTGAGCACATGAACACACACTCCCCCTCAATGCTCCTCTTTCCTTACTAGGAAGAGGTTAGCAACCTACCACAGGTTCTGACACATACTTTGTCTCCTAATGTTAGAAGCAGTGTAGAAAAGAGTCATCTGTACGAAACTCACTGAGGAATTCAGTTATAGCAGAGGGGAAGGACATCTGGACACCAATGAAGGACATACTCAAAGCCTTGGGAGGGTACAAGTTGTGCACCCCTGCACTACTTCCTGGCAATGCTTACAACTACCCTGTAAAGTCGGATTCAAAAATATAGCTGTATTAGTAGAATCAGGTATGTAGAGAGATCTTATAGCACCTTTGAGACTAACTGAAAGAAAGAAGTTGGCAGCATGAGCTTTGGTAGACTTCTGCCTAAGTCCTCAGATGCATCTGAGAAAGTAGACTTAACTCTATGAAAGCCCACACTAACAAATTCTTTCTTCCAGTTAGTCTCAAAGATGCTACAAGATCTCCCTGTAAAATAGGTGCATGTTATGGCTGTATCTTAGATGTGGAGACTGAAAAAAGAGGGCTGCTTGCCTAGCAAGTTCACAGCAGAAAAGGATTCCAACTTCACAGTTCAGAGGCAGCCACCACTCAATACTGTACTTTGTACTTCACATCAAGGTGCACAGTCTGAAGGCAATGTCCTCTGTCACATGGAAATTCTGCCTCCCAAAATTCCTCCACAGAACTGGAACTGACAGCTGCACCACCACCTTTTCTTCACAAGATAAGCATGCTTATTTCCCCCCCTCACACCCTCCCAAACACAAAATGCTAGTAAACCATGTGGAACTGCGCTGTGTACAGTTAATTCTGCCAAGACCTGGCCACGTGGTTCAGGAAAAGCATGCCAAAGCATTTTGAAATAGCTGCCGAGGGCTCCTCCTCTTTCACGAGTCACTATGAGGCATTATGTGCTACGTCCCATTGCAGAGACAGAGCAGAAGCATTTCGCCTCTATGCATGGGCGACTGTTAAATGACTAAAGGACAGTACAAGTCCCATTGGAAAATGAAAACACAACTAGGAAAGCCAACCAAGCAAAAACTAACCCAGGCAGCAGTAAGAGGTAGACTGGGATCTAGTGCAGATTATCTGCAACAGGTCAAGGGATTCTAATACTGGTTTGGTAAACTGTAACGAAAAGCCAGAGTGGAATAGTGGTTTAAGTGTAGGACTAGGACTCTAGAGATCAGAGTTCGAATCCCTGTTCAGCCATAGAAACCCATTGGGTGACTTTCAGCAAGTCTTACTGTCTCAGCCCAAGAAAACCCCATGATAAGAGTCACCTTAGGGTCGTGGTAAGTCGGATATGACTTGAAGGCATACAACAACAACAACAAAACAGTAACAAGAAAAAAGTGTTGTTTGTTTGTTACAGAATTTTATGCATGTCTTCTCTAAAATAAAACTCACTGTGTTCAGGAGTATTCACTTTCAGGAGCATTTATATACAAGAATTCAGTCTACAGCATATTGTTATTTTATAACCTACATTACATACTTCAATTACTGCACAGTTGGCATATTATTAAAGCTACTTAATCCATTTCAGATTTTTCTTTTGAATTATATTTTAAGCATACCTCTTAGCCCCTCTGTGGAAAGAATATTTATAAAGTATTTTAAATTTAGAGCGCTATGAATATTGACAAAGTTACAGGAGTCAGACCAACATTACAGCTGCCAACAATCCACCTGTTGCTCATGGCACTTATCCTGGACAAGTGAGACCTTACATGTCTTCACCAGATGAACGGACACTATGTTTTTGTAATTAGGATATATCAATATGTGTCCTAATTGCCTAATGACAATGAAGCTATTTATCGACTTGGCTGCTCCAGTAAAGTTTGTTGTTGTTGAAAGCCTTCAAGATGTTTCCAATAATGCAATACAAACAGTGAATGCTGCTGGCCAGATCTCCTTCTCCCTCTACACCTGTCAAATGCATACCCAAACTATCAAGTCACATTGGCAAATTCACTAAATGGAAATCTGTAACACAGTTAAAGACAAGAGAACTCCCCTCTGTAGCCGCCCCACTTTATAGGTCTCTAATCACTTAAACCTACCTAATCTCCACATCGGAAAAATTAAACTGGGTGCTTAAAGATAGTTTATGTCCTTCCACAAGCCAGATGGCTGTGATTCTCCAAAGCAAAAAAAGTTGCTTCAGCTTTTGATGAAACAATTTAAGTTTGTTTAATGTGCAGGAATCATCCCCCTAGATTTTGCAAGTCATCACTTCTGCTTAGATATTATGCACCGGGTGACTCAAAAGGAAGGGTGCAAAAGTAAAGTTGTTCTTACTCGGTTTTGCACCATTCTTTTTGAATCACCCTGTACAATACTTTGGATTGCAATTCAAAGCTGTCCTTTTTGCTGGACATTACAGGACTGGCTGTGTTTATCACCGAGGCTGAGAAATTTTTAACCGCTAGGCACTTTGGATTGCAACACCCACAATCCCTTACCAATAGACATGCTAATAGCAACTGGGCTGCAGGCCAAAACACTGGTGATTTTTAGGTTGTTAGCCAATTTGGAAGAACTAAGGTTCCCAACCAACAGTTCACTGTGATAGGAGCATCATAACCCTTCTCAAAACTTATGAATGCATCCTTAAGCAATACCAAAAGGAAGAACAGATGGGAAGCTTCCAAGCACACATGGAGACCAGCCTCATTTCCAATTTATGACACCATAAATTGAGGGAACCTTCTCAGTAGCTGCTCCCACCCTTCCACAGAAGGCTAGACTTTGGCCTCCTCCCTGCTTTCATCACGGCATGCAAAGATTTTTGTTCAAGCAGCTTTTTAATTTGTAATCACTCTCAGAGAGGATACTTATTGTGATGTGTGCTATGTTTATTTCTGATTTTAATTTTTGTAATCATTCTTAAAGGCTCTGCTGAATCTTATCCATGCTGTCATCCGTAAAAGGATTGCAAGGAGACAGGTCTGACACCTTGCAGCCAGCACTACTGCTTCTCAATGCTTAATATCTGCTCCTTGTCACAACAACCTAATGTGCTTAATCCACCTTGCAAAGGGGTCCAACAGGTTTATTACCTGGTTGCATAAGCTTGGTTATTAACTTGACATTTGAATGGGAAAACCGGCTCTTCCTTCTAACAGTGGAAGCTGCAAAGGGAGAGTGCGGAGTTGGACTCTGACCTCTGAAAAACCACATTGTCATGTTTTTTGATGCCACCTGCTCCTCTGGCAGAACTTCACCATGACCAAATTCTTTCTCCTTTCTCCTGGCTCTCCACTGGAAAACTAACACCACTTCCCCAGGATTAAAGGGAAGGATTAAATCTGGTTCAGTGTCAAGAACATCTACCAGAAAAAAAATTGGGAAACCTCTGGCCCTTCAGAGGCGTTGCATTATAAGTCCCATTGGCCATGCTTGGTGGGACTAATGGGCACTGTAGGCCACAACCTCTGCAGGGCCAAAGATTGTCAACTCCAACGCGGAGAGTGCAGATCAGGATGGGCAACCAGCGACCCTCTAGATGTGCTGTCAACTCCTATAAACCTAGACAATCTGCTATGCAGCAGACAGCAGCTGTAATCTAAACCATCTGGAGAAGATCAGTTTGCCAAAAAATTGACTAGAGTCTAGAGTCTAGACCCCTGACATTCTGAAACACAACAGTGGCCTAAAAAACACAAAACCTTTCTAAAATGTCGGCGCCAGATTCTAGCATGCTAAAATATTTCCCCAGTTGTGATCAAAAGCAGTAACCCGCTAGGCAAAACCTCAATGAGTTGAAAAGGCACTAAACAATGGCCAGCTCTGTGTGCTGAAGTGGTTTGAATGTTGGACTACAACTAGAGATCAAGGTTTGATTCCCCGCTCGACAGTGGAAATGCACTGGGTGACCTTGGGCAAGCCACACTCTCGCAACACCAGAAACCCCATGATAGGGTTGGCATAGGTCAGAAACAACTTGAAGGCACACAACATACGGTACATTAAATGGCACAGAGACAAATCTTTCTTACACCAGTGTGGGTAGTGTTCTCCGATATGTAGGACGCACTCCTACGGAAGATACCAGCATAAGGCTATGTACATACAACTACTCCAAAGTTAAGTAATGTGATGGAAGAATCCTTGAGATGGGATGAAAATTAGATGTTGGATATCACCAATTGGCTGCATGGACAACGATGGGGAGAGAAGCCACTGCATCCTCTTCCTCTCAAGCTCTTACACATTTGCCAAGGAGCACATTTAGTTCTCCTTCAGAGCAGAGTACACTTCCCAATACAAGCAGGGAAACACATAGCTTCCATGAACCAAAAATGTGGCAATCGCACCAGACACACACCCATGACGTTATCTGACTCAAAACTCGCTGCCCGACTGCTTTTGCACAACCAAGTGCCAGAAAGCAAACCACTTCTCATATGTGCTGAAGAAGTTACAACCTGCAAACACATGCACAACCAAGACTGAATTTAACCAAGGCTTGTAGGAGTGAATTTAATACAGCAAATGGTCTTTCACTAGATACTAGGCAGCCCAAACGAAACTGAAAAATACCAAGGTCTGATGTTATCGTCTGTGTATATTTCCACCTTCGCTCACTATCTGTTGCAAAATTTTACCGCCAAGTCCTGGCTCACATCAGATACTATGTTCAAATGAATGAACTGTACCTGCAACTGAGAGAAAGGGACAAAATGGCAGTGAATATGTTCACAATTGTACTAACAGCATATGAAAACACACCTAAGGATGCATGTCAAGAAATAGGACTGTTTGGATTCTCTGCCTCGTGCATCAAATAATTGAGCTGACTTTGCATAATATACACCTTGAATCAAGTGATGGAGCATCATTTTTCTGGCCCACCTTGGACAACTTCCTGCTCTGCAACGTTCATGGAAGGAAAGCAAGATGAATTTTGGTCACAGGTGCCACTTTTTGAAATGACAAAGCAGAAGAGAGGAATAAGCAGCTCTGCTGTTCAAAGAAACATATGCTTTCCAAAACCAATGCCCTCCAGGTGTGTCTAAATACAACTCCATCATCACCAACCTGCTGGCTGGAGATGATGGGAGCTATTGTAGCCCATGCAATGCAGCATCCACATAGCACTTGTGTCTCTCCACATATAGCATTACTTATAAACCATGTATTAAGTTGGCTGCTGACGTATGGCAACCCCATGAGTTTCACAGGGTTTTCTTAGGCAAGGAATAGTCAGAGGTGGTTTCGCCAGTGCCCTCCTTTGAAATACAGCCTAAAGTACCTGGTTTTCCTTGGCGGTCTCCCATCCAAGTATATCATGCTTTTAAAAGCTTTAGACTCACATGTCAAAATTAAGTCCTGAATATACAGCTTAAACATATTCAAGATTTGATAAAGACTTGTGGATCGAACGCTTTCTTACTTGATTGTCTGCATTTTGCTAATTAGGTTTATATTAATGTTTTTGTGTATATTGCTGGTTTCAGAGGTCAATGGCATCTATACACAGTAAGTTACTTTATTATGAGTACCTGTCAAGTGGTTTCTGACTTCTGGCAACCCTATAACTATAACCCAAACCCTACAACTATAACCCAAACTATAACTATAACTCAAACTATAACTATAACCCAAACCTATAACTGGGTGGTTGTTTTTTCTTTGTCAGAGGGGTCTTGCTTTTGCCTTCCTCTGAGAGAGTGTGACTTGTCCCAAGGTCCAGAGAGCTCTGGCGCCAAAACAAACTACAACTCCCAGGATTCACAGACTCATGGAGTTGGAAGAGACCCTAAGAAGGGCCATCCAGCCCAACCCCATTCTGCCATGCAGGAAATCTCAATCAAAGCATCCCCATTGACAGATAGGAGGGCAGTTCAAGTGGTTATCTATCACCCAGTGGGTTTGCATGGCCAAGCAGGGGATTCGAACCCTGGCCTCTGGAGTCGCGGTCTAATGCTCAAGCCACTATGCCTTGGTTATGAATACATATATATATATATAGAGAGAGAGAGAGTAGAACAAATCTGTTGAGAAAAGATATTGATTAGCAGCAATACATCAGGTGCTTCATTACAAAACAAGAGGTATCCATGAATGTCCCTGAGATTCTTCCAGCACTGACCTTGTGAAAAAAGGGGTTTAAAGCATCAGATGAATTGGACTGAAAGACGGACTACAGTCTTAATAATAACAATAATAACAATAATAATAATAACAACACTTTATTTATATCCCACTTCTCCAGATGGATCTTACAATATGAGTATTAATAATAATAATAATAAGAATAAGTTTTTATGCATATATCCCAGGATTCCCCAGCTTTGAAACGGGTTTAACGCGGGATGCACCCGGGTTGACCCCGCCATTCCTCACCTTGACGGAGTCCACCGGGTACATGACGGTGTGCTCCAGGATGCCGGCCACCGCCCCGGCCGTCATGTGGGTGGAGAGGGAAGCGCTGGGCGGCAGGCTCTCGTAGCCGTCGCCGTCCTCCGCGGCGCCGGCGCCCTCCCCGCCGTCCATGAGGAGCCCCTCCAGCACCAGACCTCCCGCCGCCGCTCCCGGCAGCCACTGAGAGCAGCGGCGGCCAAGAAGAAAGTTCACTTCTCCAAGACTCCGCCCCCTCCGCCTATTCAGGACCCGTTCAGCCAATGGCCGCGGCGCACAGCTCAGCGCCCGCACAGTCATTTGGTCAACGCCGGTTGTCGCTCTGGATGTGATTGGCGGCGGCGCATTGCTACTAGAAACGTTAAGGAGAGGGGAGGCATCCACGATGGACAGGCCCCCGAGCCAATCGGAAGGAAGGAAGGCGGAGGGTTCTCTGTTTTGAGCGCGGGGCGGGGATGCGGCCTCTCCCTGAGCTGAACTCCCTCAGCGGGTTTCTTTTTTCAGTCCACCACTTCAGGCTTTCAGTCTGGAGGGACATTAGTCCCTGTGAAGGGAATAAATAATAATAATAATAATAATAATAATAATAATAATAATAATAATAATAATAATAATAACACAACAACAAACAATTTTATAATACATATTAAATATTAAATAAATACATACATATATATATATATAAAATTTAATAATTTATTATTTAATAATAATAAAGTAACTGTCATGATAATAATAGTTTTTTTATTTTTATCCTGCCTCGGAACAGGAAAATAATAATAATATAATAATAAATAAATAATTGTTTACCTGTCACAGATTAAATTTAAATGTGTTATTATTATTATCAACTAATAATAATAATTTAGTAATAATATTAAATATCAAATAAAATAATTTAACAATATTTTAATTTTTTAATTTTTAAAATTAAATTTTTTTATTTTATCCTGCCTCTGTTTATTATTATTATTATTTGCCTGTTCAGAGGCAGGATAAAAATTAAAAAATTATTATTATCTTCATCATCAGTTACTTTATTATTATTAAATAATATTATTAAATTATTAAATTATATATACTGTATATATATATATATATATATATAATGTATAAATTTAATATTTATTATTAAAGTATTATTACTATTTACCTGTCGCAGAGGCAGGATAAAAATAAAAAAATCATTATCATCATTCTTACTTTATTATTATTATGCTTTTTGTAAACCACTGTGATCTGCAAGGAATAGCGGTCTAGAAATAAATTTTCATTCATTTCATTCATTATTATTATTATTATTATTATTATTAACTAATAATAATAATTTAGTAATAAATATTAAATATCAAATAAATACATTATATATATGCATACATATATATATATAATTTAATAACAATTTAATAATATTATTAAATAATAATAGTAATAAAGTAAGAATGATGATAATAATATTTTTTTTTTATCCTACCTCTGCGACAGGTAAATTATTATAATTATTATTACTATTATTATTAGCTGTCGCAGAGGTGGGAGAAAAATAAAAAATTATTATTATTATTATTATTAAATGCTAGCGGATTCTTATTTAATAATAAATAAGCCCAAAAGGGTAGGGGAAAGGGAGCTTGAAGAAGCGGTCATAATAAATAAATTGAATCAAAATTTGTTTTGTTTAATAAAAAGAGTGAAGTAAATTAAATTAAGATTTCTTTGTCCAAAACACACTGCAGAAATACTTTGAGACCGCTTTAACTGCCTTGGCTCAGTGCTAGGGAATCCTGGGAATTGTAGTTAATTATACTAAAATAAGATAATATATAAATTCAGATCCTATACACACCCTGCAGGTATAATCCAGTTTGAGACCGCTTTAACCGCCTTGGCTCAATACTAGGAAATTCTGGGAACTGTAGTTTTAGGAGACATTGAGCGTTCTCTGTCAGAGAGAGCTCTGGTGCCACAATAAACTACAATTCCCAGGATTCCCTAGCACTGAGCCAGGGTGGTTAAAGCAGTCTCAAAGTGGATTATTTCTGCAGTGCGGATGCAGCCTAACTAAGAAACCCTGCTATAGGGAGGGAGCTCAAATGATGGCCACTGAATCCCATCAGCTCTATCCAGCATGGCTAATGGCGAAAACCGATGAGAGTTTGGCTCTTATCTACGGCATTCAGAGACGTTTACAAAACACAGATAAGATGCATCTAAGTCGCCATAAGATCCATGTTGGGAAACGCCAGTCCTGCCGAAGGAGATAGTCGCACACAGAAATTAAAACCAGTAGTTTTTCAGCAACCACCATTGAAACCATTATGTTTTTGGAACAGGAAGAAGCAAATTCTGTCCCAGTTTGTTATTGTTATTGTTGTTTTGTTTGTATATCTTTATTAGTTTATATCACAGATAACACACACAATCCCAGTTTGTCCTTTGGCTCAGGCAGCAAACATCTTTGGTTGCATGCTTTGGGTCTCCAACTGGAGCATAGATTTTGGCCCTCAGTAACAATAGATGTGTTCCCATCTCGGCCATGAAACCCACTGAGCGACTTTGGACACGCCACACGCTCTCAGCCTCATGGAAGGCAATGGCAAACTTCCTCTGAACAAATCCTTTCAAGAAAACCCCATGATGGAGTCACCATGACTTGGAAAAGACTTGAAGGCACACAACAATATAATTCCACTTTCTGCAGAAGCTGGAATAAATTCCAAGTATGGCTCTTTTATTTACATAATAAATTCTATTCCAAGAAGCAAGACGCCTGTATAGGACCTGAGTCACTTCCCAAAGTATCTTCAGCACATTCCTTGAAGAGCCAAGAGAAGTTGATGGAGGTGACCAAGCTTGCTGATGGCACCAAATTGTTCAGTATCATGTAATCCACAAAGGTTTTATGGTTGGGAGAGCATGCTTCTCTCTTATATTAGGCTATATCTGAATCTCACCAATGAAACCAGTGGACTTTAAGTAGATGCAAGCTAGTAAGGAAGGATGTTCTTCTATTCCACTCCCACTCCACCTTGCTTAGTGTCCTTTCCTCGGAAGGAGACCCCTTCACCTTTCAGCATCATCCCAGCATGTCAGTCTGTGATGTCTTGAGAGATTAGTAAGGCTGAAAGAAGCTTATCCGAAGCTCCTTTCTCAAGACAAGGGGCGGTGTGGTCTACTTCGCTGGGCCCACGATGTTCTCAGTATGGTCTGATAACAAAGGTGCGGCTGCTCTTTCCAGCAGCATTGGAAGCAAACTTTTCTGAGAACGGAGCTCAGCCCTCTCTTATCTTGCAGATCCAGTGGGATCGCTTTCTTCGTGTAAAAGGGACACTCCCCAGACAGACCCAACATTTGAGAGGCCCATTTTCTTCATTTGCAGCCAACCACCTACATCTGGGAGAAGATGTTGTCTTCCCACTCCATAAAATGCCATCTGAAAGACAGAGCTTGGGAATGTCCCTTTGATTACTGCTGCCAGAGTCTTCCAGCGCTTTGAGTCGGAGTCCCAAAAAGTCATATTCCTATGGTCTAAGCACTCTGGTGTAACAACTGGTATGTGTAGCAGTCTGAGTGTTGGACCAGGACTCCAGGAGACCAGGGTTTGAATCCCCATTGAGACCAGGGTTCAAATCCATCAAGGAAACCACTTGATGGCCTTAGGCAAGTCATACCCAGCCTCTGAAGAAGGCAATGGCAATAAATCTGGCCAGGAAACCCCCATGATAGGTTAGTCTTAAAGCTGCCATAAGTCAGAAATGACTTGAAGGCCCATAACAACAACAACAAAGGACCTCTGATATTGTTATTTCTCATAGGGTGAAATTCTCCCTAACAATTTCTGTGCTTTCAAGGCACCTATGGACTTATAACAACCCCATTAATTTCATAGGGTTTTCTTAGGCAAGAAGTACTCAGCCTATAGCATCTGGTATTTGATGGTGGCCTCCCATCCAAGTATCAACCAGGGCTGACCTTCTTAGCCTCCCAAATGAGACCTGGGACCAGGTGCCTTTAGGCCTTACATCCCCAACAATATCTATGTCTCAATCATTTAGCCACACTTGTAACACAGGAGTCTATTATTAGTCCTGGTAGTAGCAGTATTTAGAGTATAATGCTGGAGCAGGAGTCTATTATTAGTAGTGGTAGTAGCAGTATATAAAGTATAATGCTGGAGACACAGGGCTTTCTACAATGCAAGTAAGTTCTTTCATCATTTCTAATCAAACAGGCTTCGCAGGTTTATAAAGCAAGGCAGAATCCTGGATGTGTCCAGATTGCAATGAAGGGAAGTGCAGGCATGCTATGTTAATGTTAGAGCCCATACAGACAGGCCAAAATAAAGCAGCTTCGGGTCACTTTGGAGGTATGCTGTTTAAATGATGCATGTTTCCTAAGAAGCCAGAAGCTGCGCCAAAGCCATGCTCCAGTCCTAAGGACTGAAGTGCAGCTTTGGCACAGCTTCTGGCCTCTTAAAATGCATGTGTCATTTAAACAACATATCTCCAAAGTGACCCCAAGCAGCTTTATTTTGGCTTGTCTGTACAGGCCCTTTGTTACTTTTTCACTTATACTACTTGTGTAATATCTAATGTTCAAGAGGGTTACCCATTTAGCAGAGCAGAAGTCGCACTCATGATGCCCTATCAAACAGCATACCTATACAGTATAGCCAGTGATACATAACCTCTGACATTTCACAAATGAAAACCAAAATATGTGTGGCCAAGCAACACCAGACTGTGGTCAAGATGACAATATTGCAATATTTGCATATGCATAATGAGATATCATGCAGATGGGACCCATCTAAACATGGAATCCGTTTATGTTTCATATACACCTTGTACAGATAACCCGAAGGTGATTTTATATATAATATAAAAACAGGAGGCAAACAGCTAATTCTAAAACTATTAGCTATAATGGTTCGCAAACTACTGCGCTGGACTTCGGAAGCGTAATTATAAAAATTACTTTTTAAAAGAACTTTCTGCGCACGACAAGCTGCCAGACAAATATTTGCACTCCAAGGCCCCTTTGAAGTGCTACGAAATTAGATTTCCCAGCCATTTCACATCTCCGTGCCAATTTTATTAACTTCCTGTGGTTTTTCAGTCCCTGAAGCTCTTAAAGTGGGGCTGGTCTCGGAGTCGGAAGCCTCGGATTTCATCCCAGAGGCCCTTTGGAGGGCCTAAACTCCCATTTAATTCCCTCTTATCTAAGCGTGAAGCTTTGGTGCGAGTGGGAGAGGCTGCATTTCGCCGAGCAATTATGCCATCTTTTGTATTTCTTCCTTGACCCAAGTCTCTTCAGTAACTCGTCTTTCTGGTTTGATGGGACTCCGGTAACATAGGCAAAGCTGCAGCTTTGGGAAGTTGTTGTCAATGCTTCTGTGATGTGTTGGTAGGCCAACAAAAAAGAGAGAAATGACAGTGGCAACTCTGTGCTACATCTTGTAGCACCTTTGAGACTTAAAGAAGTTGGCAGCATGAGCTTTCCTAGACTTCAGTTCTTCAAATGCATATGGTAGAGTAATGCTACTCCACTTTATGCATCTAAGAAAGCAGACTGAAGTCTACGAAAGCAAGATCAGACTGTGGTCAAGATGGCAAAAGCTGGAAGCTTAGGGCCCCATTAGGGATGCTTTTCTGAGCCAGTGTAGCAGTAATACTATTTGTCATGTCAGAACTGAGGAAACCCTGGTTTAGATTCCACCATTTAGGCTGCATCCACATTACAGAAATAAACCAGTTTGACACCACTTTAACTGCCATGACCTGATGCTATGGTAATTCTGGGAATTGTTTGTTGTGGCAGCAGAGCTGTCTGGCAGAGAAGGCTCAATATCTCTCAATATGGCCATGACATTTGCTGTAGCCTTCATTCGCTGTGGCCTCAGTTGTAAGTGACATCCAGCCAGCTACCCATCTGTAGCATTACATTTATCTGCCATTTCCAGGCACTCCATGCTGTAAGAAGATACTTGGGAGGAGAAAGATGCAGCTGCAGATGTGTTTTGAACAGATAGAGTGTATTGTGTATCTGTTTATTATGCTGTACACCGCCCTGATTGCTAGAAGGGCGGTATAAAAATAAAACTTTTATTGTATTATTTATAGAGGCTTACCCTACTTCTGAATACCATCCCTCTTGATGGCTAGCATATTCAGCAGCTGCATGCCATTTTCAAGATGTGCCGTCGTTCCTAAGAGAAAAGGAAGAGTTGCTTGGTAGAGCCTAGATATCAACTGTACAAGAGGGACCTCCCAAAATGTGACAATGTGGAGCTATCCTGTTCAGTATTCCAAGCCACTACTCACCAACCAACTCCGTTCCATTCACTGATCTCAATTTTCTGGACTTTGTCCCTATCCAGTGGCCAGTAAGTAAGCATTTGGTACTCACTCAGCCTCTGTTGTGTCAATGCAGAGTAGTCCCCCACTAGGATTGCTTCCCCCTAAACACTTTTTTGTAGTGTTCCTGCAAACCTGAGAAGGTTTCCAATGTTGTTGCTACTGGTCTCTTTTACAGAGTTGGAATTCATTCATTCATTCATTCATTCATAGAGTGATTGGAAAAGTTGCTTGTCTGAATTACAATTCCTCACTTGCCATGGTAGATTATGAGTTGTGGTGCAAAAAAAGTAACTGTTACAAACTCTACTCTTTTGCGTGGATTGTGCTATTTTGACAAAATAAAGGATTCTCATTTGGAGGGCGACAGTGAATCCAGCAACAATAACAATATATTTAGATCATACTGCGGCTTTTGGACAAGCACTTTTCAAAGGTTGCCCCACATAGAGCGCATTACAATAATTCAAACAAGATGTAACTGAAGTGTGTAACTAAGTTAGTTGAAGGTGTCCAAAAGTTTGGGCACCAGCAAAGCAGCATCCTCACAAACCAAAGAATGCCATGCTCTGAGCCAGTCAGATTATTTGAGTATCCAAAGCAGAAAATCTCATTGGGATCTTATTATTTTATCATTAAAATAACATTTACATATTTCATTTTTGATCCCGTACTTCTCTCTCCGCCATTTCAGATACCTTTGTGCTTCCCAGGCAATGGACAGGTTACGCAACTAAGTTTAGTCACTGGAAAGAAAGAGAGAGCCTATAAATTGAAACCTGAACACTATTGTCACTGAGTCTTGACACTCCATCTTACAAGTCACTCTGCCCACATAGACAATATCCACAACATCTGGCGGATTCGAAAGGAGCCTTACATGTTCAGAATGTATTTCTCTTCCACAAAGAGCTGGGAGGGCGGATGGGGAACCAGTTTTGTTGCTCACATTTCTAGAGTAATTAATCTGAATGGGGGGAAGCCAGTTGTGGGCAATGCTGATTCACATGCGCTTGTGCTGAAAAGCAGTTTCACAACACTTTTTAAATTGACTGTGCCTTTCAAGAGAAAAAGAAAGAAGTGATGAACAAATTGAAATCCTCTACATGACTACTCAGACACGAGTTGCACTGCGTTTGGATGTCAGATTGCAGCATAGTTTCTTGGAAGTAAACTCCATTTAACACAATGGGGTCTACTTATGATTAGACATATATAGGACTGCAGAATAAGGTTTTAAAAGCCTAACCATATAAAACAAAAACCAACTCTTGGCACCAACATACCCCAACATTTCAGCAACAGAAATGGGGTCAAGATGGCATACGTTATTAATGAGAAAGACTAGGCAAGCTAGGACAGTCTGCAGGAGTTTGCTTTTGCCTAAGTCTACTGGGAAGGGCATGGTTCTGCTTCTTCTGCTCCTCTCCATTTCTCTCTTCTGAGTTTATTGAATGAGAACTACTTTTGGACACCCAACTCATTTTGCTGCAACTGGAGTAAGGCTAAGTTCAAAGGGAACAAGTGAGAGGAGGAGCAAGAAACTGGGACAACTAGCTTCATTCTTTCATGACCTGACCGGAAAGAGCTTCCAGCGCAGCTTTTATTGCTCACTTACAAAATACACATTATTGTGAGATACATGATGTTAGTAGAAGGAAAGCCTATAAAATGAAGAGACGCCGGTGGAGGCTGGAAGAAAGGTACTTTGTGTACAAAGAAAACCAGTTGTTTCCAGCAAACCTCCTCCGAACAAACCTTGCCAAGAAAACCCCATGATAGCTCTGCCTTAGGGTTGCCATAAGTCAGAAACAACTTGAAGGCACACAATACACACACACACACAATAACTGCACTGCTGTTGTGAACACAGAATAAGACAAACGACATACACAAAGGGAATAACAGAGGTGCTGACAATTCCCATCTTCCATAGCCAAATGAGATTAAAACGTGTGTAGAATAATGATCACATACATAAGACACTTTACTGCTTGTGTTGAAAGAGACTAACACGGCTATCCCTTGGATAGCTTTTGCTTGTCAAAAGCAAAAGGACTGTTTTCTCGTAGTCCGCTTGACTGTCAATAGCAATTCTCGCTCCGCCAACAGAGCCAGAAATATAGGCGCCCTTGAAGTACTGTTGCATGTGAAATGCAAGCCAAGGTTGTACACAGAGTCCTTCTTCGTGGATCTGTTTGGCTGCGTGACTCAGCAATAGCAGCAGCAAAATGGACTTATACAACTATTTGTCAAGAGCTTCACTGCCCCAAAGTGGTAAAACAAGGCATTGGGAGCTCCTCTCCTGTCTCAGCCGTTCCAAACAAGTCATTTTTAAACTACAGTGTCATCCAACTGGAACCCTGCTATCTATTATTATGGTAATATTTCTCTTGCAGTATTTTCCAGTCCTCTTTTGCAACTTGTTTATTAATTTATTTACAAGAAAAAAAACAAAATACCAATAGATAAATTTCATAATTACAATATAACAAAACATCCGCTGCCAAGTTATCAACTTATATGATCGATCCTGCTATGTCTTCCATACTCCTATTCTTTCTTATTCTTGTGTGATTGTTTATCCGATTGTTACCTGAGATCTGATATTTGATTTGATATTTGATCTTTTTAATTTGTTGTCTGCTTTTTTTCATCTAATTCTATCTTGTATTATTATCTATTGTTTTATATGTATTTTGTAGGTTTCATTTTTATCGATTTTATTGTTTGTATGCACAGCGCTGTGTAAATCTACAGCACTATATAAATAAAGTATTATTATTATTATTATTATTATTATTCAAATTTATATTCCTCCCTCTTGTTCAGGCCTATAATCCTCCTGCCCTCTCTTCCCCTCTATTTCTCCTTTCTCCTCCTTTTCCTTCTCCTTTTCTAATCTTTCTTATTCTCCTTCGTCTCTTAAGACTTTATCACACGGGGGAAGATTGGTAGTTTAAAAAATCATTATCCCGTGAAAATCACACAATCGTGATTAAACCGCAATTAACATTTTCACACACAGCGCGATTAAAGAGTCATTATCCCAGGAATAACCTGGGAACAACCATATAAATAAACAACAACAAACCACGCAATA
>NC_056527.1:124474950-124556659 GCF_019175285.1 Sceloporus undulatus | reverse complement strand
AACAGCAACAAACCATGCAATAAACTGCAACAAACCACGCAATAAACAGCAACAAACCACGCAATAAACAGCAACAAACCACGCAATAAACAGCAACAGACCACGCAATAAACAGCAATAGACCACGCAATAAACAGCAACAAACCACGCAATAAACAGCAACAAACCACGCAATAAACAGCAACAAACCACACAATAAACAGCAACAAACCACGCAATAAACAGCAACAGACCATGCAATAAACTGCAACAAACCATGCAATAAACTGCAACAAACCATGCAATAAACTGCAACAAACCACGCAATAAACAGCAACAAATCATGGGATATTCCCATGCAAGATTTGTTGCTGTTTAATGCCAGGTTATTCCTGGAATAACTGGAGGATCCATCTAACAACAAAATATCTCTGATATTTTGAAATCAATATATCTTTCATTATAATAAATGAATGGATGGGGGAGATTCAGACGAAACAGAAGACCCCCATGAAAGCCATACTTAATGCCTCTAAGGATCTTTTCAGACATGTGTTAAAACACTTTGTGGCCGACAGTTTCCACACTCTCTATGTGCCATTGGATGCCCTCAAATGTATGAATGACTGCCTGGAGTCTGTATATTCAGCTGCAATTTCACCTTCCCTGGACAAGAGCGTTGACACAATGACCTCTGTCTTGTTTTTCCTGCCAATTGTCCAAACATGACACCCTCGTCCTTCTATTCCCCTCTGCAGCACTTTTGCTAATCCTCCATTCACAGGTCAATTAATGGCATAAAATTTGGCATCCTGTCACCCGGCGTGTAAGAATATTGCTTCTATGCAGCCTCCGTCATGTGCAGTCATGGTCTCATTTTTAGATTCGGGGAGAACATCTGGAATCAGCAACGTTCGTAGACTGAAGTCTACTTCCTCAGATGCATTTGGTGGGAAGCTCATGCTGCCAACTTCTTTCTTTCAGATAGTTTCAAAGGTGCTACAGCCTCAGAGGATGGCAATGGCAAATCTGCAGTGAAGAAATATCAGAATTCCATAGCATTGAGGCATGGCAGTTAAAGCGGTGTCAAACTGGATTACTTCTGCACTGCGGATGCAGTCTCATAGCGGTTCAGAAGTGAAAGACACTGCTTCGGCGAGTAGTGGAGTCTCCTTCTTTGGAGGCTGGATAGTCATCTGTCGGAGGTGCATTGATTGTGAGTTCCTGCATGGCAGAATGGGGTTGGATTGGATGTATCTTGCAACTCTGTGATTCTATGAAATAACAAGGGAAATTGGAAGTATAATCCAATGGCAATCTGTAGGCAATCATGGGGTTTCACGTTATTGCATGAGAGGTGATCACATGCAATTTCGGGCAATGGCAAGCTATTTTTGGGCAATGGGAAGCCCGTTCGAACGCAATTTGAATTCATGTACATTAGCTGAATTAGCGAATTCATGTGAATGCGTTCTGGCCCCACTTTCTTTTCCTTCGAAATTAAGAGAAATCCCTCCTGTGTGATAAACTCCTAAGCCTTGTGTACATTACTCCCAAACTTTTTCATCTCAAAACAGAGAAGCACCAGGCTTTGAACCAGAGCTCTCTCCTAAATGCTCTAACATCCAAGCCCCAAACCCTAAGCATATAAAAGTATTCCACGTGTCCTTATTATAAAGAATGCAGTGTGGAATATAATAATAGGTCCATAGGCTAGGAAGTAATGCAATGGATGTGACAAATGGACATTAATGCTTACCTATAATACAGGATACGACAGTAAAGGGGTAGGAAATAACGTGATGGATGCAACATGCGAACGTTAACAAGAAAATGTATTATGCAGAATGCAGCACTGAAATCTAAGTATAGTGTTCCTGTTGTAATGCTTCTGTCTCCCATCTTCATGCAACTAATGTAACGAACATTAACAACCAAAATGCTTATTATTGAACACTGGAAGTGATGAAAGAGCAAACAGTCACAATCTTACTATTTTTGTTTCTATTACTGTTTTTAGTAAGTCTAGTAGCAAATATAGCTCAGAGATCAAGCATTTGGCTGTCAGTCAAGAGGCTCTGGCCCAAATCTAAGTATTCCCTTTATTCTATATTATATATTCATTATTATATTATTATAATGTCACATAATAATAATAATAATAAGTATTGTAATATCATTATTATTACAATGATTATTATAATATATTATAATAACTATTATAATATTAATTATAATATACTAACTATTATAATAATTATTATAATATCATATAATATTACATGAAGCCGCTGGGAAAAATCATTTACATGAAGCCGCTGGGAAAAATCATCCGGAGACATGGGGCAGGATGTTATCAGTACGCTGATGACACCCAAATATATTTCTCTATGTCTCAGACTGATGCAGTGACTAAGGATGGCATCTCTCCTTTGAATGCCTGTCTTGGGGCGGTAATGGACTGGATGAGGGAAAACCGACTCAAACTGAATCCAGGTAAGACGGAGGTACTTGTTATAGGAAACCCAAGCCCAGGTATGGAATTATGTCAGCCAGTTCTGGATGGGGTCACACTTCCCCTGAAAGACTCTGTCCGCAGCTTAGGGGTGCTCCTTGACTCGTCGCTTCACCTGACAGCTCAGGTAGATGCGACAGTCAGGAGCACTTGTTATCAGCTTCGGCTGATACGCCAGCTGCGCCCCTTCCTGGAGCAGGGAGACCTTGAAACAGTTGTACATGCGCTGGTCACCTCTCGATTGGACTTCTGTAATGCGCTCTACATGGGGCTACCCTTGTCCCAAGTTCAGAAACTTCAATTTGTACAAAATATGGCAGCCAGGTTAATTACAGGTACTCGTCGTACCGATCACATAACACCGGTTTTGAAATCCCTTCACTGACTGCCAATTAGTTTCCGGGCAAGATACAAGGTGTTGGTGATTACCTTCAAAGCCCTACATGGCTTGGGTCCAGAATACTTAAGAGATCGCCTACTTCCATACTGTCCGTCCCGCACTCTAAGGTCCTCGGGGAAGAATCTACTTCAGCCAATAAAATCTAGGCTAAGTTCAGTCACCCAGAGGGCCTTTTCCATCACAGCTCCGAAGCTATGGAATGACCTGCCGAAGGAGATCCGTGACATTTCTACTCTTACAGCCTTTAAGAAGGCTCTTAAAACGGATCTCTTCCGGCAGGCCTTCCCTAACTAGTTCTACTCCCCATTTACTGTGACTTATGTCACTCTGTCCACCAATTCTTCTCTTAAATTTAATGAGAAGAATTAAATTAAAATTAATTAAAATAAAATCCTTGCCTCAAGAAGAAGAGCCCTCCCTCCATGACATCATCATCAGACCTGGGAGGGAGTGAAAAAGAGAGGCCCTGCTTCCATCAGGCCTAACTGTGAATGTACTCACTTTGCTCTCTTTAATTTTATTGTATTTTATTTATTTATTGTACTTTATTTTATTATCTTTATTTTTACTGTTGTAACCCGCCTGGATTCCTTGTGATTGGGCGGGCTATAAATAAATTATTATTATTATTATTATTATTATTATATTATTATTATTGTACTATAATAATTATTATAATATACTATACTATTATATTATTATAATATAATATAATATCTATAATAATATAATATAATATAATATAATATAATATAATAAATATTATAATAATTATTATAATAATATTAGTTAATACCCAGCTTAATTAATTAATTTCATTTTTTTACACCACCTTTCTCTCAGAAAGGTACCCAAGGCGGCTCAGAAAATAAAAACATTTTTTAAAAAACCCTTTAAAATATAAAAAGTGTTTTAAAAGTCAGCTAATAAAGCTGCCTGCCTTTAAAAGCTTTATATTAGAAACTTCTCTCCATCCTTCCCCACTTAAAAAAAGATTCGAACCCGGAAGTCGGCGCTCACGAACCTCGCTGGTGTGACTCTACACTTTTCGTAACTCTATCTTTTAGAATCCTGCTCCTGAGAGCCACGCCTCTTTTATCCCTTTGCAGTGTTGGCGGCGTTGGCGTTTTGCGTCACTTCCGGCGCGCGGCCGGCCGCGACCCGGAAGTAGAGGATGGCTGTAGCGTTGCTACGTCCCAGAAGACAGGAAAAAGGAGGTAAAGGTAAAGGAAGGGATGGGGATGATGGGTTCTGCAATGGCAGGCGGAGACTCTGTGAGAAACAATTCAGTTTGGGACCGATTTGACTGCTTTGGCTCAATGATGGGGATTCTGGGAGTTGTAGTTTTGTGAGACATTGAGCCTTCTCTGCCAGAGAGAGCTCTGGTACCACAATAAACTACAATTCCCAGGGTTCCCTAGTGAGCCAGGGCAGTTAAAGCAGTCTCAAAGTAGATTATTTCTGCAATGTGTTTAGGACCAGGAAAAACAATGCTAGAGTTTGATATATTGTTTGTTTGTTTGTTTACTTAATATATTTATGGGTTAGCCTGTGCTGGGCTATTGTGGCACCAAGGCTCTCTGGCAGAGAATAGCTCACAAAGCTACAAATCCCAGGATGCCATAGCATTGAGTCATGGCACTTAAAGCATCATTTCTGCAGAGCAGTGTTATTTCTGCACTAGCTAAACCCTTGGAAGGAAAGATTGCAGTGTTTATAGAGAGATTGGACATAATCTCAACACACCTCATATTTACTGTGGAATATGGAAAAGTGTGATACGCTTTTGTATTATATATTAATTTTAGTGTAAACATATTGTTCTATATGTTATACGTAGTGCTAACTGACTGTGGAAGTTTTAAAGGGTTTTAATTATTATTATTTGCAGTTTGATGGCTATAACCTGTATTTGGTTGCCATGAACGAACTGTACATATTCACTATGTCGCTGTAGGAACTGTAGGCTACACACAGCTACTACGCACAAGACTTTGAATGGCAGGTCGGGGGGAGTTGTGGTCTCCTATTTGTCTCCTATTGTGGGGCAAGCATGCGCTTTCAAATAGAGAGGAGCAAGCAGGAGAGAGAATGGTTACAAATACAGCTGGCCCTCCTCAATAGACCTTTGCAGATTTGATCATCTGCGGCTTTGGTTAATATGTCCTCTCTAGGAATCTCTATGCCATCCTGTGCAACTCTGCCACAATTGACTATAGAGTTGTTTTGGAGAACCTAAAAGTCCCTAGGAAAAGCACTTCTCTAGGCATTTGTAGGTCCTCCAGCATGATTCTATGATCAGCACCTAGCAGATGTTGACCATAGAGTTGTATTGGAGGACCTGGAGGTTCCCAAAGAGATGTTCTCTTAGGTAGAAAAAAGAATACGGGTGGTTTTATATTTACAGTTTTCCCACATTCCCAGAGAATGGTTCACCCCTGACTTCAGCAAATGTGGAGGGACCACTATACCTTACACAAGCTATCAGTCCAATTCCTTTTATATGGGCTGCTGCTTTTGACATGGCATGCCAGTGTTAACATTTCTCCTAACAATGCCCCCTTTCTTTGCCTTCTCTAGGAATGCTGTTTTTGACGTCAAGTTGGGATGCATCCACCAAAATACTCAGAGAAAGAGGTCAGTTGTACAGGTCGGCTTCCTCATCTAACAAGAGATCATATATAATATGGGTTTTGTTCTTCACCAATGGCATTACATCTTATGGCATTACATAAGAGCAGGGACAGGTTCTGTGGATGGATAGGCACATTCTCCAGCTCTCTCGCATTAACAGGGTGACAGGAAGGAGGGATAGATATTAAGCATCGATCTCGCCTTCCTCTGCGACAGTATCTCACCCTGTTAGTGCTGCACCTCCCATTTCCCTGTACAACTCCGATAGACATTTCGCAGATGTTATCACAGAACCCAACAATGTTTCCTTGTTCCCATCTCCCTCCATACGTCACCATGAGGTAGAAAATAGTGTCTATCAGTAATTAGAGTTGTAATATTAGTACTGAATTAGACAATCGGATCTTATTTCTCAACCCTAGACCAATAGATGTCATCAAATTAGACTACAAAGCAATAGGGGAGATAGAAGTATAAACAAATTCCTCAGATAGGGACATAAGGAGTTATGGAGTCCTGGGTTGTCTGGGGGCGGGGGGGGACACAATAGAATTCAATGTTCCCATCTAGAGCGTGGGCATTGATGAAAATTAAAAGGGCGCCAGTGATCAGGCACCTCACCCTCCAATCTTGTGGCACTTTTGAGACTGAGTGAAAGAAAGAAGTTGGTAGCACAAGCTGAGCTTTGATAGTCTGGCACCAACCAGGCTTGCCCAGCTGCTATCTTCGCATTGCTTTTTCAGGAACACACGTAATTTTAATGTTTAGCAAATGTTAATTTTGAGCCAATTCCATCTAAATGAATCTTTTATCCTCCCCTGTGTTTTCCATTTAGTTTCCACATGATATGGCTTCTTTCAGCTTTTCTTGCACGGAATTACTAAGGAGCGTCATCTTAATTAAACAAATGCAAAATTTTGTTCAGAGGTCATTACATTTCAAAGGTAAGTGATCATAACTTCAGATAGTAGTGTAATAATTTGGAAGACAAATTCCCAGTATCACATTTCATTTGCTCATTATAATAATAGAGACGCTGCCTTCTTCTTCATGGAGATATTTACATCACTCAGGCCAGCATCTTGCTGTATTTAAGAGAAGTTTGCCAGAGTTCTCTTTTAAGAGAAACATCTGTGTGCATTAACGCCGAACACTATTTGTGATTTAGGATTAGGAGTGTCATTGCACTTGCACATTTGAAGAGAACTCATATTTGAAGTATTTCATACTTCCTCAAGAGGCATACAGCAGAATAGTAAAGTGTGGTGTATGGATGTTGGAATATGGCTCTGACAATATGCACACCACCTTAAGTTCTTTAAATGAAGTGACAAAGACAAATGTTATCTTTGTTTGTTAATAATAATTTGTTACAGTACTGGTTTCTGTGCACATTGGGTATGAGGAAGGATGTTACCTTAATATAACTGCAACATTTCCTTTTCAGTTCCTATTTGTACTTTTGGTTCTGGCAGAAATGCTTGTGCCTTATGAATCTGTGACATCTGGCTGGCAGTAGAAGTCCTAGCTGTGTGTGTATGCTCCCTGTCCTGATCAGGCTCCCTGTCCTGAAATGGGTAGGTGAGTATCTGAATGTTGCCTAGGCTAAAAGCAATAGGTATGTACTTGGTTGGAATCAAATAAACATTAAAGACTATTTAAAATGTTCTGTTTGCAGAGTTTGCAACTTATTTAAATTGGCCATGAAAATATTCTTGTACACAAAATGTTTTGCAGCCCGGCAATTTTATTTTTAGTGTGTCACTATATTATTTTACAGTAGCATTTCATATGGTCTGTTTTTGTTCTTGTTTCTAATTTCAGGATCAGCATCTCATGTCTGTTTCCTGCTTCCTGGCACTTTAGTCTTTCCCCAGTTGGGTGCCCTCGGATACTGAACACCGTGTTACGACAGATTGTAGTCATTGGGCTACTGGCTGCTGTATTTTTCTTGCTGTACTATTCTGTTTTAAAATATAGCAGCCAGAGGGACAAAAAGATGCATAGGTAAGAACAAACAATGAGACAAAAATGTGTCCCAAAGATTGGGGGATTCACAACTGAAAACAACATAAGTCCTGCCATGTTTAAGTATGTGTTTTTAATGTGTTTCTGCATCCCTGTAAATGGAATCAGATTTGCAGTTTGTGTGGTATGTACTTGATGGTTCATTGATTTCCATGGAACTCACTCCCAAATCAGTACAGCTATGGTCTCTTCCAGGTATCTTGCTCGAGTAACAGACACAGAAGCTACAGATACCAACAACCCCAAGCTGAACTATGGCATCATGGTGGACTGTGGTAGTAGTGGATCTAGGATATTTGTTTATTGGTGGCCAAGACACAATGGTAATCCACATGATTTACTGGACATCAAACAAATGAGGGACAAAAACAGGAAACCAGTGGTTATGAAAATTAAACCAGGTAATAGGAAGAAACATTACATTTCCTCTCTAGCTCACTGACAACCTGTTTTGAAACTGTCACAAGAGACTGTAGTCACAATATGTTGTTGTTGTTGTTTTACAAAGCAGTTACAGTTAGTAAAATAGGTCACTGAGTTTTTCTCTTCATATTTGGGGTAAACAGTGTAGTCCAGTTTTGCGTTTTACTGACAAATCAGTCCCATTAATTTCATGTCCCACTAATTTCCAAGTAAGGATGTTAGAATAATAGGTGAGAAATTTGTTCATCTAATTAAGCATCGTTAACACAGCAGACTTTCATAGGAATATGTTGTTGCAGTTTTTTAAAATAATGGTTTTCATATTTAAAATAGCTAGAATCATACATAATTTCACTGTAACCTGGTTCTGGTCATTCTTGGAAGTAGCTCTATAAACAGTTGTATCTTAAAAACAGAGTCTTTTTTTCCCTTTGCACTCTCTTAACTTTTGATATGTATCTATGTATATCTTTCTTTCCAGGCATTTCAGAATTCGCTACCTCTCCTGAAAAAGTCAGTGACTATATTTTTCCACTTTTGAGCTTTGCTGCAGAACATGTGCCCCGTGCAAAACACAAAGAAACACCTCTCTATATTCTCTGCACAGCAGGAATGAGAATCTTGCCAGAAAGGTGACTTGAATCTCATGTTTCTATTAGGGTTTAATGTAGAAAACTCAGTATCATTTCTATTTTAACTTATATTTAAATTATGTGGAATCTTACAGCCAGCAAAAGGCAATCCTGGAAGACCTGCTGACTGATATCCCAGTGCATTTTGATTTTCTCTTTTCGGACTCACATGCAGAAGTTATTTCAGGAAAACAGGAAGGTAAACAAATCATTTTAAAACACAACAAAATCAAATTACAATAATGTGACAGATTTTCAGTGGGTTGACAGGTAACTGGCTTCTTTAAGAAAGAATGTCAAAAGAATTTACAGATCATTGCTCAGGAGGAGGAGAATGAAGAAAAGATGCACCCTTCCCTAGGATGCCTATGTTTAATTAACGTTGATGTTTTGCACCCTCTTTGCTCAAATGCCTGGAACAGTTGTCTAAGCAAATTACCATGCTGGAAGTTACTGTATAAGGCATACATATAATGCAATATTCTTTTTCTCAGCTTCACATTAAAATGATTTTTGAACAAAAAAGGAATGGAGCAGTGCTATAAGAGGAGTGGAGGTGAAGGGACAAGGCTTTAGGGAGACTGAAAATGATGACAGCTATTTAGTCAGGAGAATAACCTGGGAATAATAGGCTTTGCTTATTCAAGCAGTGAATAGAAGTAGCTGGGGTAAGTTAATATAGGCAGAGACTAGAGCACTTTCTTTGAATTCAACAAGGGAATAATCTAAAGCTCAAGACATGGTTCATCAAATCAAGTGTTCATCTGAGTGTTGCATATTGTAAAAGTTTTGGGTAAGCACTTGTATTACTCCTTACATTTACAAGATTGACGGCCGTGCACTTCTTACAACTCATTCATAGTTCTTGCATGTCCTTTTAATGTCAGGGGGTTAATTTAGATGGTCTTTGCTTTCTCTTCCAGTTCTTTGATTTTATACCAGGATTTGAGACTGGTTTACTCATGTGCCAGTATAATGGGGATAGAAAGGAGAGTCCCAGTCATACTTTGAGAGAATGTATGAACAATGTTGCGTGCAGGAGTGATTTATTTAATTCTTAAAGAAAACACTGCTTGAATATTTTGGATGTACATATATGTTAAACTTTCTGATTTTATTCCATAACTAAATAAAAAATGTTTACAAAACATTATGTTAACATTTTCAGGAGTATATGCATGGATTGGCATCAACTTTGTCCTTGGCAGATTTGAACATACAGATGATGGTGAGTATAAATTAGTACAACATATACCTTACATTGTAAACGAAGCTGCTATTGCTATCTTACTGAATGGACAAAACTTAATCATGATCTGCCAATTGCTGCCAATGTCATCACCTTCTTGCTGTACTGGTCTTATTCAAGTAAATGGAAATAGTTTAACAGCAGTGCTGGCTGGATTGTGGTCCATATTAGGTCTGAATAATCTACAATATAAGTTTCTATTAGAAAACAGATGCCAGGACTTCAGTAAAGATGCTACTTACAGAAGTGGTAACAAGCATTTTAAAAGAAGCTCTTTTTTTCTTGGTGTGGACATAAGAACTGCTCTTTTCTTATTGGACCCAGAGGTCCAGCAATTCTGCCCTCAGCAGTAGCCAGCCAAGCATCTCTGGCTGCTCACAAGCAGGACATGAAGTCAGTGACTCTTTCTTGTCCATGGCACCTAGTTTGTACTACTGCCATTCATGAACACTCCGAATTAGGTGTCACAATTTAATTTTTTCCCCTTTTTATTTTAAAAGATTTTAATAATAATAATAATAATAATAATAATAATAATAATAATAATAATAATTTTATTAAAAACACCAAAGCTTCTTCTGCAATCATTCATCCTACAGAATATGTAAAAATAGAAAAGTTATTGCAACTTGTCCTTATAAAGATCCAAGTAAATTCATCAATAAAAGGCCAAATATTAATTTCATTAGCTTGAATAATTCCCCCACCTTGGATAAAACAAGAGTTCAAATTCACGTGAAAGGAGTTTTCCTCTCGTTCTCTTCAGCCCTTTCTCCCTTAAACACTTATTCCTTTAGTCTGGACAAGAGACCAGGGATTGAATCCCTGCACAGCTGAGGAAACCCACTTGATGACCTTGTGCAAGTCACACATTCTCAGCCTTAGAGTGAGGCAAAGGCAACCCTGCTGTGAACAAATCTTGCCAAGAAAACCCCATGATAGGTCCGCCATAATTTGGAAACAAGTTAAAGGCTCACAACAACAAACTGCAAGTAGACAGGAAAGTTGACTAAGATAGTTGTCTTACTTATATGAACAAAGGACAGCTAAAAAATAGTTAATACAATCTTCACAAAATATATGTTATCCAGAACAATATATGCATCTTCATTAGCTGACCTTTCTTCTGTGCACATTTTTACACTAAAAGAACCAGATTTCCCAAAATTAATCATTTTTGTCTGTCTTCTGTATTGCTCCAGTTGTGCTAACTTTTTCATCAGTATAATCCTTCCACCAATAATCCATATTTCCATTTTCCAAATATTTCTAATTTTTAGCAGATAGTATTTTAGCTACGTATACCAGAAATGTGATTAACATTTAATGTTGTAACTTCTTATTTAAGTAAAACTCCTTGATGCATATAGGCTACCTTTTTGCCAGTTTCTGGCACCACATCTTCTAGTAATGAATCCTGTAAATTAACTGTGTGAATAAATACTTTCTCTTTTCCATCACATTGTATGATAACCCTTTCAGGTGTTACACACAAATTTCCCTATATTACATGTATGGGCCATGTTTGCCTTTACCCCTAAACCATGGTTAAGTGCATTGCTGCTGAAAGGCTTGTATGTTCCCTACTCCTCCTCCAACATAATGTGCAAAAGGAATATGCTAAACTTTAGTTTCAGTTTAGCTGATTCTGGTTTTTTCTTTACATACAAACCATGGCATGGTTTAAAATAAACAGTCAGTTTCTTCAAAAGCCGCAGTGACTCGAGTTTTCCTGCTTTCAACAAACTAGTGTTCATTTTAATCAAAATTCTTAATTCATGCCTAATGACACTTTGCAAATTTAACTTTATTAGTTTCCTAAGATGAAACTGAATTCCTGCTTATACCTGTTCTCAGTTACAAGAGCAGCAGGAGCTGGGGGCACATGAACCCAGCATTTATATGGGCTACTTTCTACCTGTGTATGTCATGCTAAATTATGGTTAAGTGTTGTGCACAAATTCAGCCATTGTGTGTGTACATAGTCCATAATCTATGTACCTCTGCAGGGTCTCCCTTTAGTATTTTAAGAAAACCCAACCCCTGAAAGCCCTTAATTGTTTTGCTTTTCTCTGTATCTTTCCCAGCTCTGTGGTATCCTTCTTGAGATAATGCACACCAGACCTGTACAAGGTATTCTAAATGTGCTTGCTTAGAATGCCATTGTAACACATTCTGTTTTATTTCTCAGTCCTTTCCTAAAATTGTTAAAATAGCACTTATCTTCTCTCACTAGAGTCTAACATTCCTTGTACCTTCTTAGCTCTCTGTCATGCTGGATCACTGAAGCACTCTCTGCTCAAAGGAATTGTTTATACAAGGGTAGGCATGTTTGCATGTAACACTAAACCATGATTTAGTGTTCTGCCACAGAAAAGCACACAGGCCTATATGCTCTTCTCTCCTCCTGCAGCGCAAGATGGAAGAAGACTAAACTAGATATCCGTTTCACTTTAGCAGATTCCTGGTTTGTTCTTACCTGCAAACATGCAACATTGGTTTGTTGTAACTCAGACAACAAAGTGCCACATTGTACCTTAAAGCGTTAAAGATTTTGTGTAGCATGAGTTTTTGTGATTTGGAGATTATCATCAGATGTATGGAGTATTCTCCAAAATTTCAGGTATATGTAAGTACACACAAATGTCCTGTATAGTCAAAAACGGTTTGGTGTATAGCCAGTGGTTGAATCATAGATTTGGAAGAGACTCTAAGGGCTATCTAATACAATCCCTTGCCACCCAGGAATATACGACTAAAAACCTCCTGAGAGATTGCCATCCAACCTCTCTTTAAAAGCCTTCAAAGATGGGAGTCTTTGAATAAGACAATCTATACCACTGTTTAACATATGTGCCATGTTTAACAGCTCTTACAGTCAAGATGTTCTTCCTAATGTTTAGATGTTCAATGATTAGTCTTAAGAGTAGCAGAAAACAAGCTTGTTTCATCTTCTACATGACATCCCTTCAGATATTTATGGATGGCTATCATATCGCTCAGTCTTCCCTTCTTAAATTTATTCACACCCAGTTTCCTAAGTAATTCCTCATAAGGTTTGGTTTCCAGACCTTTAATCATCTTGGTCACCCTTTTCTGAACAAGTTCCAGCTTGTTAGTATCTTCCTTGAACTGTGGTGCCCATAAGTGGACATAGAATTGCATTTGTTTATTTTCCTTCCCCTATCAGTCTTTCTGAATATAATTTCTCTTTGATTTCAGTGTCTATTATCTGTTGTCCAACGTGTGTGCCATATATATTCCTGAAATTCTGGATAACAATCTTGCACCTGACAAAGTTGGCTGTAGTCCATAAAGGCTCTTTCTATAATCAGTTTGTCAATCTTTTCAGGTGCCATAGGACTATATAGTGTTGCTTATACTATCTCTCTACACCCACCCATACCAAATACTTAACACTGGGATGTTCAGGCTTTAGTCAAGGTTGACTCATCCTTTGCAGTCTGACAAATCTTTGACATTAGCTAGCACTGAAGGTCAACCATTGCTCCACTGTCAGGTGCTATGACATACAAAAATGTGGGACTCAGGTCCTAAGGAAGATTCACTCCCATTATTCAATGCTGCTGCTTCTTCTCTCTCGTTGTCTTTCAGAAGATGATGCTCTGGTAGAGGTGCATATACCTGGCAGTGAAAACAAGGAAGCCATTGTTCGAAAGAGGACTGTGGGTATACTTGACATGGGTGGTGTGTCAACTCAAATAGCGTATGAAGTCCCTAAAACTGTAAGCTTTGCCTCTTCACAGCAGGTTATTATCTGTACAACTTTCCTTCTTTTCCTTTTGTTTTACCCTGTGTTTTAACCCATATCCATCAATTCTTTTTCTTTTCGGCATTATAAGTCCTGTGCCATTGTGTGACATCTTCATCCAGAGGCAAAAGAAGACATGTTCATCAGCTAAGCAATCCCCATGTATAACTTTCATTTCATAAATTTATTTAACCAGTTCAGAGTCTTTCTCTTGATTATGGTGCAGAATTTTGATCTCACCCAGTTATCATTCTGTTTAACTTTTGCTGTAAGAATTGTAATATGCACATTTTATTTCTGGGTGTTAAAATTATATCTGTTATATATTGTGGTTACTATACAGTTTGTACAATTTTAGATCTTTTACAATACTGATTATTTAATTAAGCAAGGAAATGGTTGTAATTTCCCAAAAGAACAATTGAAAATGGAATATGTGCAAGTGTCATTTTCTTTGCATTTTTAATTAAATGATGTAAACTGTCAAATATTTATTGCATTTAGTAGGAATCTGTTTTTAAAGCTCAAGAAAAGATGTAAAAAGTTAGCAGCCAATTTCTAAAAACAGTAGCAAAGAGCATACAATGTTGAGGCCTTCAGTGTGGCGCATACTTTGTGTGCCGTTGTTCCCACATCTCTTAGCACTCACCAGGTTCACTGTCCTGCCTGTTTTATATGTCTACATTTTGAAATAATTTCCTAAAGACAACTCAGAAGCTATTGTGCTCCTCATCATCATGTTAGATCTTATTATTCTTTATTGCTAATTGGTTATCTGAGTCCTAAAGGCATTCCAACAGGCAACTTCAGCCCAGAGTATCATTTTGCAGTGCCCAGAGGAAAGAAAAGGTTAAGCTAGAGACTCATAGGAGGTTGACATGGCCCTTATGTGAACGGTAAAGTGTATGAGCCAGCCTTGGCTCTAAGATCAGCTACTGAGCCCCTGTTATCTGGCCATCAGTTACAGATAATTAGGATTACAGATACAGACAACAAAGGCCTTTTCCGGGCCTTTCCTACTGTTCTGGAACTGCTTCCCTAAGGAAAACATCTGTGGCCCAATCTTTGCAAACTTAAGAAAAAACATAGGGCACTCTTGTGTTAATCCGCTTCTTAATTCATTGTGATTTCTTCTCACTAACTGCAATTAATTTCTTTGGAATGTTGCTGTTAAATTTTAAAGAAATTTTAACTTTCTTTTTAAGTAACTGAATAGTTGCATAGCCTCATGTTCTGTTATTGCCGCTGTATATTGCATGCTGCCCTGGGAGTAACTCTTCTGTAAAAGGTGTTATTAAAAATAGTTAAATTAAAAGAGAGAGGGGAGGAAAAGAAGAGACAAAAGATACAGGAGGGAAATATGGGCATGCATATATTTCCTGATGGACAGAAGACTGAATTCAGTGGGGTGGGATCATGAGCTGTTCAGTCTACAGCTGTTCTTTCAACATTGATGGTGTTTCGTTTAGCTCTTCCCTATTGAGTACAGAGATCTGAAATTATTTTGCTGTATTTATACTCGTTGAGTTATGCAACATAAAGCAAAGTTGATTGTCCCTTGTTTGATGGCTTGCAGGAGGAGGTGGCCAAGAATCTCCTTGCAGAGTTTAATTTGGGATGTGATGCTCACCAAACTGAACATGTATACCGGGTCTACGTAGCAACGTTTCTTGGCTTTGGTGGGAATGCTGCCCGGCAGAGATATGCAGACAGCATATTTACCAATACAGTATTTAGAAACAGGTAACCTGCTATGACTGACTTGACTGTTAGGTTCAAACGATTGCACTTTTTATATGCACAATATTAAATCTTGCCCACTGAAATAGTCAAGTATTAAAGCAGGTGATGGTTACATTTTACCTTTAAATTTTTGTTTTGACTGCAAGATTCTGTTCTGATATATTTAGTTAAAGACTGTTTCATTAATTCTGTAAGTAAAATTAATCTAATTATAATATTTGTTACAGTTTACAGTCCTAATTCTCAATCGTGTCCCACCTGACACATGAAGCAAAAAAAGTTTATTTCACTTTTCTGGTACTATTTTGCATGTTACATTTCTACCTATTGAATCTCTGGGTTAGATTCAGAGTTTTGCTTCTGCAACTGATAGATTGCAAAGAGGGTGCAATCTATCAGTGGCAGAAGCAAAACTCTCTTGTGTACACATGCAATTAAATGTAGCAGACTGACATGTGATATAAGGTTAGTTCCCAAACAAGACAACATTGCCTCCCACTGCCCATATTTCCTATACTTAGTGGCAAGCTAGACTTTGTACACGTAGCTGTGGGCAGTACCAAAATAATGGAGTGCAAAAGAGTCTTGAATCCCTCCCCGCTGTGCTCATGCACCATTCACAATGCGTCGAGTCCTCCATGTGTCCACTTCAGGGTACTGTTCTCCAAGGCAGAATGGTCTGATTCTATTATTCCTGCTACTCTAAAGAATTCATTTTTAATGGTGACATTTTGGGGTGGAGTAACTTTCCTCAATCTTGCTTACAGGCTTCTAGGCAAACAGACTGGTATGACTTTGGATACCCCCTATTTAGACCCTTGCCTGCCTTTAGATATTCAAGATGAAATCCAGCAGAATGGGCAAACGCTGTATCTCCGAGGGACAGGAGACTTCCACCTGTGCCGTGATGTTATTCAGCCTTTCATGAATAAGACAAACGAAACACATACCTCCTTGAATGGCGTCTATCAGCCTCCTGTGCACTTTGAGAACAGCGAGTTCTACGGGTTTTCTGAGTTCTATTACTGTACTGAGGATGTGTTAAGGATGGGAGGAGACTACAATGCTACTAAATATATTAAGGCTGCAAAGGTAAAAATGCACTCTACCCTTGTATAATGTACAGTTAGACCAGACGTAGACTTAACTCCCTTCTTCTCCATGAAGCTTATAACTGACTTCAGGCCAATCATTTTCTCTGTTTGATCTGTTTCATAGGTTTATTGTGAAGGAAAATCTTGTGGGATTAATCCTTGTATATCACTATAAATACTTAATATATAAAAGCATGGATATATAATCTCTTCATCCTTTTTATTTCTTTCCCAGGATTATTGTGCCACAAAGTGGTCTGTTCTGAGGGAACGATTTGACCGTGGACTTTATGCATCACATGCAGACCTTCATCGCTTGAAGTAAGTGTTGCCTTCAAGCTACCTCGATTCAATATACATTACAGAAATAGCACAATTTGGATGCGTATTGTTTGTTTATTCTCTGCAGGTATCAGTGCTTTAAGTCAGCCTGGATGTATGAAGTGTTTCACAGTGGCTTCTCTTTCCCCATAAATTATGGAAACTTAAAAACTGCATTGCAGGTCTATGATAAAGAGGTGCAATGGACATTGGGGGCTATCCTTTATCGAACACGATTTTTGCCTTTGAGGTATGGTTTGACCTTTCTCTCCATTTTCTGTAGTGTTCACAGAAAACTATGCAGCGTTTACTATCTTTGGAAATTTTGCCTCCATCATACTTTCCTGAACATTATGTAGATGCTCACAAAGATGGGAACGTGGGTGGTCACCGATGTCAGCAGATGTCGCATGTTGCTTAACTTCTGTATGCCCATAGTGATTCTTCGGTTGTGGGTCTGGGGAATGGTGTTAACAGCTGTTCATGTTGCTAAAGCACAGTTTCCTCTTTAGAATAGTGATTTCCCCTATAAAGGTAAAAAACAGGGGTAGGCAATGCATGTGGCCTCCAGGACTGTTTTTGTGGTCCCTGGGACCACGGGGGGGGGGGGGGGAATTACACCCAGATAAGGGGCTTAGAGGCATTTTGGTATACATTTGCCCGGGTCGATCATTTTTGGTTTGTTTTTTAAAGGAAGTGAACAGCTAGTAATTTCAGTTCACTTCCTATAGTTAAAAAGGCTTCTCATTTGGGGTCAGTTCTGTTTTGCGGGGGGTGCAAGGCTTCTGGTGGTCTGATACAGCCCCCCTAGTCTTCCATAGTTGCCCCATTAAGTATAAGGGACATTGAGGAGAAGACTATAATCCCCACAATTTTCTGTTAGTATTTTCCCACCCACATTAGCAAAGCACTTGAGTGAAGAAAATTGTCAGACAGGATGGAAGGTGCAGAATGCAGTAGAATTTCTTTGTAATGACATTGTAAGGAGGCTCAAAGACTTTTTCTTTCTGTCTTTCTTTTTTTCTTTCTTTCTTTCTTTCTTTCTTCAGAGATATACAGCAAGAGAACTTCCGAGTCAATCACTCCCGTTGGCACAGCTTCTCCTTTGTTTACAACCATTACCTGTTCTTTGCCTGCTTCTTCGTAGTGCTGCTGTCCATTTTGCTATACCTGCTGCGCTTGCGGCGGATTCACCGGCGAATGTTGCTCAGTGGCTCCTCTTCTTCCCTCTGGATTGAGGAAGGCCTCCCATCACAGAAGATCCCAGGGGCCTTATAAAGTGCTGAACACTAGCCTAAGACTTGCTCAAGAAAAGCCATTGTTTTGCCTCAGGGTTCTTCTCTCATCCCTAGAAACCATTGTCTGGGCCTCTTGCTGCAGTTTTGGAATCAGGAGGAGGAATTTCAACCCCCATCTGGAAAACTGAGGGGGAAAAGCAGGGTCAAACTTGGCTTGGCTATACTGAGGGAACAGCAGCCAAAATTATTTTATAGCTGTTACCTTAATAGTAAATGCACTTTGTTGGGGAAGAGGGGGGGGGGGTCAGGTGGGGCAGTGAAGACTTGATGCCAGTAAATGAATAAAGGGGCAAGTAGCAAACTGATTTGCCCTCGGTAACTGATGTGATTGTTCTCTTACTATGTGGTAAGCTCACGTCTTGGCTTTCTCGTGGATGAAAGTGACTCCTAAGGCATGGATGGAAAATACATGGCTCTCCAGATACCATTGGACTGCAGTTCCAGCAAAGTGTGTGCTGAGGAGATGATGGGAATTTCAGTTCAGAAATATCTGGAGGGCCACACATTTCCCATCCTTGTCCGAGGGCTTCCAGCTAAGGTCCACTGTTTGACAATATGCACCTGAGCCACTCTGGTCATTGGTAAAGTACTCTTTGATCCATGTCTTCCTGGTATGATCAGCAAACAGAAGCTTTAGCAACATTTTCCCATAATATTCCTTGGCTATTTACTCCAATTGATTTATTAAAAGCCTTTAATGTTATTTATTTAGCAATAGAAAACACTCCCAGACCACCTGCTAAAAATTAATAATGCGGCAGCCCCTGCTCACACCTCCACAAAAAGGGAAAATTAGAACACTTAATTCCTAATTACAAAATCCATGTGATAACCTGTCTCTTGTTGATCTGCACAAGAGCCATTGACCCTCCACTATAGGAAAGTTCAATCAGAGGCCACAAAAATTACCTTATATACTCGTAATATCAGTATCGCAAACAATACAAATAGCGGTGTGTTAGGAAGATACTGCCATCTCCTGGCTTCTTAGGCTGGGATCAAAGAGCAGAAAGGAGCAAACAGCAAGGTAAATGCAAGGAGAGGAGAGAACTTCAGTCTATCCCCAGAAAAAGGAGATTTTAGCTGAGGTAATGGGATTTCAAGAGCCTTTTACTTGTATAAGCAATTGAACACGACTCTTTAACTGCTTATACAAGTAAAATCCTCTGTTGCTGCATCAGCTGGAAGCAAGGATGTTAAAGAGGTCTTTACGTTTGGCTCATTTTGCATAGGATGGAGCCGGCCTAAAATCCTTGCACAGTTCAAAATGTCATCTCTTTTTCTAAGATGCTGACCAGAGTTTTAAATACAGAGAGTGACCTGTAGTCTTCATCTGAAAAATGGAGATGTGATGCTTGCAACATCCTTGCAATATTGTCATAGAGAAAGTTTTGCAAAACGCACCGATGACGTTGAACTGTCAAGTTTGGCTGGGGTGTTCTTTGTGTGCTTGGGTAGCAGCAGTTGTGCTGTGGCAGAGATTGTGTGTACCTGTGATATTTTATTCTTTCACCTGACAGTAAAGTCTCAGTCATTCTGTGTAACGAAGAATCAGGAAAGAATATGGAGCACTAGAACAATGTGTCTGCTGGCATTTCCTCATTTCTGGCTATAGATGGCCTTTTTTTACTTGAAAGAACATGTCCATAATTTAAGCTGTCATTTATGTTAACATCTCATAAAATACAAGCTTTATCATATTAAAAAACAGCTTCTGGTTTCACTTCCCATTCTGAAGATTTTGTGGTGAACCTCTGGTCTCTTGGTCCCTTTATTAGAATCTCTTCCAGATATTGGGATCGGGGGAAAGATTTTCTTATCTTCAGCTACAGCAGATGGAGCTCTATGAGGTAACTATTTCCAAAACCATTTTTTCAAGAGTTGGTCTTGCACACAATTCTTTGTCTTGTGCATTCCTGTCCCTCCTGATGTGTCCCCCTCCAAATTTGGTTTGGAAAAGCTTCCCCAGCTGACTCTGGGAAGCCTGCAATCTGCATTTTCAAATCCAAATTGAGGCTAGCAATTTGCTCTTCTGAAATGAAAAGCTGAAGTTTTCTCAGAATGTGAAATGCTGAATCCTGGAACCCTTTAAAACAAATGAAAGTCACTTGGCCTTTGAGACCCTGAATCCCTACCCAAAGCTTTTGAGACCCTGAATGCCAAGAGACATTTTAAAATCCCCATTTCATATTGAGGATGTTGGGTTTTAGAGTGACTTCAGTCATCGCGATGCAATCACATTAAGTAGGCAATGTCCTTTATTAAATTCACAGCTTCTGTTTCTTCACTCAAGGCAATTAGCAGTATTGTTCAAATAAAAGCAAATCCAAGGAAAACCTAAAAACAGGTTCAATATGTAATTTAGGAATTTAAAAAACAGTACATGAATTATCTACAGAAATATGAAGAATCTTCAGAAAACGTGTGAACCGCAGTTTTCTGGATTCTTCCTTTCTACCTGAATCCCTTCTACCCTTTTCAGCCTTTTCAATGTTTTGCTTGTCTCAGATGTTTAGTGTGTCCTCCTCTCCCTTTCATTCTTTCTTTAAATGCTTGTTGTTACCCAGGCTTGAAAATAGGAACAAAAACAAACCCATTTTGACATCTTGGTCCTTACACCAATTGATCAGTCTTTTAACTTGGGCAGACTAGGTAGTGGTTTTTATCTAATCCAGAGCAACCTGCCACATTTTCCCACCCTGAGCAGTGAAACACAACACTGTTGAAAGCCTTATATAGTGACAGTTTCCAGCAAGGTTCTCAGGGTTTGAGGTTCAGTTTGCCTCATCCCTAAAGGACTGTGTTTATATGTTGATGTGGTTAACAAGCTTTGCTTTCTTTCCCCAGGCTCCTTTTTCACTTGATCCATTAAGGAGCAAAGAAGTGACAACCAAGGCTGTGCCCTCTGGCCTTTGAAAATGACCTTGCCTGCCAGGTGAGTGACATGAGGGCCTCTCGCTTCACATGGCTGCTTGGATGTATCCATCAACCTTCCTTTTCCTTCTGTGCTAAAAAAAACAGGGCTTGGGCAATCTCTGCTAAGCAGTTTCTCAAATCAATCTCCATACAGGTTGAGGATGTTTTTAAAAGGAAAACATTTTAGTTTGGCTTTGCATTATGGAATGCCAACCACTAAATGGCATGCAGTGAGAAACAGGTGCTCTTCACTTCCGTGCTCTGTTTTTTTTGCAGGGCCTTGTCCTTTTAAGGTTGCCAAGGCAAAAACATGTGACTAAATGGGGCCCTGTGAGAAAGCACATAACAAAGAGATGGCAAACTTGATTCAGGGCGTGCTGTTCCCTGATGCAGCTTCATCATTCAAGGCCATTGTTGCAGTTTAACAATACCATGGAACTCAACAAATGACACGTATGCAGCGGTAATGTTTTAGACAACCTCAGTCTTCAAAACTAATGTGTTTTGGAGGAGGAAGGACATGCTCATCTTTTCAGGTCACTGTATCGTGTGTGCTACACATATGTATGTGTATATGTACACATACAGTCACAGAATTAAAGAGTTGGAAGAGACCCCAAGGGCTATCCAGTCCAATCCCCCAGCCAGCCATGCATGAACACAGAATCAAATCACCCCTGATAGATGGCCATCCAAACTCGTTTTAAAAACTTCCAAAAAAAGGAGACTCCACCACTCTTTTCTTTGTCAACTGTCAAACAACTCTTACCATTAAATCCATTGCTCATGATAAGGAAAAGAGCTGGAACTTCCTTTTCTGATGACATGACATCTACGACTCCCATCATCTCCGTTCAGTATGGCTAATGGTATCTAGATTTTTGTATCTGGGGAACCTGCCGCCTTTGGAGTTGAGTTGTTGATTCACATTGTCCAATACTGTGAACTGACTGGTATCCACTCAACAATGTTTCTGGCAGGCGTCTATCCCAACCCTGCCTTAGGATTAAGCTGAGATCTTCTGCCACTAAACTATAGCCCTATTCCATCCATACTCCACCTCCTTTGGACTACAGGTCCCTTTGTGGGCTTGAAAACAAGATAGGCTTGACAGGGCAGGGGATTACATGAAAGAAGGGAATGATAGACAGATAACAGAGCCAGTGTGGTGTAGTGATTTGAACATTGAACTGTGACTCGAGCTCAGAATTCAAAGGAAACCCATTGGGTGACCTTCAGCAAGTCGCATACACTCAGCCTTAGAGGAAGGCCATGGCAACCCCCCCTCTGAACAAATCTTGCCAAGAAAACTGCAGGAGTGGGTCACCATAAGTCAGAAACAACTTGAAGGCATGCAACAACAATGGATGGAGGAAGAGCCAAGGTAGGTGGTACTACAGCCACAACGTGAGTTCGATCCTGGAGGGCTCCAAGGTTGACTCAGCCTTCCATCCTTTTCGTAGGTCGGTAAAATGAGTACCCAGCTTGTTGGGGACAATTGGCTTACAGATTGTAAACCGCATGGAGAGTACTCAGTTCATTATGAAGCGGTATAGAAATGTAAATGCTGTTGCTAATGCTGTTGCTGAAAAAACAAGAAGAAGAAAAAGAAAGCTGAAGGAAATATGGGAAGGGAATAGCAACTATGTTGTGTCTCATACCTAACAGACACAATGACCGTATCCATTGAAAGGTTCTAATGAGAATTGCTAGCCGAAGGAAAGAGTCAATTACAGCTAGAGTTTGTAGTCGATGGGTGGAAAGGGGTTTCCATCTAGTGGCCAGATGTGCATATTTAGCAAAGGATTATTCCCTTTGGGGGAAATTTTCACATCAACTGACTCAATCCTCCCAGCAACAGCTTTGCAATGTTTATTGCTAAAGACTTGGCCAGTTGTACAGAGCTGTGTTTACATGAGCAAGGACTTCTGTTTAACAAATGAAATCCAAGTTCTTAGCACTGTTTCAGCACTGTTTGGCTTATAGAAAGAGAGGAACTCAGAGGAGGGAAGGATCAGGATTATTATATAGACACTTCATGATAGACTTCTTATCTATAAAATGAATGAAAGAAAATGAAAAGATTGCATTGCTACTGTGAACACTTGAGACCAAACTGGAAATTTCCCAAAAATGTGATCTGGATGAGAGACAAAACCAGTGCTGGGCATATTCACACATTTCTACTTGCAGTTTCAAAGCCACTTATTTTAATATTGGGCACAACGTTCCATCTGATTTTCCTTGGAAGCAACAGTGCCTAAGAGAACAGTATATGCTTCAAGCAGTTGTAAAATACAAAAGCCAAGGATGACGTAACAAAACCTTTAATGGTCTGAGGTGGAGCTTCAAAGCATAGCTTTTCTACATCTTCCGTAAGAAAAGACATCATCATCATCATTGTCAAGATCACAATATTTGGCTGCACTTGGCCTCAGATCTCAGGTTGGCACAGAATCTGGAAAAATATCCATCTATGCAAAGTGCGCACAGCGCCTGGGATAACAATGTGCAGTCAGGACAGCATATGTCATTCCTTTTCTCCAGATTGTTGTCTTGATGTCACATTGTACTGATAGTTCAGGGTCCAATTAGTTGATGCTGTTGTCTTGACCTTTGTATTTTTAACTAGAAACTCAGTTGCTTTTCCCGACCCAAGTCACAGGCCAGCTTGACAAGGGGCAGAGTACTCCAGCAGGTTATTCTTCAAAGGCGTCCCTTGTTTCTGCATTTGCTTCTGATGCTGTGCAAGCAGTATGAGTACAGAACTGTGAGTTTTAAGACCTAATCCAGCACACACATTGCCTACTTAGCTACCTGCCTTAAAGCAGCTTCCCACAAATGGGCTGGACTGCAACTCCTATCGCTCTCAGACAGCAGGGGCATGATAGCATAGGTTTTAATTGACAGAAGGTCACTACATCAAGGAGTATGCCAGCCCTTGAGATACCATAATGTATCTATCAGGAGGTGATGTGGTGTAGTGATTTGAGCGTTGGACCATGACTTTGGAGACCAGGGTTCGATTCCCAGCTCAGCCACATGTGACACCATCTTGACTTGACACAAAGAAGAAGCAAAGATTTGTTCCTGACTATCACAAATGACAAGTCTAGACTGGATGGGTTCAAGTGACAGGAAAGGGCAGTTCAACATTGGAGCCCATTAGTGAGGCTGTTGGTGGGTTTTCCTTGCTTACAAATTGTCACGCAGAAACCGGGTAGTCCTTTGTTGAAGATACGGTCATGGGAAATGCAGCTCAGAGGAGATGGTATACAAGATGTCCTCCATCTCAACATTTGTATCTTCTTGATATGCTAGGTTTCTTATTCTCAGGGCATAGTGCTTTATTCAATGGAGTCATTTCATCTGCAATCTGGAACCTCAGAGCTGAGTTACACATGAGAACAGAAATGTCCAGGAGAGATAGATTAAGGATGTGACATGGAAGCATAGATTAGCTGCAAAACCTGGGTAGGCTTCATTTTTCTTCTGGGCTCATGCTAGCTAGATGGTTTTGGGAACTGTAGTTTTTTTTAAAACAGGAACCTGCGTAACTTTTCTCCAAGGCGATCCAAAGCAGCCAGGCAAGGTACAGTTGTAACCAAAAAATGATGCAGGAGAAAGGGTTTAAATTCTCCTTACAATCTCCGCTACAGTAATCCCTCCCAAATCTAAATTAGAGATAGTCACTGCTATGATTCACCAATTTGAAAAAAAGAAAGGAAAGCCAATTGTGGAATTTGGTAGCCTTGTCCAATTTGGCCACTGTCTATGTCAAACAAAGTAGCTCCTGTAGTTTTCCTGATGATGGTATTGGACTTTTCTTGGAGAGACAGTTACTGAAGAGAGAGAGAGGTACTATGTGGATTGTTAAATGTTCTGAAGTCTCTTGCAATCAACTGGATTTCATTCTGTCCACAGTATCGCTGGAAGTCATTTTCTTCAAGAGAACAGCCTGCTCAAGATCCGTTCATGTGATTTTCAGCCGAGATGAAAGACCAAGATGACTTAGGTGAGGCGTGAACCTATGGCTCCAGCAAGTCTAGATGATACAGATAAAGGACAGAAGTGGCTAAATAATCCCTCCCCAATCTTTGGAAAGAGCCAACAATTTAGATAAGCAAGGATATATGACCGGTGAACAAGAACCAGAGCATTAACATATGGATTAACATCGTGGTACTGAAGGCCACAGGTTCTAGTGTGAGAAATGGAGCTATTATTTACAAAGCTTCCCTCATATCCACCCACTTGGTTTAAAAACATACTTATTTAAACAAAAATGAAAGAGAAAGAAAAGGCAATTATGCTTGGTAAGATAGAAGGCAGTTGGAAAAGAGGAACTGCATTCAAGATAGATAGACTCACTCAAGGAAGCCATGGTCCCGAGTCTGTGAGACTTGAGCAGGACTGTTGATGACAGGATGACTTGGAGGTCTTTCATTCATGGAGTCACCATAAATTGAAGTTACCCTAAAGTCACCAGATCCTGTCTGATCTAGAAAGCTAAACAGATCAGATCTGGTTAGCACTTGGGTGGGAGACTGCCAATGAATACCGGGTGCTGTAGGCTATGTTTCAGAGAAAGGAACTGGCCAAAATGCCAGCATGGTGTACTGGTTGGAGTAATTCAAAGATATAGTTGTGTTAGTCTGTAGAATCAGTATATAGAGAGATCTTGTAGCACTTTGAGACTAACTGAAAGACCAGGGTTTGATTCCCAGCTTGGCAATGAAACTTGCTGGGTAACCTTGGGCAAATCCCATGCTCTCAGCAATGGCAAACCACCTCTGAACAAATTTTACCAAGAAAACCTCATTATAACAGCTTCAGCACTATGGGGAGCTCCTGTTAAACTCATACCAAAACCTGGAGTCCAACTCACATGGGAAACAGGATTCAGTCCTGGAAGCCACCCTGAGAAAGACATCTTTGACTGAGATCCCAGAGAGCACCTGCCTGCCAGTGAGATCTTGGATCAGATGCACCACCTGCCCACCACAGAAATCGATCTTGTGATCAATTTATTTTTATCCTGCCTTATCTTGCAAAGGAATCAACATCGCCAACAATAGCCTCACCTGCAGTTGGACTATTTGTCCTTCTAAGACAATGTTGTCTACTCTGCTTGGCAGTGGCTTTCTAAGGTCTCTCTCACCTGCTCCTTCCAATTGGACTGAATTTGGGACCTTCTGCATGCAAAGCCAGCCCCTCCCTTTACAAACAGCCTTTATAAAACCGTGTCAGGGACTCCCAAAGCTACAAATTTAAGGTGCCCATTCTGCTTTCAGCGTAGCCTTCCCTCAGACAGTTGACTTTGTGCATTGACTTGTTCCATTTTGGCTTGCCATCTTTCAGAAATGAGAATGAAATTCAGCAGACTGCATTTCCTAAGTGGTCATTCAGTACAGCCTTCCCCTAAGCAGGTGCCTCTTAGCTGTGATGGACTACAACCCTCATCACTCCCAGCTAGCATGGGATTTGACCTACTGACTTGGGGATGCTGGAAGTCATAGTCCAGATTATTTTGGGGTTGTGATGGCAGAAGCTGGAGAGACTTGAGCAATGCTCTGATCATTTTTTTTTTCCAGTTGGAAGTGGCAAAGGTTTAGCGTCTGATGTGCGTGTTTACCTTGAGCATGGCTGACAAGTTACGGCGAGTTCAAGCACTTCCCCTCCAGCGCTTCAGTTAATTTCTGTGTGAATCGCGCATTTAGCCAGTGGAAAGCCAATCATTCCATTGGCAAAGGCCAGTGGGTACCTTATCCTCACCTGACCTTCCAATGTACCCGGGCATACTGCAAGCGTTCCTGCTATGGGCTGGCAGTCTCCTTTCCATGCCTGGACTAGCGGCAGCATTTGCATTCCATTCCCTGCCTAGTCTAACAAGAGTTTGGTTCATGACTCTGCAGCCGAGACCAACAACTTATCCAAAGGTCTCTGGCACAGCACCTGGCAGCTTAGCCAGACAGAGGAGCTGTGAAAGGATGCACCACAAGGTGGTGCTCTCAATGTGTGGGATTTGCATATATTCATCATTCTGGAGGGGATTTGCAACAAAAGGTTGCATCCTAACCAGAATTAATGCCGTCTGACACCACGTTAACTGAAATGACTTGAAGGCACACAACAACAACAAATCGTTCAGACTAGTTGAAAAAAGACAAGATCAGAGCTTGGGAAAAATGTTCTTTTAGACTATGACACTAAGAAACTCGCTCCTCCAGCCTCCATAGCCAGTGGTCCTGCAGGTTGGGGACCTCTGGGAGTTGTACTTCACAAGAGTACCTCTTCCAAAAGGTAGAATTACATCTACACTGCAGAATTAATGTGGTTTAACATTGCTTTTACTACCATGGCTCAATGCTATGGAAATCTGAGATTACTAGGTTTGTAAGGTATTTAACCTTCTGATTCAGAGAGTTCTGATACCACAGTGAATAACAAATCTTAGGATTCTACAGGGTGGAGTCATGGCAGTTAAGATGATGTCACACTGCATCTGTTTTGCAGTGTGGCAACAGCTCTAGAATGCTACTGTTTTTAGGATTCATGTCAGCCATAAGTGCCACCTTCCCGAAAACAAAATACAGTAGGACTTTAGTATCTGCTGGAGTTTGGTTCCAAGACACTCCATGGGTACCAAAATCCATGGATGCTCAATTTCCAGCTTGAATCCGTCGATAAAAAATCCATGAATACAGAGGGCTGACTGTATTTTATTCCTCTTTTCTCAGCAAGGTTTCAGATAGTTCATTTACCTACCCACATGTAAAAGCCATGCAAACATTCTGCCCCTCAGAGCTAGGTACCATGGATTTCACCTTTAGCCATCCAATTTGGCAGGGACAGCCCTAATTAATCTTCTGTCATCTCATTTTTTCACCTGCTTTTAACATGTCCCAGTTTCTCTCTCCTCCACTCCCTTTCTCCCTTTGTCCTTAGCTTCATTCAGTTGCTGCAATCTGAAGTCAAAGTGCAAAACTCAGCAAAGAGGAGAACTGAGGAGGGAGGATCAAAATCTTGTCCTTCCCAGTAGGCTCAGGCAAAAGCAAACTGCTGCAGCCTCTCCTAACTTGTGTGTTCTTCCTAACCTTGTTCACCATCTTGACCACACTCTGATGTTTCTTAGTCGCACATGTCCTGGTTTTCATCTGTGAAATGGAGAGTATGGGTAGAGTGAGACAATGGCTTCAGGTGGCAGATGATAGGATCAGCAGCAACCCACTAGCTATGGAAGACTTAACTTTCTCTCCCAGACCTATTGGAAGACAGACTGTTCTGTTTCAAGCTGTTCTGTCTCAAGTGTGTAATTGTGCTCCTGCCTGGCACTGTAGAAGATGCTGTCCCAATGCCAACGCTGAAATAAAATTCAACGGAGTGCCATTTTTCGCCTCTGTATCTGGAGCTGGGATGGGGAGGCATCTTTGCTTTAGGCAGCATAGGCAGCAAAGTGTCTTGGATCAGACTTGATCCCTCGTGTTGTAAAAAGCGGAGGGTAAACAGTGTGATCTTGGAAATTAAGCACGGTCAGCCCTGGTTAGTACTTGCATGGGACTGCCAATGAATACCTGGTGCTCTTGGCTATATTTCAAAGGAAGGAACTGGGAGAAAACCACCTTAAGTATTCCTTGTCTAAGAGAACCCTATGAAATTCATGGACTTGAAGGCACATATGGACACGGGCAATGGTGAATGGTATAAAACCCAAGAGGAATGGTCTGAAGGACTGTATATATTTAGCCTGAAAAAGAGATGATTAAAGAGAGGCATGATGGCTTCCTCCAAATATCTGAAGGGCTGCCATGCAGAAGGAGGAGCAAATTTCCCATCTTTTGCTCTTGGAGGCAGGACTAGAAAGGAATGAGTAGAAATTGCAGGGTAGCACATTCTGGCTAGTCATTAGAAGAAAATTCCTTTGGTAACAGCTGTCTGATGGTTGAACAAGAGGCAATGGACCCTCCTGGGCTGAATTTAGAGTAGAGGCTGGAGGGACGTCTCTTGGAGATGCTATAGTTGCAGATCCCAAAAATGTGCTCTGGGTTGGACTTTACTAAAATGAGAAGTTTCCTTGGTCACATAGTTTCAGGGCAGCTTAGAAATGTGTCAGTGGATAAATAAAAACAGCTTGGAAAAGTTCTTTTTCCAGAATCTGCCTCTAAAACCATCATCTCTCCCCGACTGGGGGAATCCGGGACCTGTATTCAAATAAAAATAGCTACTTGTATTCTTAGTTCTTTAATTTAATATTTGGGGAATGAACAAAATTATATAACAGATCTACACTGGTGACGGTCGGGATAATATTATACTCACCAACTGTTCTGGTTTGGCAAGGACAGTCCCAAGGAATCCTCTCACTTTTTCAACTCCTTTTAAAATGACCCAGTTTCTCTCTCCTTCTCACATCTTTGTCTTCAGCTTAGGTTAATTGCTGCAAACTGAGTTCAAATGGTAAAAGTAGTTTGCATTCAGTGATTTCAACAGGAGTGAGAAGAAGAGGCAAGATCTTGCGCTTTCCAAAAGGCTCAGGCAAAGCAAATGGCTGGAGCCTCTGATTTATAACTTTTGCCATCTTAACCACACACTGATGTTTGGCCACATGTGCCCAGGTTTTCATCTGTGTAATGTTGCAGAAATATCCATAATTTCAAAACAGAAGAGAGAATTCTAAATCTGACCGGCTTTTCCTTGCATCACACAATTTTAGGTGCTTAGGGTGTATTTCTTATCGTTCTCCTGTTTTCATCAATCCAACTGGCACTGAGACCGGTGAGGATTTCAGGCCTTCGCATCAACGTTGATTTCAGGAGGAAAGCTGCATTTTCCCACCCGGGTGGGGAAAAAGATATGTCAGGAGATCTCCGTTTACCTTTCCATTGGAGGACCTGCCACCCTCCTCAGCTGAGAAGCTTTTTCCACCTCTTGTTTGTTCGGCTGCTAGTGTCAACTGGTTGCTTTCGCATCCTCTCTGTGGAATGAACTGGCACTGTCTGGTCTGTCTGGACCGCATGACAGTTGACCATTCAGTTGGATCCACATGGGGAGGACTGTTAGCACAGGAGAGATGCCCATGCATGCCACCAGACTCAGGCATAACCTTTCCAGCCAAAGCAGGTTGGGAAGGAAAAAAGAAACGAAGGGAAACTTCTGTTTAGGCCAAAGATCCCGGAGAGTATTCTAGTGCAAGAAGGTTCATTCCCAGAGCATGAATCCCACTGGAAACTGCATTCAGGGACTGGGAAAGTTACTTTTTGGACTGCAAAGCCCATAATGAATAGAGACCTCTGTTTAACAAATACAATCTTAGCACTCTTTCAACACTGTTTGGCTTACTGAGAGGTAGGAATTCAGGTGAGGAAAGGATGAGAACTGTGGACTCTTAAGATCGTTTAATTGTTTAATAGTTATTATATAGTCATTTTATTATAGGCTTTTTCTCTATTAAGTAAATGAAAGAAAAAGAATGTATTAGACACCTAACCAAAACTTATAAGCAACATAGGCCTAGCAAGCTCTAAGCATTCAACATTTACAATCTCAGCATATAAATTTTGCTGACAATGCTTCCCCCACCCCCAGAAATTATCTCGTACATTTCAATTTGATAAGAAATGCCTGATTTGGAACATGTTTATTCTACATTCCCACAATGTAACAAGAGGTGCCGCTTTTACACTTTATGGCTGGTGTTCAATTAGTGCATGTGTAGGCATAGGTTAACAACTTATACCTGTATGTGTCTATTTGTGGTTTCTGAAGAAGATTCTGGGTACTGCAGCTCAAAAAGGAACTTTCCTAGCCCCTGAATATATTGCATTCATTTTAGTTTAAGAATGGACCAAAGAACAGGGAAAAACCATTTGTGGTCAAATGTGCCAACCTACATACTAGGATCTAAACTTTTCTCTGGATGTCCCTGCCATCTGAACTTGGGTAGATGCTGCCAAGGAAATGAGACTGTTCTGTAGTTGGTGTTTTTCTGGTTGAGGCAGAATCCAAGGGCCACGCTGCCTGATGGTTGTACCCTGCAAGGTGTACTGCACATGAGGCACCCTAGACTTGGTTGTTGTTGTTGTGTGCGCCTTCAAGTTCAACCTGATCATTGCTCAGGTTGGCACTGTGCTGGCACTCCAATTGTGGAACGCTCTCACCAGGTAATTTTGTCGGGTGCCAATAGCTTTGACATCACTGCAACTCCAGGCAAAGACCTTTTTGACGTAATTTCTGTCCTTTTCATCTGATTGTTGCTGTTTGGTCTTGTTTGCTTTTAGTACTTTGTTAGTTTCTTTTGGATGCTGTTTTGAATAGTGTTGCTCTAATCAGATCTTGAAAACTTTTGAAGGGGGTGATAATTCCCAGAATCCAAGGGACAGGCTGGCTGGGAAGTACCCATTGTAGCACCTCTGATTAGGGGTGCATTTGCACTGCAGAAATAATGCAGTTTGATACCACTTTAAGTGCTAGGGCTCCATATTTTGGAGTCCTGAGATGTATAATCTGTTGCAGACCAGAGCTCTATGACAGAAAAGCCTGAATAACTCCTGTTGTTGTTGTTGTTGTTGTTGTAGTACACCTTCAAGTCATTTCCAACACACATTGCAACATTATGGCAACCCTAAGGCATATCTGTCATAGGAGTTCATGACACAGAGGAGATTGGGAGTTTATCCTGTGAATATCCCAGAAAAAAAAAATCACCTAATTACACAAAACCATTTCACACAACATCGCAGAAAACCTGCCATTAAAGTGGTTACAAAGAAGCATTAATGTGTATCTTTTTACTTTTGAGATTTCAGCGACAATGCATTTCCAGTGCCGCTTTATTCGCGCCCTTTCGTGTGATAATCTTTCGTGCAATTACTTGCCATTTTAGCTTTATTTGCAGGATGTTTTAAATGCGCTTTAATCTCCCTTTAATGCCGAAATTAGCCCCAGTGTGAGAAATGCCATAGGGTTTTCTTGGCAAATTTCTTCAGAGGGGGTTTGCCGTTGCTATCCTCTGAGGCTGAGAGAGTGTAACTTGCCCAGGGTCACCCAGTGGCTTTCCATGACCAAACCAGGATTCAAACCCTGGTCCCTTAGTGTCCTAGTCCATGCTCAAACCATTACACAATGCTAGCCCCCAATAGCTCACAAACTTATAAATCCCAGACTCTCCTAGCATGGAGTTAAGCAGTGTTGAACTGCATTATTTCTACAGTGCAGATGCAACATATATTTTTTGTTTAGCTGCATCCTTATGGCCCTGTACAACAGGCAAGTTCAAGTATTTGGCATCCATTGCAGAACACACACACACACACTGCTTGTTTTCCACCCAAGCTTCCTAGACAGCAAAGCATCCCCTTTCCCATTGCTTCCTAGCAGGAGTACTCCAGGAATGCCACAAGGCAAGTCTCAGATTACTGGGGTTTTTTGGGGGGGAGAAACCTCTGCATGATATCACACACTTCTTTGGAGCTGCTGTTGGCTGAGCATGGAAGGGGTGGGCCCTGGGAGGGGTTTGGGAGGATAACTCTGAAATGTACCAGGACAAGAAGCAGCCCACAATTGCTCCAAGCCTCAGTTTAGGAGAAGCACTTTATCCAAGAGGATCAGCTCCCCTCAATGTGTCCTGCCTATAACTACTAGGTAAGCTCTTTTCAATGTGTGACTGTATTTATTGCAAACAGCAAAGCTGTTCAGTGTGTGTTTCTGTACCCACCTGGATGTCTTTCCTCCTTGGGTTTTTGTGGACAGCCTGAAAGGCAAAGAACAGAGAAGATGCTTTTGCTTCCTATAAGTGGGGTATACAACAGATTCCAGGTTCAATCCTTTGTATTTCCAGGTAGAGCTGGAGGAAATGTATTTACTATTTATTTCCAGAATGTATATCTCGCCTTTCTCTCAAGGCGGGTCGCAACATATCAAAAAATAGAAGGAAAGGACTCCAGATAGACTTCTCCTCCATCTACCCTAAACTGATGCCCTCTCAATGGGCTGGATTGCAACTCCTATCATCCTCATGAGGATGAGAGTTGTAGTCCAGCCCATCTGGAGGCTGGTGAAGACAATACTGAGATAGATGGAGTTATGTTATCCCTATCAGTGTATAATTGTTAGTCACTTTTAGGTTAGTGCAGTTTCAGTTCATTATATGATGGGTAGTTGCTCTCTGTATCTTCTCCATTTATATATTTATTTTTGTTCATTTCCCCCCATTATATTTCGAACCTACATGGTTTCCCCATAGTTTGTTAAGCATAGTTATGTTATTCGTGACACACAGCGGCTTACGGCATGTTTTTCAGAGATGAGTCATTCACAACGAATGGTATAACAAATGAAGATGCTCTCTGATCTTCCTGGCATGGCTGGCTGGTATTGACAGCCACTGAGATGGAGCATCTGGGGGGAATCTGTTTGTGTCTAAATCTTCTGTGAACATCTTGAATTTTTCCATAGTGAGTATCTGAAGCTGAAGATTGTGGAGGGACTCTTCCCTAAACCATGCTAGGTTAGAATACTCTATCCAGACCAGTAGTTGGATAGTGTTCGGTGTTCAGTTGGGTAGATATCAGTGTTAAATAATCCATCTGAACCAAGCATATGTTTCCTGGATGCTAGACCTGGATCCTGGAGAAAGTTTATGCTACAGTTCAGTGTTTTCCTGCAATTCTTTTCCATGTCTTTAGAGAAGAAAAGGAAAGCTAAAGTGGTGAAGTGCTACCTTTTGGCACCCAAATTCAAATGCACAATCTTGAACTTCATCACCAGTTATTGCACCCTAATTTACCTTGCATAGAACAGAAAGCCGGTGACTTCATTTTTTTGCCATTCAGGATGCTTTGAGAAATATTTGTGATTTGGGTGAAAAGAGAAAAGCCAGTCTCCAGCAATGAAACATTCAGGGACATCCCAAATATTCTTCTTCTTGTGTTAATGAGAGAGAGAGAGTGCAATAAATATTGGGATATCGAGCGAACTTGCAAAAATGAGTCTGTTGCCAGACTTAAACTCTCTGTGCCAATGAGGCAGAAAGAGACGGTTGCTAATTGTTGGCAAGTTGGGGCAATAAAGTGTTTGGTAACATTGTTGATCGTTTGGTTCACCTTAGGAAGCCCCACAGTTGGGAATCTGTCTGACCTGTTTTATTCCAGCCGTTCTTCCTTCTGGTTGAGATAGCTCTGATGTTTCAGGATGTCTGGTACTTAAAGCCTGTGGGGCTAGTGGAAATAGTAGTGATCAACCTCGCAGGGTTGTTGTGATTTGGAGATGGGAAACACACGTTGCACATTAAAGGAGAACAGCCACATAAATGCCAAGGCTGAAAGTGTACATATACTTAACTGTGAGCAAGCCTCACTGAAAACACTGAAGGCTGCATCTACACTGCGGAATCAGTGCAGTTTGACACAGCTTTAACTGCCATAGCCCCATCTTACAGAATCCTGGGACATGCAGTTTGGTGAGATATTTAACTTTCTCTCTCAGAGACCCCTAGCAGTGCCACAAACTACAAATCCCATAGGGTGCCATGACAGTTAAAGCAGTGTCAAACGGCATTAATTCTACAGTGTGGCCGCACTGAGTAGGCATGCACAGATTGCACTGCATTTGTCACTGGGTTGTGTCATGGTATCATGTGCCAAATTAGTTTTGAACAGAGCATTAAAAGTTAGTTTTTCAAGACAAGTCCCAGAATCCCCAGCCAAGTGTTGGCCATACTGGCCAGGAGATTCTGGGAATCGCAGCCCAAAGACTAATTATTCCCCAAGTGCTGGGTTTGCGGGTACATTTTTTTTCCCCTTTGAAATTTTGGTCTTCATGGGTGGTGCATGCTGTTTTGTGTTGAACTGCGGTTTGGAACACCAGCAGAACCAGTCTGGATCAGAACCAAAGACCATCTAACCCATCATTCTGTTCCCAGAAGATGCATTAATGGGAAGGAAGCCCATCAACATGAAAGGAATAGTATCCTCCTGTTGCAATTATAAATGGAACTGACCAGAGCAAAGTGAGGGGTTGGCTTCAAGTGGGAAGGGCAGGTAGTTTCTCATTTTGCTTGGGTTCTTTGAAATATGAGAGATCGTCCTAATTTGAAGCTTGTTCTTTTTTTAAAAAAAGAAAAATAATGGTTGTGGCAGCTCATGCCTGCCTAGCAACAGTAGCCTCTAAGCTCTGAAGACCCTGGAAGAGCGTTCCCTGGAACCCTAGGATTCTACAAGAGGTCTGCGAGAGATTGCAATTGGGGGCAAAATTAATAATGTTTATGCAGGGGGTAACCGCAAGGCTTTTAGTTCTGTTTATTGTCCCGACACAAAATCTCTTGGCTAGTATATTTCCAGGGTATGCATGTTTTTAGGAGGGGGAACTCACCCTCGATTTGACTGCTGCTGTTCCTGCTGATGCTCCAAACTGAACAGGAGCACTCCCAATGCTGGACCCAATCCATTCAGAGGTCTGGCACCAGAAGAGCTTCTGTTCAACTTGGCATGACAGTGGGAGAAGCAGCGGTAAAGCCAAGAGTAGATCCACCAACCTGTCAGTAGTGCATTCATTGCCTCTACAGTAGTAGATTATCATTTTTATCCTGTTCTTCCTCCAAGGAACTCAAAACATCATACTTGTTCTATTGTAGTATGAAATTGTGAATGCCAGGCATTGAGTGCAACTTCTTTTCACCCATGTGTGTATTGTGTGCCTTCAAGTCATTTCCGACTTAAGGCAACCCTAAAGTGGGTTTTTCTTGGCAGGATTTGTTCAGAGGGGGTTTGCCATTGCCTTCCCCTGAGGCTTAGAAACTGCGAGCCTTCTCCAGTGCACCACATCTTCATATACAGTACCTGTTTGTCAAGGGAAAGCCATTTGATTCATTGATGCTTAGAATGCTTGCAACATCATCATGCCACACATGGTGCGCCCTTGTGGTTGTCAGCCACATGGCGCTGTCATAAACCCTTCCCTGCAGATGTCAGGGCAGCTTAATATGATGGTAGGAAACCACAGAAACGACTGTGCCAATGATGCCCACTGCCAAATGGATATTCTCAGCCAGAAGGGTGCAGCATTGTGCCAACTCTCATTGTGTGTGTGCACACATGTGTGCATGCAAATGCTATTCCATTTTTCAAAGCACCAGCATTTAATTCATATTGTTTGAATATTAATTTTGGGTTGCATACGTCTGAACAGCAGACAAGCTTCTAGAGAAAACATTATAAGACATGCATGTTCTTTATTTTGTGGCATGTCTGTCTCACTGTGCATGTGTTGTCTAGGCTCATGATGGCTTGAATCAATGGCACAGAAACAGCCACTGTAGTGTTAAAATGGGAGATGGCTGTTTCCAGAGAAGAGCACTATTGTGACATGGGAGGCATTGCTTTCTTCACAACTGGCTGGGAGTGGGATATTGGCATCAAAACCAGAGATCTGTACAGCATTTAATATAGTGCTTTATTATCCAGCAATACCTAAAACTGGAACCAGGAGAAAAATACTCATTCAGGATAGGTGGGCATATATTACTGGGATGATCCCTGGAAAGGCGGGATAGAAATAAAACTTTTATTTATTATTTATTTATGTTAAGAATAGGTAGACAAAGATGGATGTAAAATTCCACCTTAGGGACAGGGAACTGGACTTCAACAGGGCTTGGTTCCTTCCAAGCTAGGATTTTGTGGTGCAACGAAACATGAAGAGCTGTCGACTTTTCAGTGAGTGTCGCCTTGTAAAGCTATTAAGCCTGATTAATCATCGCCAGAAACAGAGGGGAGAGGAGCCGTTGTAATGGCTTTCCAATGCGTGTATATATTAAGTTTTTTACTTTTGACAATGGAAGACAGCAACCCATAGCATGGAAGATACATATGTGAACAAATTATACATTATCTTCTTAAATAGCATTAAAGAGGCTGCAAAGATCACAACCCTGGACCAGCTAATTTGATCTACAATTCTCATAAACTCTTGCAAACTCTTTCCGGCAGAGGCTTGTGGCAGGTGAAGTCCAAACCTTTTAGAATGAGGCCTTGGAAACCTTTATTTGTTGGACTATAGCTCCCAGGATCTTCTAACCAGGATGGTCACATTACTGTCAGGGAAATTCTGGGAACTGCGATCCAAAAACAACTTTGCATGCTCTGGCCACAGGCCTTAAATGTGATTAGGCAGAGTCCTTTGGGTAAATTTAAATGCAATTGATCTGGAGGGGGGCAAGAAAAAAATATTCTTTCTCTCCGTTTTCTTTTTCCCTTTGTCCCATTTTTACACTTAAATATACAACCCGCTCTGTCCGAGACGTCTATGCGCTGCTCTTTGCCTGTATTTCAGTGGCTACTGGGGAATAGTATTCACGGTTGGAGAAGTCACGTTGAGCTTTTCTGACCACATCTTGGCTTTCCTTCATGTGGAAACTATTCCACACACATGGCCTTCCTGACCACTTCACGTGAAGTAATGCGGATAACAAAAGGAATAACGGCAGGATGAGGTTACAATGGAGGGAAGCTCAAGGCCAAGAAGCCCAGCTCACGGGTTTCCTCTTGTTTTAAGTCCCTTCTCCATGGAATCTGAAAGCCTCAAAACACTTTAAGGCAATGTGGTTGAGCAACCAAACTCTGAATTAAATTGACTGGTTGGCTGAACTTTGTGGGCTCCAGAGAACCACAGGCAAGGGATGCCAAAGTCTTCTCCATAAAACAGGAGAGGGGTGTAATCTCTTGGGGTCTTTCAGATGTGCTTAATGACGGTTATTTAAAACCAGACATTCATTAATGGAAATTTGCATTCTGATGTAATGTGGCTGGATGGGGAAATGTCTTTATTGTGAACTGAGGCTGCAAAATAGATCAAGCTAAGGTTGCATCTGCACTGCGGATATAATCCAATTTGACACCACTTTACCCACTATGGCTCAATGCTATAGAATTCTAGGGATGGTAGTTTTTTGTGGCACCAGAGTTCCTTAACAGAGAAAGCTAAATGTCTCACAAAATTGCAGTTCCCAGATTTCTATAGTATTGTGCCATGGCAGTTAAAGCGGTGTCAACCTGGATTATTTCTGCAGTGCAGATGCAGCCTTAGTCACATTTTGGCATTCTCTTTTCTTTTGTTAACAGTGTGACTTTGTGGGAAAACAAGGAGGAACAAAAAAGAGGAAGGACCAGTAATAGTCCCACTTGGTTAAAGAGATTATACAGTGGTGCCTTGGGTTACGAAATTAATTCGTTCCGCCATTCCTTTCGTAACCCGAAAATTTCGTAACCCGAAACACTTTTCCGTTAGCACTGGAAAGCCTATAGCTGCACTTTGCAGCATTTGAATTTCGCGCCGAAATGAATTTCGTAACCCGAAAAATATTTCGTAACCCGAAACAGTTTTTGCCAATCCAACTTTTTCGTATCCCGGAAATTTTGTAACCCGATCATTTCGTATCCCGAGGCACCACTGTATATCCTTTTCTCGTGAATCCTTCCTGCAGAAGGCTAGGGACAGATGAGAGAATCAAACTAAGGATGGATGGATACATCAATTTCCATTCAGCATCAGTTTTGCAATGCTTAAAAGAGTTATTTTTGGACTATGGCTATCATAGATTCCCACTGACCCCGGTGGCTGGGGGTTATGGGAATTATAGCCCCCAAAGCAGGGCTCTGAGGAATATGGACAGGTGAACCAGCCTTCAGCAAAGAGAAAAACCAATGGTGATATCTTCTTACACATACCCTTATGCTTCATTTCTTTTCTTCCAGCCAAACTGCCTCTTGACACTCAACTCTGATCTCAGCCACTTAAAGGACTTGGCTTCCGAGGAGACCTATCATCTCCCAAAATGGCAAGGTTCCTGGATTTCAGCCATAACCACTGTTTGGTCGCATTATTCCTCGCTGTGTACCTGAGCCATCTAACCCTTGCCATGTATGGACACTGGCCGTACAATCCTTACTACCAACATGACCAACCTCAGTATCAGCATCAGCACTACCAAGGAACCCCTGCTCCCAAAATCCACCTGCGACTGGCAGGCCAGAAGAGGAAGCACAATGAAGGGCGAGTGGAGATCTTTTACAACTCGGAGTGGGGTACAGTATGCGATGACGATTTCACCATCCATGCTGCACATGTGGTCTGCAGGGAGCTGGGCTACATGGAGGCTGTTTCTTGGATCCCTAGTTCCAAATATGGCAAGGGAGAAGGTAAGCAGGAGGAAGGTCTTTTCCTCCTTCCATTTGCTTTCATTTCATTTGCTTTCCTTTGTAATTTGTTTTTCCTTTGGAGAAAAGAACACACAGTTTTGAGATGCATACAACTGGGCTTTATTTGCTGAAAATACCCAATGTGATTTTGGCTAGCTAAGGCCTTATGCAGACAGCCAAAATAAAGCTGCTTTGAGTCACTTTGGAGGTATGGTGTTTACATGATGCATGCATCCTAAGAGTCCAGAAGCTGCATCAAAGCTGCACTCCAGTCCTTAGGACTAGACCGTGGCTTTGGTGCAGCTTCTGGACTCTTAGGACGCATGTATCATTGAAACACCATACCTCCAAAGTGATTCGAAGCAGCTTTATTTTGGCTGTCTGTATCACGCCTGTTTCATATAACCTTTGTCAGAAGTTATGAAAAGTGGAAAAGGATAATGATGAAGATACAGTACGTAGAGAGATCTTGTAGCACCTTTGAGACTATCTGAAAGAAAGATGTTGGCAGCATGAGCTTTCATAAACTCTAGTCTATTCCTCAGATGCATTTAGTGGAGAGGAAACCAAGGGCAGACATATATATGCCTTTGGTATGTGAGAATGTCAATTCAAATTCAAAATCATTTGTGCATGGAAATGAAGTAGCAAGTCCAGTTTTGACGATGGTTGTTAGTGATTAAACATATTGATTCTACAGACTAACGCAGCTATATCTTTGACTTCCATCCCAAATAAATAAATAAAAATAAAATTTCACCACTACATTGTTGATTCAGGCATGGCAATTTTAAGGTCTGGAGGCCTTCTAAGCTTCTTATTTGTTTCTTCTGCAGGCAAAATTTGGATGGACAATGTCTACTGTACTGGCAGAGAAACAACGTTAGCTCAGTGTAGATCAAATGGTTGGGGCGTATCAGATTGCAAGCACACTGAGGATGTGGGTGTAGTTTGCAGTGAAAAGAGAATCCCAGGCTTCAAGTTTGATGACTCCTTGCTCAACCAAATAGCGGTAAGGACAATTTAGAATTAAACGGGTCCAGCTCATTTAGCAAACCTTTTAACCTTTGTAAGTCACCTTGGCTCTGAATTGGGAAAAATGGGAGGTGGAATGATGATGATGATGATGATGATGATGATGATGATGATGATGATGTTGATGATGATGATCATCATCATCATCATCATCATCATCATATAGTGTAAATAACTAATAATAATATTTGTATAGCATAAGCCCTGTATCCATGGAGGATACATTCTCAGACTTATCATGGAAACATGAAACTAAGGATGATAGCCATGCTTCACTTATTGAAATGAAAAACCTTTGGTGGACATTGACAATAGAATCAGGCTGAATGACTTAGAGATTCCAAGAAAGAACACCTCTCTAGGAATCTCTAGGTCCTCCAGTGCAAATCTGTGGTCAACTTTCACCAGAAGCATACCGTAGAATTGTACTGGAGGACCTTAAGAATGCCTGGAGAACATGTTTTTTCAGCTATGGGTAAGTGAAACCATCCTATTGATATGTGGGTCATACAATATTCCATGAGTGAACTGCCATAAGGGCAAAAATTGGTCCTTACCACAGTTACCTACCCCTGATTCAGAAGAATGTTGATGAACATAAACTGAAACATGCATTGTGAAGACCTAGGCTACCTTTACCATCTTAAATTTTGTAAGTCTGATTTGATGGATGACTATTAGGAGGCTGTTGTGGGGGAGAAATATGCTAGAGACAATGAGGAGGTCAAACCTTGCAGAAGACCTGGTGTGGGTACTATCAACACTACGGCTTGATCCTGAAGCCGGAAAGAGGTCTGGGTAAGGAGTGACACTTTGATTGTGGAAAGGGACAACTTATCAGCATTCTGGAAAGATGGGAAGCAGCTGTTTTTCTGAATGTCCCCAGGACTAGCCAGTCAGCAATCTTCACAGCCAGCTTTTCCTGCAAAGATGTTGAATCTGGTTGCTCCTGGGTTTGACTCAGTGCTGAGATATTTGTACCTCTCTTCTACAAAGCTGGGGAAAGTATGAGTGTGTATGTCTACTGTGGACTCACTGTGCAAGATGTGTGTTATTGCCTCCACCCTGAACTTGTCCATCTTTTGGAATGCATTCTTAGGGAATCACCAAATATGGTTAGGACATATCTTATCTTCTCTGTTTTAATGAGCAAGAGGCATCTTTTGACTTCAACAGGATTCCCTTGGGAAAGAGGCAGTATAAGGGTCACAGGATACCCAAGACCAGCTTCCTCAAGGCTACATTTTGAATTCTCAGAGTGGAGGCTGGAGGAAAAAAGATAGAATAGTCTAGACAGAGGTCACATCTCCTTGGGATGCTTCAAACATTAATCATGCAAGCCAGCTTCCTTGCCTCTGTTTTTCCATTTGCTAAGGACTGATGTGCATGAGGTTAATTTAAGGCCATTTCTGATTAATCAGTTTAGACTGACCCAAATCTTCCTAGGAGGCTGCAAAATCTGACAGCTTTGGCAATGGGAGGAGATGGGAAGTAAGTGAAATTCTCTGTGTTCCATTTCTGTGGTGGCTAGGAGTGCTTTTGCACATTTACAGCCTCTGTGCCAACTGTGCCCATTCCTGAGACATTGGATTTGGCCATGGTGGTACATGTCTTAGTTATATCCCATTTGGACTACTGTAATGTGCCCTATTTGATGCTGCTTTTGAAGAATGTTTGGAAATTTCAGCTGGCCCAAAGAGCTGCAGCCAGACTATTAAAGGGGGCAGGTTATAGAGACCATACTATGCCCCTGTTAAAACTGCTCCACTAGCTGCCAGTTTGTGTCTGGGCACAATTTAAAGTGCTGGTTATGACCAATAAAGCCCTATGTGACTCAAATTCAAGCTGTCTGGAAGACCAGGGATGCTTCTACACTGTAGAAATAATGCAGTTTAACACCTGTTTAATTGTCCTGGCTCTAACCTACAGAATCCCAGGATTTGTAGTTTGATGAGGCACCAGCATTCTTTGGCAAAAAGAAGAGCTAAAGAGCTTGTAGAACTACAGATCCCACGATTACATAGGATCGGAGCTGGTCAGCATAGCAGCTGTTAGTCAACCCACCTTGGCAGAAGCCGCATAAATGAAAGATGGTAGCATAACAGTCCTAGATGCCCCCTTACATCCATCCATTCCAGTATTGTATACTCTGTGATCTCTTTCTCAGTACACAGTTACTTCTCTTTGAGACTTTTTTAATTGCCATAGCTGTATCTTACAAAATCCTGGGATTTGTAGTGTGGTGAAGCACTGGAGCATTCTGGCAAAGAATTATAAACACTTCACAAAACTACAAATCCCAGGAATTCCACAGCCATTACAGTTTACAAGGCATCAAAGAGTTATAACTGTGTAAAAGACCTGACTCTTCAGGTCGTGGGCTGCATTTATGCCCAGCCTTTTGCTTGAGGAACTGGGGATGACAGGTTTGAGATTGAGAACTTAAAGCATGTACAGCATGTACTCTAGCATCAAGTATAGATCTGAGTACATTTTCCTTTGTTTCCTGCAGAGAAGGGACTCTGGAAATCAGTCTCTGCAGATGTGGTCCCCTCTAAACGTCTTGTGTTAACCATTCCCATCTGGAGGGAGATGGGTCAGGGTGACTACACAAGACTACATACACAAGCAGACATGGAGGGTACATGTGTTGCTGCCTTATAAATATGGGAAGCTATCTTTTTGTAACTCTTAAGCATTCTAGCTGATGCAGAACTAGGAAGAGAAGTTAGTTTTAGAAGTGTGGTGGACCCTGGACCTTAAAGATGACTGAAGTAATCCAGGTCTAGCCTATCTGGCAGACCAGGGATGCATTTATGTCCATGGATTCTAGGACTGCACACCAATACTTTATTGGGACCAACTCTGCCTTTGTAAAATGCTCTATACTTGTAAAATGTTCTCAGCCTGTGAGCAATTTGGAAGCCAAACAGTCCAGAGTTCCTGAACATTCTTCTATGATATAGATGTCAGCTGTTCAAACGCAGAGTTCTCTGCTCGGAAATGCTACTTTGGGGGACTGTGATTCCCTATGGCCATGTTCTTTGTGGGATTTGGGGGTCATATCAGAGCCAGCGCAGTGTAGTGGTTTGAGCTTTGGACTATGACTCTGGAGACCAGGGTTTGAATCCCAGGTTTGGCCATGTAGACCCACTGAGTGACTTTGGTCACATTACACTCTCTCAACCTCAGAGGACGACAATGGCAGTCTTCCTCTGAAGAAACATGCCAAGAATTCCCCATGATAGGGTAACCTTAGAGTTACCATGAATTGAAAACAACTTGAATGCTTGCAGCAACAACAAATTCACAAAAAGCAGCAAAGTCTAAATGGACCTGAACATCTTTTGTGTCTCTGAGCAGGAAAAGGACATTTTTTCCAGTTGAGCTGGCCTTTGTATGGCCAGCCAGACAGCCAGCTCCCATTTCGTATCCTAGTCTGGAAAAAGGATCATGTCTTCCATGCCTAGGGAGTGATGCCTACCGTCTTGAGACAGTCATTTTCTCTGGCACGTGGAGCGCTTCGATCTGAAATCTTTCAGTGGCTTTCAATTCACGTGGAATAAAAAGCTTCAGTATCTTCCCTTAACACTGCGGGGGATACTTCAGCAATGGAAAAACTGATAGATGAGAAGCAAAGGCTGGGCCCACAGCTGTTTATGCTATCACCACTAAAAGAAAAACAGGATTCAGCACTTTAACTATGTTGCTGTTGTTGCTGCATTAAATCTTTTTAGTACAGTGCCCCTTATACTATAACCACAACTTTAGGTAGTGGAAGAGATAACTGAAACACATAATGCCTAGTGTCCAACTGTCCTGATTTGGCAGAATCAGTCCTGGTTAATCTTCTTTCATCCCACTTTTCAGTTGCTTTTTAAATGCCCCAGTTTATCTCTCTTCCCTGCACTTTCCCCTGCAACTTCAATTGCTGCAAACGGAGTTTAAGGTACAAAAATAATCTGCATTACGTTAACATGGATGGGGGTGAGGAGAAGGGATGGTGACATCTTGCTCTTCCCAGTACGCTCAGGCAAAAGCAAATGGCTTCAGCCTCTCCTAGTTGGTGTGATTTTCCTCCTTATCAGCTTTGGCCATCTTGACCACACTTTGATGTTGCTTGTCCACCCATGTCCAGGTTTTATCTGTGAAATTTTGTAGCATTTAGAATCATAGAATTGTATGATATAGATGGACAGTTTGGGGCCTTCCAGAGGGATAGGACTAGAACTCTCTTTAGTTCTGGCCAGCATGGCCAGTGAATAGGCGAATCAAACATAAAGGGAAGAAAAACAACACCTTTTTACTTTTGGAACTTCCCCAAAGTAAAATGGTATTGTTTTTCTCCCCTTTAAGTTTGCTTTATTTTTGTGTTACTTCAGGTTTGCAGAACCTTCATGTGATTAACTTCCTGCATTTGCGGGTTTTTCTGCTTTAAATCTACTTTAAATCCCATTTCTGAGCTAGTGTGATAAGGACCTTAGTCAATTAGCAGAGCATCATTTCCTTGATTCCATGATGCCCCAGACTGCTTAATGTCCTCCATTTATTTAAATGGAGCGGCAACCAAGATTAGCAAGAGAAATAAATGGGCATTTAATACCATTTTCTCCTTATCTTCCTCTTGCCAATTTCCTGCAGCCACAGAGACAGTGTGACGTAGTGGCTTGGATGTTGGACTATGGCTCTGAAGACCAGAGTTCAATGCCCAGCTTGTCCATGAAACCCACTCTGTGACACTGAGCAAGTCACAGGCTCTCAGCCTCAGGGGAAGGCAATGGCAACCCTCCTCTGATGAAACTTGCCAAGAAAACCCTGCTGACCTTGCTTAATTTCCAAGAGGAGACAGGATCTGGTGCCTTTAGGGAAAGAGATTTCTGCTGTTAGGTGGGCTCCTCTGTCTCTGGAGTCTCTCCTTTGCTGATTCATAGTTAGTGATTCAGCAAATATTTATCTGTGGTGGAAACATCTCTCTCAGGTCATATCCATCTCAGCCAGTCTCTGGCTGGTTTTCCAGCGACGTCATTGTGGGGTGTATATATTTAACACCGTAATTGGAATTCCCTGGCAAAAACCCATCTGCTGTGGTTTGCTAAGTTCACTCATCTGGTTTTGTAGCTGCTGTGGGTGACTAGGGTCAGATGAAAGGTTGAAGGACCATCAAGCTGGAAGGATACAGCTGCTAAGACCAAAGCTAGATAGAAACAGAGGTGAAAAATTGACTTGTTCCAAACAGTAGGAAATGCATTGCTCTGGTTCTATTTTTGGCACTTTTGGCTAAAAGGATCTTGGGAAGAGTCTGGGAAAGACCAACTGAGGGCCAAACTCAGCATGGGGTTAATAACATGGAAGCAATGAATACGCACATTTTAAACTATGATGTAACTGTGATGGTATGTATGTCTATGTGCAAGAGAAAGAGTAGACAGTGGCTGCAAAGCACAGACAGGGGAAAATAACCTTTTCCTTCCCAGTCACTGAAATCCCCAAAACTGCTTCTCTGAAGCTGCTAATGTATGAAATAAAATAAAATGATATGCAATTCTGGCATTTTATGCATATTTCTATGCAAGTTGAGTCTCCCTTCCTTCTCCAAAATACTTGGGCCCTGAAGTCCTCCATTTTGGATTTTGGATTTTTTTAGATGTTGGGTATAGACTTAAGTCTAAACATGAAATTCATGTATGTTTTGTATACACAATTATACACATAGCCTGAAGGTAATTTTATACAGTGGACCCTTGGTATCTGGTGCGGTTTGGTGGCTAAAAATCCAAATTTTGGATACCAAAATCCATGGATGCTCAAGACCCATTAAATACAATGCCAAAATGAAATGGTGTCACCTATATAAAATGGCAAAATCATGGCTTGCTTCTGGAAATTTATAATTTTAAAATATTTTCAAACCATGAATGGTTAAATCTGTGGGTCTGGAGGGATGACTGTACACAACATTTTTAATAATTTGGGGCATGAAACAAAGTTTGTGTACACCGAGCCATTGAAAAGCAAAGGTTTCACTATCTCAGCCACTCCTGGAAAATGTTTGGGGTTTTGGAGTATTTTGGATTTCTGGATTCTTGATAATGGAGACTCAATCTGTATTATGCAAATCAAGCACATTCGTTGCATTACTTTTCTTCCACTGAGTCCCAGCCTTGGCACTCTTTATGCTTTTAAGCATGTAAGAAGCCTATGGAAGCCTGCGATTTTTAGTACCAGAGCACTCTGACAGAGAAGGCTAAATATCTCCCATAATTACAAATCCCAGGATTCCATAGCATGCAGCCATGGCAGTTAAGATGGTATCAAACTGCAGTCATTCTCCAGTGCAGATGCAGCCTATGTGGATGGGAATTCCCAAATGGATTTTATATCTATGCGCCATTAACACATGACACTCTCCCAGAGATGCCTCTTCATGTTTTTCAGTCTGACAGCTGACTGCTGATAGGACTGCCCTCTTTCTTTTCTGCATTGCTTCCTACCCAGACTTTGCAGGGCATGATTTCTTCCCCCGCTTTTTGTACATGTCTGAGCACCTGGAATGTTCTTCTTACATTCCAGAACACGTCACCAGCCGAACCAACAGCTAAGGAGGAGCTCTTTCTATGGAAATGTAAACTTTCACAGTCAATAGCGATGAGTTTTATCACCAATGTGCCCTGTGTCAGACTTCTACCATATATTTTTTTATTCAAACTGGAGGGCAGGCTGACAAATCATAATTTGAAAGGAGAGGCTCTATAGGGTCCCATGATACTTCCACCAGTCTCTATTTGAGTCTAGATGTACTGTTGCATAGCCAGTTATCCAAAGATGTGAACCAACTATCCAAAGATGTGAACAAGTGGAAACCTGCAATAAAATGTTGTCGTCTAGCCCTATGCCCTAACAGGGCTTTCCCTTTTGCTTAGTCACGCACTCTCCAACTGTCCTGATTTGGCAAGGACAATCCCGATTAATCATCTGTCAATTCACTTTTTCATCTGCTTTAAAATATCCCAGTTTCTTCTCCTCCTCCCACATTCCTCCTTCATTCTCAGCATATTTCAGTTGCTGCAAACTGAGTTCAAAATGCAAAAGGAATTTGCACCCAGTTAACTCAGTTGAGGGAGAGGAGAAGGTGAAATTGTGCTATTCTGCCGCGGACATCCTTATTTAAGGAATGGTTGTGTTGTTTAGAAAAGAATTGTTTAGATCTTGGATGCTTTTAAAGAAAGCCTGTTCTAGAAATGCAATATAAAAACAACAGGAAGACACACTAATGGCAATTCCCATAGGGTTAAATGAAGCAGGGGCAAAATGTACAAATATTTGGCAAAGCCAACCCCAGGTAAAGGCGAAATAGCAGCATAAACCAGCTGTGGTCGAGACGTTGGCTGCCAAATTGGATTAATGGCAGAAGCAAATACGTGAGTCACTTTGAGAGATGATGTGGCTCTGAGTCGGCAGAGGCAAATTCCATAGTTCATGTGAGGGCAGAGTATGAAAGAAAGGATGGAAAACTGTGAGGGATTGAAAAGAACGAAGTAGTAGTTTGAGACGGAAAAGTCTTGGATCACTCATGATGAGAAGATGGAAGGATTATGATCTAGTCAGGAACTGAGAAGGTCCTCTTGGAAGACAGACAGTTGGAAAGTTCCACAACTTCCCTAGTTTGGATGCCTTTAGACCCAAAGACACTTGCCTCTGGTTCTGTGGGACTAGTACATTATCTGACAGTTTAGGTGAAATTTTGTCATCTCAAAATCAAGTTCATAGGCATTTGCAGAATTAAGAAGGTTCTCGGAGAAGTGCCACCTGCCAGACTTTCTCCTTCGTTTTCTGGCACCAAGAAAAACTACACATACACACAGTCATGTTGAGTTGACTTTCCACATGTCGAGTTGACCTACAGAATGAAAAACATAAGTGCTGTCACAAAAACAATGGTGACCAATTTTCTGGACATTGCTCAGCGCAAAGGTAACAGCCACTTGAAAGTGATATGGACATTTTTTAACGAATATCCATGGGAGCATTAACAATGGGCCCAATTGGGGCACTGGGTCTCTGTCAATACTGGTAACCTCCTTAGTGCAGAAATCCTGGCTTCAGTGGCAAAACACAGAAACCCTTTATTCAGTGACAGATGTACCCCAGAACAGTTGCTCTCAGAACTAAACAGCAAGTGTTAGCAAAGCATAAGTAAAGCACACATACTTTCAGATCCTAGGTGGGCTACCTTCTCATTTTTTGGAATGGCAAAACCATATTTTTCTTTTCTGTTTCTGTGTCACCCCCTTCTTTACATCTTCTGCTCACATTCCCAGGAAAATGAACTTGGGTATTCTTGAGCCAAGCACAATTCCCTTCCTTCTGGTTGTTCATCACAAAGGAATGTAACCAACAGTCTATCAATAAGCACCCCACTGTATGTCCTATCATTTACCCTCAATGCATGATGCATGATGGAGATCCTGGCTGCAATTATAGGGCTTCTGTTTCTGTGTTCAGGTAAGATTTGTGTGTCATTAAAAGTTTCTGGACAGGTAGAAATGCACAGGCAATGCTCTCCCATTGGTTCACTTCCACGGTAAGTGACTTCCCTGTTAGATTTCTGTCTGTTTTCCTGTTCTTAAAGGCACAAAATCCTGCTGAAAGTCAAGAAGAGAGGCTACCCAATTGCTTCTTATCTTACATAAGCACATGAAATATGATGAAGGGTGCTTGAACAGAAACGGTTCCATCTATTAAGCCAAGTCTGTCTTTTATTTCTTTTGGCTTTATATAAGAACTGTTATTTCCATTAGCCCAGCCCCAATGCAATATGACAGCTGTATTTGATTATGCTTAATATTTGTTGTCGCTGTTGTGTGCCTTTAAGTCGTTTCCGACTTGTGGCGACCCTAAAGCAATCCTATTGTGGGGTGTTCTGGGGCTGAGAGTATGCATTATGATTCAGTTGCCATATGAGAACATTAAAAATTGAAGGAAATTAGGGAAGCCTATCTGTCATTTTAAAAAAAATTACAGAAATTCCTGATTAATCAGAATTCACCCCTTTTAAAATTAAGTTCATCTATCCAATGACATCGAAACTCTAACACTAAAGAGTTAGACATTTCCTGCCCTTTCAATATTGTGCCCAGATTTTGCTACCTAACGGCAGGGCCGGAGCTAGCTCTCCTTCATCCTTACTCCCCCTTAACATCAATTTATTTTCCAGTAATGAAGAACAGCCCTCAGTCTGGCAAAACGATCCTGAAGTGTCTTTTACAGAATCATTTGAGCCTATGTAATACTACACAAGCAGATATATGGGGCTATAAAAGGTGTGTGAGCTATAGCCTGGACGAATGTTAGGAGGGAGGCAGGGGAGAAAAATGGAACAAAGACTTTAAGTCAGCTTGTCTGGCGGATCTTAAAATGCTGCATTGTGCTGACTTGGTAAAACCATTAGGAGCCTGAAAATATCCTCCGAGGATAAAAAGTATGATATATTTCTGATGAAATTGGTCATATGTTTCCTTAGCCAACACAGGATGAATAATGTAAGAACAAAGCAATGCACAAACCAGGCTAGATTCCCTTCCCTTCCTTCCCTTTCTCCATTAGAATCTTTTAGGAAAGGGAAGGGGGGAAATATTGAGCACAACAGCAGAAACAGGGAAATGTCTCTAATATGATTTGCTTGGGTCTTACCTCAATATCTCCAGGGCTGTTTGATAAGTCATTCTCAGGGGCAAAGTGAGCATTGAGTCAGTAAATCTGAACGTTAGTTGATATGCTTTCTTTTATCCATAAAGTGGAGAGATCAGAGTCGCTTTCACACATCTCTTGTCTTCTACAATTGCCATTCTCAGTTCATTTACTTTTTAAGAAGCATCCAGCCATTGTTAGCAGTCCATTGCATCCCTTTTTTAGTTGATCTCTGTGTGTGCACACATGAGGTGTGTGCTTCAGATTTTATTTCACTGGGCAAAAATGGTGCGGCATTTGCAGCAGTATTCTGCCTAGTGTGGACAGAAAAAGACTATTCAGCCTTTGGGGGGTATTGTACCTTTAGTTAAAAACTTCCTCCTTATTCTACTTGAATCCCAAGTTAATTGCAGAAAGGGCAATGTCTCAGCAGCATGCATAGAAAAGCTGAATGTAACACAAACAGTGATGACGTTCTTAGGTTCTGACATCAGCATCTTGAAGTGTCCACTGATGACATTCAAAGAGCCCAGCAAGCAGATACAACATCATCTGCAATTGTTTGTGTATTATTCAGATATAAAATAGGAGGTCAGTTGGCTTTGTGGTGACACTCAAACCATCCTGCCTGACCAAAGGGTAAATACAATGGGCCCTTGGTATCCATGGGCATTTGGTTCAAAGACCCTCCCATGGATACCAAAATCGACAGATGCTCAAGTCCCATTAAATACAGTGGCATAGTAAAATGGTGTCCCTTATATAAAATAGCAAAATCAAAGTTATTTCAGGATGGGAAAATGGATTAAAGAGGACACATCCTTTCTCATTATTTCCCAACATCTAATACTGGTTTATCTGGCCTGCATTTTCTCGGGAAGCATTTCCACTGACGGTGCAGAAACTGTGGCTCTTTGAAGCTTTTATCATTGTGCTTTCCATGATAGATTTTCTAGCATGTGCAAGCAACAAATGGAAACATTTTTAAAACCATATTATTTTTTTTGCCCTTTTCAAGCTTATCGCTGTGTAAATGGATGATGTGTGACCTGTCTCAATGTTTGCACCATCAGTTTTGTACCATGAAAGTATTTGCCTTGCTTTCTCACAAGAGGCAACATAAATAACAAGCAGCCAGCCCCGCTGAACATTAAGGCCACTGAATTTAGATGTTTTGTTTCCAGGGATTCTGGAATAAACATTGGCATTAAAAGGCAGCGACATTTTCCAGGCTGAATTCACTACTGTTTGTCTCTTCTTGTTGTGTAATACATTTTCTGTCCCGGTGGTATCTGAAAACTACGAGAGGCTGAAATTATTTGGAATTTAAGAAAGAAGAACTTGAAATCCCAATAGCCCAAAGGAGTGTGTTGGAAAGGACACATTGTTCACTTTAGCTGCAGCAATAGAAACTGTGGTTTGGACCCCCTGGAGCTAAAGCATGACTCTGCTGCCTTCCAAGTGAGATGGAGCCAACCTGGAAGCCCCTACAGAAGGGGCAGGGAATCTCTTGCGTAAAGCAAGGGCCCGCTCTTTTATGACCTTCCTCTAGGCTTCATGTGACCCATGGGACTTAAAGTCACACTTTATGCCACTCCAGTTAGCCTTTGTTCGGAGTATAATTCTGGGCCCCAACCGTAAAAAGGGTATTGAGACCTGGTATAAGACGTAATTTTGCCTATCAGTTGCACAGGAGCACAGCAAAACCAAAGCCTGTCCAAAGCTCCCAATATGACTGTCCTCTAACAAAAGAAATCTCCTTCAGCCCACTAGCCTTTCCTTAGTCAGAGGTATTACATTCATGAGTCAGGAAGGGGGGGAATTCCATGGCTGTGATGTAATGAAGGAGGAACTATGTCAGGTTTTTTTATTACTATTATTCATAAGAGGAAACCAGCTCTTTAGGAAACTTAATGTAAACCTCCTGTAGCAAGTGTCTTTTCTTTCTCCCTCCCCACTTCCCCGACTTTTAGCTGCCTGCTGTTGCAGTCAAGAGCTTTTTTAATTCACGTCTGGTGCAGCGTCTTTGGGCCCAAGCTCCTGTGGGGTTTCTTATACTGACCTGCAAAATGTGAAAGCCCCTTTTTATGACTCAGTCTCTTTCGTTGCAAGGGAAGCCAAGGCTCCTCTGAGAGGGAAGAACGCACTCACTGGAATGAGCACACAAGTCTTAGAAAACCAGGTGTGGAGAACCTGAGGCCCTCCTGAGGTTGTAGGACTTCAGCTCCCTTTGGTCCTAGCAAGCAAGGCCAAATGTTGCACATAATGGGACTGGTAGTCCTTCCAGTTTGCCTGGATCGGGCATTACCTCTTTTCATCTTCACAACAACTGTACAAGATCGGTTGTGTTGACTGATAGTGACTGGCTGTGAGTTCCTGGGTTGGAGTGCACACCAAGTTAAGGATGGGAGAGATGGATGACAATATAAAGACAGCAGAAAAGAAATATAGCACAGTCCCTGTATCCACAAGGGATATGCTCCCGGACTTACCATGGAAACGTGCAACTGCAGAAAACACTGAACCCTATTGAGTTGTTCTTGTGGCTAGTTATGTGGAAGCAAAAGTATAATCTGTATAAATGTATTCAAAATCTCTTTAAGACATACATGAGCTGGGATCTGTTTTTCACTTGAATCTTGGTTGCAGCCACTACTTAAGTAACAAACATTTCTATTCTACAACCCTTCTTTTTAGCACATGAATATCCAAGTGGAAGACGTTCACATACGGCCCATCCTTGCTACCTTCCGCAAGCGCATCCCTGTCACTGAAGGTTATGTGGAAGTGAAAGAAGGAGGCGTTTGGAAACAGATCTGTGATAAAAACTGGACGATTAAAAATTCTCATGTGATCTGTGGCATGTTTGGATTTCCCAACGAGAAGAAGTACAATGCCAGAGTTTACAAGTAAGGGAAGGTGTTTAAAAGAATTCATTGTGTTCTTGAAACTTGGTAGATATAGAATGAGGCTTCTTAAGAACACACAGAGCAGTGTTTCATACCTCATTATCCTTGGCTGTCCCATTTTACCAGTTGCTTTTAATCCAGTTTGACTCCACTTTAACTGCCATGGCACAATACAATGAAATTCTGGGTATTGTAGTTTTGGGAGACATTTAACCTTCTGTGTCAGAGAGCTCTGGTACTACAACAAACTACAGTTCTCAAAATTGCATAGCATTTTGAGCCTTGGTCATTAAAGTGGTGCCAAACTGCATTATTTCTATAGTCTTTCATGGGTTTTTCAGGCTATGTGGCCATGTTCTGTAAGAATTTATTCCTAACGTTTTGCCTGCATCTGTGGCTGGCATCTTCAGACAATGCAGCCTAGATCTGTGGGTTTACAAACTGGAGTTAGAAAAGGAACATGCACATAGCTTCAGCTCAACTTGCTGTGTCTAAAATGCTTTCATGTGGCCCTTTAACTTCCATCACAATTTATACCAAGTAAGGCTCAGCTCTCAGGCATCTGCAGAACAGCTTTTGTTGAGAAATCCTATGCACTGTTTTCCATACCCAAAAGCAAGGAGCTGTGGGGCAGAGGAGGGGGGAAAGATTAAAAGTCACAATGTTTGTGGTTTGTATGCTTGTTGTTCTGGCTTGCATGAAGGCTGTTTCCCAGGGTTCCTGCCAGCAGGATTCCACAGCTATATTTCATATTTTTCATTAACCAGGAAGGAGCAAATAACAACAACCAAAGACAGGTCAATGGCTTGGAATTGCGTAAAGCAATGTTGGACTGTCCCCTGCCCCTGGCCAATCCAGACGTAAATGAGAGTAGGAGTGTGTGCACTTATACACATAGGCAGTGTAAAATTGTAAGTGATTCCAGATCATGGCCACATTACTCAAAAAACCCACAAAAATACTGTTTCCAGGTGGCTTGGTGTTTTGTTGCGCACATGGGGACAACTGATCACATGTTTACAGTAATGATCTTTCTCTCTCTGGATCTCAAAAGCCCCACTATTTATATTTTTCACACTGGTGCATTGTTCGAAAAACAAAAAAAAAAATGAACCATTTTCTCCATGTGAACTTTCTTGTGGGACAGGACACTGTTTAGTCGGTGTGTCCATCTTCGTCTGGTTCTCTGCTTTTGAACTAGAACTGTATCTTTTGCTCGTACTCATTCCTCCAGGCATCATTTTTAAAACACTTGATGCATCCTGGCTGCATCTACACTGCAGAAGTAAGGCGGTTTGACACCACTTTAACTGCCATGGTTCAGTGCTATGAAATTCTGAGAGTTGTACTTCTGTGAAATATTTAGCCTTCTCTGTCAGAGAACTCTGGCACCACATTAAACTACAGATTCCAAAATTCCATAGTTTGGAGCCATGACAGTTAAAGCAGTGTCAAACTGCATTAATTCCACAGTGTGGCATCAGCCTCTGCTCGGTTTCAACAACCACAGTGGCCAATTTAAAAAGGGGAAATGATTATCTGGGTTTATGGTATATATGCCTGTGATCAATTCATTTATAGACCTAAACAGGCTGGATGACCATCTATTGGGAATGCCTTGACTGTGTATTTCTGCATGGCAGGAGCTTGAAGAGGGAATAGAATCTTGTCCTTCCCAATAGTCACAGGCAAAAGCAAACTGCTGCAACTTTAGAGTTTATCATATGCATATTTAAATCAGTTTACCACTATCTGGTTCAACCTTTAATTCAGGCGGCATCCTGATATTATCACAAGGTTTTGGGCTCCAATTTTGCCATCCGAATACACGCTGGGTCCAAATCTGCTTCCAGAGCCATTCCTCGCAGCTCTTTTTGGATCCAAGAGTTTTCCAGCTTGAAAAAATGGCCACTGGAGCCCTCCTGGAAGCAGATATGCAATAAGGCCCTAAGCAACTGCTGACCTTCATGACACCTAAAATCGGATGGCTGGATCAGCCGCACATGTATGGTTTCTTTGGCAGAGGTGGAAAAGGAAAACCATCTCTCCCAAGAGGTGGAGGTTATGGGTTTCCTGGAGCGCTGAGCCAAAACCATGAACACACTTTCCAGGTTGGAGGAGGAGATTATAAACCCAGAGGTGATAAATCCTCTTGTGTTGGGATTCCACAGAGGTTAGCCAGCAGATCCCCTTTTCCGCAGCGTGCTCCTTAATACACTTTCTGCTGTAAAGGGAAAACACATAGCAGAAAAAGGGAGAGCACGTGCTTCTTTAAACGTAAAGCAAAAACGTCTCTGACTTTCTCACTGGTCACTTGGATCCAGTCTGTGTTACATGTGACTCTAAAGCCGCATTCGCACACTTCTCATTTCTCTGGCTTCCTTCTACATGATGTTTCCAATAAACAGGCTTTTCCCCAAAGGTCTCATTTGCGCTGCGGTTCCCCGCTAGAAAACTAGATTCGGTTCCAATAAGCTGACTCTCTACTTTGGTAGGCAGCGGATTAAACGTAACCCTCCACACCGGCCCCAACTCCCGTGCCCATAGAACCAGACTTCGTATTCCCAAAAGTAACCACAGCTTTTTCATGCTGAGGTAACCCATGTGAGGCTCTGGCCCCTCAGGACAGTGGGAGGCAAAATGATTCACAGATGGCTCTTCGCTTAAAGGCAACAAATTAGTTCATCCTCCTTCTTGCTGCCAGACTCTCAGCCGGGAATGTAATTTAGTGTCTCTGTGTTTGACAGTGCAGTTTATGTTAAAAGAAAGACAAACTTGAAAATGCAGAGCGTTTCCTGTCCTACTATGCTTTCTGGGTTGAGCTCAGAAAGGCCCTTTGCTGACTTTGGAGAAAGCAGGAGGTGAGCTGTGTTTTGGGGGTCATCCTTAACTTGGGCCCTGAAGAGACAGCTCAGGAAAGCATGAGAGATTATCATACACAGACGGGATAGGGACGGGATCGCTCCCTTGACTTTGTCCCATCCATGACAGTGATCGTACAAAAGCCTTTCATAATATAATGCTGATCCTGTCATTGAAGCGGCATTGCATCAGTGAGAACTCCCATTGGTGCCAAATTCTCTGTCAAAGAGCTCTAGTGCCACAACAAACCGCAGTTCCCAGGATTCCATAGGATGGAGCCATGGCAATTAAAGCAGTGTCAAACTGAATTAATTCTGCAGTGTACATGCAGCCTGGGTGGAATATTGTCCTTTCCAATTGGGTCAGACAAAAGCAAACCGCTTCACCATCTCCTAGCTTGTCTTCTCACTGATAACTTTTGTCATCCTGGTGACATTCTGTTGTTGCTTGGACACACATGTCCTTGTCGAGTATACATTATACAAATAAGCAAGAATGTAAAGAGTTTAAATTTGCTCAAGGAGACAATATTGGGAAGGACAGGATAAATTTGTAGGAGTCAAGAGAATAAGACTTTGTTTCAATTTCACTCCCTTTGGCTGAAAGTATTTTGCTGTGATTTCAAAAGCTTCACAAGAACGATGCATTGTTTGAAGAGGTGTTTAAAGCAAAAAGCCTAAACTAAAATAACGTACATGTTTGTTATGTTCCTTGGTGGCTCAGTGGTTGTGACCTAGACCTTTCTTCCATCTTTCTGTTCTACTAGGATAGCAGCAAGCAGAAGAAAACACAGATACTGGGCTTATTCCATGGACTGCACAGGCACCGAAGCCCATATCTCCAGCTGCAAACTGGGTAACCGCATCAGTACAACTGATGGGAATGTTACCTGTGAGAGTGGGATGCCAGTGGTGGTCAGTTGCAGCCCTGGACGTGCCTTTGCCCCCAGTAGTCATGGTGGTTTCCGCAAAGCTTTCCGGCCAGAGGTAAGAAATGAGAACCCTTTGCTGAAGGAACACAGCTTAGAAAAGTTATTTTGGGGTACAATAATTTGCAAAATCCACCAACTAGTATAGTCAGATTGGTTTTAGGGAGATATAGGTTGTATCTGCACTGCAGACATAATGCAGTTTGACGCCACTTTAATTGTCATGGTGCCGTCCTGTGGAATCCTGGCATTTGTCGTTGGCTGTCGCACCAAAGACAGGGAAGGTTAAATAGCTCACAAAACTGCAAATCCTAGGATTCCATAGCATTGAGTCATAGCTGTTTAAAGCAGTGTCCAACTGCATTATTTCTGTGGGAGTTTGCTTTTTCCTGAGCCTCCTGGGAAGGGCAAAGCTCTGCCCTGCCTCCCTTTCCCTCTTGGTGAGTCAATGGAGGCAACTACTTTTCCATTTTAAATTCATTTTGCAGCAATTTGAAGTAATCTGGGGAATCTAGAGATTTGTCGTATTATTGGTCTCTATAGCCTTCTCTGCTAAAGAGTGCTGGTGTCCCACAAAGCTCCAAATCTGTAGGTTGGAGCCATGGCAGTTAAAGTGGTGTCAAACTGCATTATTTCTATAGTGTAGATCAGTGGTTCCCAATCTTCCTAATGTCATGACCCTTTAATACAGTTTCTCATGGTATGGTGACCCCCAATCATAACATTATTTTAATTGCTACATGCAAATATGTGTTTTCCAGTGGTCTTAAGTGACCCTTGTGAAAGGGCCCCCAAAGGGGTCCCAACCCACAGGTTGGGGACCACTGGTGTAGATGCACCCTCAGTCAAATAGATGCAACTTTTTAAAATGGCAAATTGGAAAATATGGGACTTTTGGGGATGATGGATAGGTTATTACATAATAAAACAGCATGGAATAGGATTCACAGGCCTATTCTGGGAATAAGACAGAGTCTGAAAAAGAATGTCTTGGACTACAACTCCCTGAATTCCTTTGTCTGCATGATTACTGGCAGCTTAGATTATGCAACTATTGAACATTCATGTAAACTTTCTAAATTTGGAGCTGGTTGAGTTTGTAGCTGGTACAGATTCTGGACTTGTTTGTGATAGAATTTTCTACCATATATAAAGTTTTAATATATTGAGCATTAGAATGAGACAATAGTCAAATTCTATCTCCTGGAAAATGAGAAGTGATAAGGGACAAGGCTACATCCATTCTGGAGCAGCTGAGTTTTATGGTTTTTAGTGGCTCTTAAATCCCAACAAGAACATGAACTTTAATATGAGCCATAGGAAATATTTTAAATACACTGAAAACAAGTTCATCATCCAAGGACATGATGTACATACTTTCCCATAAGTTTAGGGAAAGCAAAAATGCTTATTTACAAATCAAATGAGTCTCCAGCCTTAAATGAAAGCATTCTTTCAATGCTTTGCACAGTAACAGGCTGTCCCAGGAATTTCAATCCAACTGTCTACTGGTTTTATTTGGGGGTGCAACTGTACCCCCAAGATTTGGGGAAAGGTTTCGGAAATCCAGTTGTGACCACTTTGCCTCTGATCACATGTGGATGAATGAGGAAGATCCCCTAAATTTGGTAAGCTCCCTTGGTGGATATCAAGGAGGGTTAATAAGTGGATTATGGTCCAGATTTGGAATCTGAAATTCACTAGGTTATTGCCATGGATATTAAAAGAACAGCATTGGTAACATTTAGATAGAGGCACCAACAGACCCAAGAAAAGGTCTCATCATTAAGCCTGGTGTCCTCCAGAAATACTATATTGCAATCTCCATTATTCATAGAAATCATGGCCATAATAATAAACCTCCTGAGGTTAGCCAAGGTTGACTTATAATGGTAAGACTAGGTCCTGCCATGTCCAATGTATTAAGGTTACAGACCTTCAACATTATCTTTCCATAGAAAACAAGACTTCTTGTCCTTTGTCGATTAGCAACTATCTAGTTTCTGTCAGTGTTCAAGCTCAATATATGCCAAAAATGAGTGTACAGGAGGGCATTTACTCTAACACAGTCTAATGTTGGAGCCAGGGAGCCACATTAATGTAGTGGTTTGAACTATGGAGACCAGGTTTGATTGAATCCCCACTCAGCCATGGAAACCCATTAGGTGACCTTCTACTAGTCAGGTGTGCCGGATGCATCCTAAATGGTACCATGCTCCCCGCATTGTCATTTCTAGCTCTAGCACTAACCTAAGATGTCAAGCAAGATATTTGACAGATGTTAAAGCCATACACAGATCTGCAATCTCTAGGAATGAAGCTGAGCAAAGGCTTGTCACCAGCATCACAGATTCCCATAAGAAAATCTGTCACTTGTACTAGATGTTCCTTTTGGCACTTTGCTAGTTACAATAAGCCACTGTTACATAAAAGCTTCTGACGTACAATTGTCCACATTTAACATTTACATAATAAGAATAACCAGCAGTCTCAAAGAAGCACGGAGCAGCAAGTTCAACTGAGCCAGCCAGATAAGCAGTCAATTGGCTTGAGCAAAACAATTTTAGAACAAGAATGTGGCAAACCTTTTGCCAAGAGCCTGGCCGTTTCCAGCAATAAAAGAAGCTCGCACTGTCCTTAGCCAAAAAAACACCCTGAGTCAAAACAAGAGGAAGGCTATAAAGGAGGCCCTGCACAATATGAATGATAGCGTTGTTCCAGTAAACATGCTACACTCTGAGTGACTGAGGCTGAAGACAGATGCAATGTTTTAAAAGGGGTAGAGGTGACCTGGGGGGAAAAGACTTTCCAAATAAACATGCATTTTAGTATTTTGGGATGATGAACTCTGGAAAAACAGGACCTGCAGGTGCTATAGACAGGGAGATGGTTTATTCTGAAAGTAGGGGGGTAAATCTAATGGTGCTGGGGACCTACTGGCTAATGTCAGTAACATTATGATCACCCAGAATTTCTTAATTCTGGGAGCAGTACTGGAACTTAAGACCCAGTGGGCATAGTGGTTTGAGCACTGGACTAGGACTCTGGAGACCAGGGTTCAAATCCCATTTGGCCATGTAAACCCACTGGATTACCTTGGGCACAACACACTCTCTCAGCCTCAGAGGATGGCAATGGCAAACCTCCTCTGAAGAAGCTTGCCAAGAAAACTTAGGGTCGCCATTAAGTCAGGAAACGACAGACTTAAGTTCTCCCCTTTTCACATTTTCTCTCTATCTACTGTACATGTATATGTAATATATGCGTGTCTGTATGTATATATAAAGGCCTGAGAGAAGCATGAAAAGAGGGATGAAACTCAGAGCTAATCCAGCACTAAATCCATTGCTTTGCTAATGTGAAAAGACAAGTTCACACTCTGGATAGAATCTGCTAAGACTATTTCTAGCAAGAGCTGAAAATAATGTCAAATAGTGGACTGACATTCTGTACTACAGCTACAGATTCATAACCTAGAGTCATGGATCCATAACTGCTACATATTCACTAATACTACATAATCACAATCATGGCATGGTTGCCACAGTTGTAAATGCCTTCCCAAACTTAGTTTAACAAGCAGAGCCATAGAGAGAGACAAAGGTCCATTCAGTTGATGGTTGGGGTGCAGAAAAATGACATATCCACTCCTCTCCCAGCAACAAGAAGGCTACAAAAATTCTTAGATTTGTAGTTTTGCAAGCTATTTAGCCTTCTTTGGTGCCGTGACAAACTACAATTCCAAGGATTCCATAGGATGAAACCCTGACAGTTAAAGTGGTGTCAAACTGCAATATGTTTGGAGTGCAGATGCAGCCTTAGTTACACATGCATAACTAAGTAGGTGATGTAGAATGTAGTCCACTACCGGTAACAGTTACATTCCTACAGTGAATGATTTTCCTCCATGGATTTTTATTTTTCAGCACCCGCTGGTGAGGTTAAAGGGTGGTGCCAAGATTGGAGAAGGACGCATTGAAGTGCTGATGAACGGGGAATGGGGAACCATTTGTGATGACCACTGGAACCTTATTTCAGCCAGCGTGGTCTGCCGAGAGCTGGGCTTTGGGACTGCCAAGGAGGCTATTTTGGGTGCCAGGCTGGGGCAAGGTAAGGATGCGTAAAATGGAGAGGCTGTTACCGTTTGTAAAGTGGAGCAGGGCAGATGAAGAAAACAGTGGCTGAGTTCATGCTTATAGAATCATAGAGTTGGAAGAGACCTCAAGGGCCATCCAATCCAACCCCATTCTGCCATGTAGGAATACACAATCAAAGCGCTCTCAACAGATAACCATCCAACCTCTGTTTAAAGACCTTCAAAAAAGGAGATTTCACTAACCTCCGAGGAAGAGTCTTCCACATACTCTCAGAAAGTTCTTCCTAATGTTGAAGTGGAATCTCTTTTCCTGTAGTTTGCATCCACTGCTCTGGGTCCTATTCTCTGGAGCGGCAGAAAAAAAGCTTGTGCAGCAGCTCTCAGGTTCAATTCTGGACATTCACTATTTACCATCTTCCTGACATCCTGGAGAGCTGCTCTCAGCCAGAGTAGTTGGTACTAAGCTAAATGGACCAAAGCACAGGTTTGGAGGTAGAAGGCTTCAGGTTCCTCCCCTAGCATCTTTAGTTAAAATGATCATGTAGTTACTGCGAGTCAGAATCTTATCTCGTATGACTTAGCTTCCTTGGTCACTATTGACTGGCTTTCGTTGTCATTAACTGCCAGCAAGTCGACTTCAATTTATGGTGACCCTATGCATGAGAGACCTCCAAGTCACCTGTCATCAAGAGCCCTGCTCAGGTCTTGCAGTTTCAGGACCATGGCTTCCTTGAGTGAACCTGTCCATCTGCAGTTAGCAAAAGCTTTGCCTGGCTCAGGGAATGAAAAACTTACTTATTGGACTATTGCTCCCAGATTCTTTCAGATTCTGGGAGATGAGTATGAAAAAGGAACTTTTCCAGGCTCTGATCATGCTATAATATGATGAAATATAGGAACCTGAGAAAGGCTTAGAGAAAGAGGAAGAAGAGCATTTTGCAAAATGCAGATTTTTAAAAATCTGATGATGGTAACATGGAAAGATATCCTTTTTCCATAGGCTGCTCCCAATCTGTAACCTTTCCCTAAGGCCTTTATTAGTATGGCCTGCAGTGAGGCAAGGGAAATCCACCACCAAACCCTAAAAAAACCACATCACCAAACAAAATGTAAAGATGAGGCGCCTCCAGACCTGTGTGGTTTGGGGAGGGAAATGGAAAAGGAATTAGAAGTATGAGAGACGCTGCAGCTCCCTGGAATCTGAGAAATGCAAGCTTGCCAGCCAAGCAACACACAGGATGCTCAGATATGTATTTAATTGCAGTTGTAGCAACGGAAGCCCCAGCGTCGTGTGAAGAAGCTTTGACTGCAACGTGATGGGTTTGCGCGTGCTGCCTGCTGCCACATAACACAGCCAGAACCTGGAAACTTTAAACAGATGCTTTTGCACTTTGAGTTTTCCTTCCTGAATTTAAGAGAACACTGAGTAAAGTGTTTCCAACTAAGGGAAAAGTGCCCATGTTCGTATTTGTTCCAAGAGTTTTTTTTTTAAAGGGTGGGGGAGAAAAACCAGAAGATGCCCTCTCAGAGAAGCTAGTTGTTATGTTGTGGTGTTGGCTATGAAGAGAGATATTGTTTTTTTTGGGGGGGGGGGAACAGACTATACGTGTAGAAATAATGCAGTTTGACACCACTTTGTCTGCATGGCTCCATCCTACAGAATCCCCCATTGACTTTATTAAGCCCAAGGTAACGTGGTCACTTTTTCTTTTCTGTATTCAGATAGGAAACACCTTTCATTCTCCACTAAAAATAATAACATATTTTCAATGCCCTAGCTACCTGCAGACCTTACTCAGGCTCCGACGTCCTGCAAAACCCTGTTGCGTCCTTGTGAAAGTCAAAGCAGTATTGGCATCCTCACTTAACCCACCTGTATTTGAGCGCATTTGTTTTTCCGTTCCCCAACAATGTCCTGGAAAAAAACAATCATAATTCTTCATCCCCACTAAAATGTCACCGCTTGATCAACAGCAGATTCCCATTGGACAAAACCTGCCAAAAGGCAGTTAATATATATTTTGCTTCCAGTTCTCCAGCTGAAGGTTGCAAAGGATGAAGGAATGGAAAACTGGCTGTTGTTTTGCTTCTGGCATTTTTTACTTCTTTAAAAAAATCATCTTCTGGAAATAATTCCTCTAGCTGTATTAAAAACAGGTTGAAAAAAAAGACTTTAGCTGAGAACCTAAGTCTTCTGAAGGATTTGAAACAAACTTTGGTTTGATGGGTACACAGTTATGAAACACAGTAGATGCAATATAGAAATTCCTCACCTTATTCATTGTGGATATATGGGAATATGTCTGTCTATCTCTCTACATGTCTGCCTATCTATCTTTCTCCTTAAAGGTATGGGTCCCATTCATTTTGGTGATGTGGATTGCACCGGTGTGGAAAAGTCCATCACAGACTGTAAGTTCAACTCCCAGTTAAGGAGGTGCACCCATGAAGAAGATGCATCTGTGAGATGTAATATCCCAGAAATGGGTTTCCAAAACCAGGTAAGAATCAGAGTTTTTGTGCCTAGAATGAGATTACAGTTTTGCTAATGGTACTGATTTTTGCGAGCATCCCATCAATTAGACAGAAGTCTTCCTGTCTTTTGTTGGTATGGCTTAAACTCCTAAATCATTCTGGAATTAGGCTTGGTGAAACTTACATAATAGAAAAAAAATGCATTGTGATTTCCTATTAATGCTAAAAACCAAATACAAAACATTTTTTCAAAGGCATATAGTGCTCCACAAACCATGCTAAATAAAAGAAGGTCAGGGGAGGAGAAAAATGTGCTTCTTTTCAGAAATGTCACTAGTCATTTTATGATCCATGCAAAAGCTAGCCGTTTGGGTCCATCTGTCTGGATCTTCCTGTACTAAAAGGATTTGCTATATTACATTTGTTCAGTCAATATGATCCATTTCAGGTGTTCTTCTTGTTATGATCACTGGGGTGACAGATATCCTGAGAGGTCATTTAGTCTCATCCTCAGTCCCATAATAATATCATTACATACCCAACATAGTTTAGTTCATCCATTCATTCATTTAAAGTATTTCTATATTGCGTCCCAGCCATAAGGGCCCATGAGATGATGAACATATAAAAGCAATTAAAACAGTGTGTGTGTGTGTGTGTGTGTGTGTGTGTGTAAATTAAACACATTAAAATATGCATTAATTTTTAAAAAAACAGTCTAAAAGCAATCCTACAATACAATTTTATAACAGAACAGATCAGTTTTCAACATTAAAGGTCATGTCTTTAACTGTTTTGTCCACCCACCGAAGCTCCCAAGAGATGGAGCCTAACTTCCTTAGGTAAGTTTTACAGTTGAGATGCTGCTACAGAGAAAGCTCTGTTATGTGTACATAACCAACCTAACTTTGTAAGATGTTGGGACTCACAACAGGACCTCCTCTGAGGATCTCAAATTTCACATAGTCCCATATGTGAGTTGCTTTCTTCCAGTGAAAGCTTTCTGCATACAAGCCAATGGGAGACGTGTGATTTTTTAATAAGGAGACTCCCACTAACAACACGCTTGTTCACATTTATGTACGGGAAATGCACTACACTTTCCCATAGCTACTCCATGTGTCTTCTCTTGAGCAAAACATTTTGAGGCCACTGCTTACACGGATGGGAAGGGAAAAGATCCAAAAGCCACAGTAGCATAATAACTTGATTGTGGTTGAATTATTATGTCACAAAGTTGTGAGCAAGCTTTTGAGTTTCCCAACGCTCCTCATTAGGCAAGATGTCAAATTAAATCAAAGAGGGAAAGGAATAGAAGTATGGCTTGATCATTTTACTCCCAAGTTTCCTGCTTTGTTAAGATGGAGTGAAGGAGAAGTCATGTAAATGCAATTTGTTGTCATATCAGGGCTCATAGCTCTGTGGTAGAGCACAAGTTTTGCGTGCAAGGTGAAGTCTTCTCTCCAATCCAAAGGAGATCTTGAGGACAGTAAATGGTGGCTGTAGCTTTCTGCTCAGTGTTCATCTCTCTCATCAGGTACTAGCCTAGTTAATGTTGTGCTTTGAGCATTTTGGAAGCACACTATAGTACAACAGCAGACCATGTCTATTCAGAAGATAAAGAGAATGACGGAAATGGTGTTGGGTAGTCCCAACTAGAGTGTTGTTGTTAACTACCTTTGAATTGGCTTTGACTCATGGCGACCCTGTGGATAAGACACCTTCAAGATCTCCTGTCCTCAAGCTCTCTGTATACTTCCTTCATGCTCCTAGCCATAGCCTGCTGGATTGAGTCTATCCAATACATCCTACCTCCATTTCTCCTGTCCTCTACCTTTCCAAGCATTATTGTCTTTTCCAGTGAGTCATGCCTTTTCATGATGTGACTGAAGTGTGACATCTTCCATTTGGTCATCCAGGCTTCAGTGAGAGTATGGGCTTGAGCTATTTTATCCAACTAGAGTAGACCCATTCAATCAATTGCTAAGTGGTGAGACAACACATAGGTAAATCTCAGTGATTCAATGGATCTAATCGAGTCAGAAGTAACAGCAGGCTTTAGGACCATAGTTTTCTCCATATCCAGGACAATATTCTTCAGAGATAACCTGCTTGGGTTAACTGTGTTACTAAGAAGAGAAGTGCAACGTGTCAAAAGAACGGTTTGGGTTGTCTTTCTGGATTTGAGGTTGTTATTCTTCCATCAGAGGTTCAGATAATAATGCCAAAAAGTTGTGGGTGAAGTTATTCCAGTTTTAGGTCAAGCAAAAGACAAAATGATTTCCAACCACATGGTCCATATTGCCAAATACTTTGCAAATAGGAAGCCACTTGTGTTGGTATGAGGCAACCAAGTAGATCAGATGAGACTAAAGGTTGATGGTTCACAGATACATGAGATGCCAAACATTTAATTATAGCTGACAGCTGATTAGTGAATGGAATCCATTGAAAACGACTGCCTTTAATGTGATTTGAAACTTCTGTTTGTGATATTTCCTCTGTGGCAGCTCAGGCACATGTCCAAGATGTTGTTCAGTTCATCGAGACCATCACTTGGTTACAGATTACACTACTGTTTTGGCACAATAGTTGCCAGCTGAAAAGCCTATTTCAATCTGTGGTGTGAGATCCACCCTTCCATACACTGGGAATGTTCAAATAATGCTATGCCAGCACATGCAAAAGGCTGGACCCACTCCTTGGTAGCACCATCTGAGGTCCATAATCACACGTAGGCTCTTTGGATAGCTACCGTAATGCTACGGACACCCAAAGGTCATGTGAATCAGAGTTTGGGCTACTTCTTAAACGTGTTTCTGTATATGTGTTGGGTTACAGTGCAAAAAGGAAGATATTTTCTTCAGGATTTCAAATTGAGGTCAGTTTCAAATGCTGGCTCAGAACCTCCATTGGCAGACAGTCCACTGGACTTGTGAGATTTGTATCCCAGTTGTTTGGCCAGGCTCCATTTGTTCCATTCACTTCACCATCTGTGTTCCTTTAGACCCAGAGAGCATAACGTCCTTTGAGCAGCATCCTAGCCATTCTCCAGGTTCTGCACTTCATAATTTCTGTCCAGCTTTTCACTAATGAGTACTTTAAAACTCAATGCTCTCTGTTTTACACACGCATTTCATTTATTGTATGTGACTAAAAGTCGTTACATGTCTGATAAAAGAGTTAAGATGAGAGTTAAGATAAGATGAAAGAGATAAAAGAATTACATATATGTACATATATAGAAAAAAGTAGAATTAACCTGTCTCCTGCACAGTCTATAGCAATAGCTTTCAGAGAGACAAATTCTTTTAGAGCTTTCGCAAATAAGGGAGTTGTTTTATATGTGATATACGTTTTCCCAAGCTTCAAGATGTTACTTTTTGGACCACATCTCCAAGGTTCCCCTTTCCGCCCAGGTCAAAAAGTGATATCTCACCAATACTTTCAGGTAAAGGTGGAAAAACTGCAAATTAAAAAACACTTTTTTAAAAAAGAACACCTCTCTAGGAACCTCTAGGTCTACCAGAGCAACTCTATGGTCAACATCTGCTGGAAGTTGGCTGTAGTATTGTGCTGGAAGACCTACAAATGCCTAGAGAAGTGTTCTCTCTAAGAACCTCTATGTCCTCCAATGCAACTTCTGGTAAAATTTGGCCATATAATCACACTGGAGGGACTAGAGATTCCTAGAGAGAACATATTCACCAAATCTGCAAATAATCAAATCCGCAAAAGTCAAAGCTGCAAATGTGGATGACCAACAGTACAGCCAAAATTGCATCTTGCTCCTACCTCCTGCTCCCATGGAACAAGCTTGGTTTGTTGACTGAAGCTATAACCTTTTATCTTTCTTCCTCTCGTTCTCCTTTATCATCTCCAGATACGATTGAGCGGTGGTCGCACGCCCTATGAAGGCCGGGTGGAAATCATGCGGGAGGACAATGGCACACTTAAATGGGGGACGGTCTGTAGCGACGGGTGGGGGATCATGGAAGCCATGGTGGTTTGTCGACAGCTGGGCCTTGGCTATGCCGACCACGCTTTCCAGGTATGACGGCACCTCTTCTTGATTTCTCTGTGGCTAAAAGTAAGGAGGGCTGATACCTTTCAGAGGATTTTGAAGCACTTATCCAAAGAATTGCTGTTCAGCCTTCCACCATTGTCTACTTGCTTTCCACTCCCAACAGCTGTTACATGGAAAAACTGTTCATATGTTATGATGCATGCCTCTAGGATACATGTGGCCAAGCAACATTAGAGTGTCGTTACGATGTTGGAAAAGGTATTAATGTGGAAGAGTAAATAGGCTAGGAGAGGCTGCAATTGTTTGCTTTTGCCAGAGTCTACAGGAAAGAGCAAGATTCAACACCTTCCTCTCTCTGCTGAGATGATGATGATTTTATTTCTTACCCACTTCTCCCCAAGGCTCGAGGCAGTAAGTTTCCATGACCAAGCAGGGATTCGAACCCTGATCTTTAGAGTCATAGTCCAACACTCAAACCACTACATTATGTTGGACGTAGATGGAGGTTATAGTTTCTCTAAATTTATATGATTTGCACTGTCCATGGGAAAAATGTTAAAGTATTAAGCTAAGCAGTTGTGGTAGAAACTGGACAGTGTAATAGCTTTGTAGCAGCAGTAAGCAAAGTCCAATATAGAAATGAACAGTCCCAGGAGGATGATTTAAGGTTACAGTAAATGGTTTTCAACCAGGTATGAGAGACAGACCACCCATAATTCAGAGAATGTGTGGTTAGGGGGAGGGCAGTGCCAAAGTCAAGGGCACATTATTCAGAGCTTGTCAAAGGCTTGTTGCCTTGCCACACAGTCTGGAGTCCTGGAGGTCTTTGGCTTCACTTGATCTGTCATCACCCTTGCAAGATGATGATGATAAATCACATTTGTATCCCCACCTTTGCTCCAAGCAGTTCAGGGGTGGCATACCTGGAGTGCATTCTATTTTATGTAGCAGCCTTAATACCTCTTGCAGAACTTCAGACACCTGGCTAGGAAAGCCACAATGAAGCTATTTGCTTTCCAAGATAGTTGGAGACGCTGTAACAAAAGCTGCTTATGCAGCCTTTCAGGAGACAGTAGAATCAAGCAAACTAAACTGCTGTTTTGTTGACTGGAAGTGACAATGGGATCACTCATGGGTTTGATTGTGACAGTATGAGCATTGACTATGATACTAGTAGGGGTGCCAGTTCAGTATCATCCTAAGACCTGAGGTTTCCAAACCCAAACCTGAGATTTGGGGATAGGCCCTGATGATGCCATGAAGCCTTATACATTAAGTACCAATCACAGTTACTCCCATTACGACCGTCTCTCATGGGAAGAGAACTGAAGAACTGCAATGTCATGTAGTAAGTTACGGAAGAAGCCGTTACTCTCTGGCTCTGTTTCCATTTTGCTTTCTCATGCGATAAGGCTCTTGGTCTCCCCACTCCAACACAGAGACCATGCTAGTCCATTCATCTACCTACCTTCCTACTCATCTTATTTGTCTGCAACCAAGGAAATGTGTTCTTTGATGAGGAACTTGCTGTTCTGTTCTGCAGCAACATTAAAAAGTGGTGGGCCACTGCACAGTGACTCCACCCATCGATGTGGACATTTCCCCGGGACATTTCCCCAGGAAATAAGGCAGTAGAACACACACCTCAATTGTCCAGGCCAGAAGTGGCAGCCTTCATCTAAGAACTCGTAGCTGGAAAGCTGCCACCCTTGAGATCTGTTTATATTTTCCTGTACGGTTGCCAACTTCTGGTTCAAGAGTTGAGGGCAACTGCGCCCCATTGAACAGCATCCTTTCCCATTTCCCAGCTGTGTTGACATAAGCTGGGTTAGCGCTGTTTGATGTGGGGTATTTTCCCTATGGCTGGGGCTACTGATACCTGGAATAGAAAAAGCTCTTGTGTTCTCTCCAGGCTACACCCTTGACTGGAGTATACAACAAGTCTGTGTGTGGAGCAGGGCTTGACCTCTCTCTGTGTGTGTATGTGTGTGCGCAGATGTGTAAATGAGGCTGTTGGTAAAGAGGTACATAGTATGTTGCAACACAAGCAATGGTACATACAGTTCATTCTCTCATTTGGAGGCTGATTCTCCTTGGGCACTAAAAAAGGCACAATGGTCACTACTGATATGATACCCATCTTGCATTATATTTCATACCCTGTAATGTAATGAGTGTTGAACTATAAAATGATTTTCAATACAGACTGTGATAAATTCACCCTTTTTAGAGGGAGATAGTTCTTAGCAGCATTACCCTTCAACTGTCCTGATTTGGTCCTGGCATCCCACCTTTTGAGCTGCTGTTAAAATGTCCCACTTTCTCTCCCCTGCTTCCACTTTCCCCCTTTGTTCTTAGCTTACTTCAACTGCTGAAATCTAAAGTGCAAAAGTAGATTGCACTCTATTATCTCAGCAAGTGGGAATGGATGGAATCCTGTCCTACCCAGTAGGGTCTGGCAAATGCAAAATGTTTCAGTGTCTCCTAACTTGTGTGTTTTTCTTCATTAATAACTTTTTACTCTGACATTGCTTGGCCATACAGGTCCCATTTCATTTGTGCAATGTTGGAGAGTAAGCAATATCTTTGGATTATTCTTAATGCAGTCAGGTATGTTAGACTCCTTTGACCTTACAACAGACACACACATCACTTTCCAGAACTGAACTCTTAATCCTGAGTAGTTTGATTATAAAAGTGCATCATGACCACAGACTGGGTTTTCTCGTATTCTTCCAGACTCACAGATGTTGCGAGGGAGGCATCGTTTATTTTAATAGGCTATGATGCTATCGTTTCAGCACTTCTGATTCAAAACAGATCAAGCATTAATAGATGAGTTGGCGTGGGCTGGGTGGAGTTGGACACGCAGTTGCTTAAACCAGCCCCAAATCACTGCATTTGCAATAAATTAAAATGCTGAGGCCTCCAGATGGGGAGAAGGTGAATCCAGAATGGCTGGGCTTGACCCACTTTCAGCTCATTTCAGAAGCAGGGTGTCATAGGACCAACATGCCCTCAAACACTTCCATCCCTTATGGTCAGTCCAAAAAGCAATGCTAGTTCTCCAGTTCTGAAGATGACTCTTCTTCTCACTCTGAGATAATTCTCCAGCATATGAATTTCTCATGCTGGTGCATTAGCATATTAATAATCATCCATCCATGATGAAATTGAAACAGTCAATTTCCTGTACCTGTAATTTTCTGAATATTGATCAGAATGGAGACTGCAGTCAAGAAATCAGAAGAAGACTAGGGCCATCCACTCAAGACATCCATTCAACTTGTTCCCTGTGTTTGGCTCCTAGGTACTTTGATAGAAAAGAAAAGCAATGAACAGGTTGATTTGCTGCTTAATTGAGCTGCGTTCTGGGAAGATGCCAGGGCCTCAGTTACTTGCTAAGTCCAGGAAAATAGTATTTTAATAGCTGTGTAATTCAGTTAATTCCACTTCAGGCCAGCTTAGCTGAAGGAGACCAGGTGATCCAGCATCCCATTGCTAAACAAATGCTTCCCCACTGCGATCTAATGTAAGGAGAGGAACTGAAAGACTGAGATCTTAGCTGTCAGAAGACAGACATGGGTGGGCTTCTTTCTTTCCTCTAGTAACATTTGGATGAACATACGTGACATGACATGCTCTTTTGCAGTCTTACCCATCAATGGCCACAACAGTCAATGAAGTGAGGAGAGAGCTGAAAACCCACACCTTAGAAGCCGTCTGTTTTGCCCTGTGTTTATTCAGGTTTCACAAAAAGAAACAGATAAAGAGTTAGCAGAAAAACTGTCTTTCCTAACTAACATCAGGGGTGGGCAAATGTAGCTTGTGGGTTGCATTTATTTTATTTATGCTCAACATAAAGACATCTGTCATGCCATATGCAAACCCCAGGGCTGTTTTTGTGGTCCTCAGGGACCAAAAATATGCTAGGGGGTGTGGAGAGTATTTCTTCCACGTTTAGAAGAACCCTGTTTGGGTTTGGCTTGTTTTTTTGCCCCCAAATGCTCCAAGGTGCCTTCTAGGGAGAGCAGGAAAGGCCCAAAACATGGCACAAATGTCCCCATGTCCCATAGAAGATGTCCCATAGAAGGTGTCCAATGTCCTATAGAAAGTATTGGGGTCATTGGGGGGGGAGACATTCTTTTCCAGGAGCAAGTGGTGTAGCCTCCAAGGAGTCCTGGCAGATTCTTCATCCACAGATTCAACCATTCACTGTTTGAAAATATATTCAAAAAGATATAAACTCTCAAAAGCAAACCTTGATTTTGCCATTTGATATAAGGGACACCATTTTACCATGCCACTGTATTTAATGGGACTTCAGCAATCACAGATTTTGATATCTACAAATGGGGTCCTGGAACCAAGCCCCAGCGGATTCAAAGGGCCGACTGTGTTATTTGAAATCTGTTTTTAAAAACCAAACAATAGAGTGGTTCCACTAAATATTTCTTCTTTTCCTGTGCTTCCCACTAGGAAACCTGGTACTGGTATGGAGATGTCAGTGCTGACAGTGTTCTCATAAGTGGGGTGAAATGTTCTGGAACAGAAATGGCCCTGTCGCACTGCCGGCACGATACTCAGGTGAACTGTCCCAGGGGCGGCGGACGCTACGCAGCTGGAGTGTCCTGTACAGAGAGTGAGTCTTCAGATGCCTTTTGCTAGAACTCTAAAAGATGTCTCCACAAATTTCCCTTTCCCATTTCTTCTTCTAGGCTTCATTTTTCCTTCCACAATATCCTGGGGCTACACTATATCTAAGAGCTATCATGGTGCAGTGATTTGAGTGTTGGACTAGGACCCTGGGGGACTGTGACTCCAGAGACCAGGGTTTTTTGAATCCCCACTAAGCAATGGAAACCCACAAGGTGACTTTGGGCAAGTCACAATCTCTCTGCCTCAGGGAAGGCAATGGCAAACCTCCTCTAAAACAAATCTTACCAAGAAAATCCTATGATAGGGTTGGCTTTATCACCATAAGTCAGAAATGACTTGAAGGCATACAATAACAACTCACTATAATTAGGACATTGTGGAGGATAGCGGCTTAAGCTAGTAGAAAGACATCATGTACTTGTATTGCAAATGCTGTAATTTTCTCCATGAAAAATGAGTGATATGAGCCTAAATCTAGTTGTCTGCCCCAACAAGTCGACTCCTTAAATCAGTAGGACTTCTGTAAGTGTTGACTTAACAATGAGTGTGTGACTTGCCCAAAATCTTCCAGATGGTTTCCATGGCTATGGCTGAATGGGGACTCAAGCTTACCGATCACCAAATCTAGGTTGCATCTGCACTGCAGAAATAATGCAGTTTGACACTGCTTTAATTGTCATGGCTCAATGCTGTGGAATCCTGGGGTTTGTACCTTGTGGCACCAGAGTCCTCTGTCAGAGAAGGCTTAACTATCTCACAAAAGTACAGATCCCAGAATTCCATGGCACTGAGCTATGACAGGTAAAGCAGTGTCAAATTGCATCATTTCTGCAATGCAGATGCAACCCTAGGTTGACACTCAAACCTTTTCACCATGCAACTTATAACTTTAAAAAAATACATTTTAACTGAACTGGGCTGATCTTTTGTTTGGATTCCCTTTCCCCGAACTTACCGTAGCAATTTCTTATGTGCCTTTCTGACCACATTCCATTTGAATGAATTTGGAGTGGGGTTCTGATTTGTAGAAAAGCACAAACAGACACACCCTATTTTTTTTTCTTTTTTCCTTTTCCCAATGTTTGTTGTGAATTATGAATTTCAGATGGCGATTGTATAGTCCAGCTTATGTTGCAAGACATTTTCCAGGCAAGACTCAACCTGAACCCGTTTCAAAATATAGCTGGCACATAATGATAATCATAACCTGGGAGCAAACTGGGCATTTCTGAATATTGAGCATGGTTGGCATTGGGTCTAACTGGAGATGTTGGTCCTTGGGGGCGAAGAACTCATAAACATGGTGGTCTTGATTTCCCTCTTTTTTGCCTCTAGCTGCAGCAGACCTTGTCCTCAATGCCAAAGAAGTGGAGTACACTTCATACCTCGAAGACCGCCCAATGTTCATGCTGCAGTGTGCCCTGGAGGAGAACTGCTTGGCCTCTTCGGCTGCCAACACATCTATTTCTACTGGCTTCAGAAGGCTCCTGCGTTTCTCCTCCCAGATCCACAATAACGGACAGGCTGACTTCCGTCCCAAGAGTGGACGCGATTCCTGGATTTGGCACGAGTGTCACAGGTAGCCTTTCTTTTTCACTCGCACCTTTTCAGGTTGCGAGAACAAATGAAAGCAAAGACAAAGGAACGGTCCAGCACACAAGACCTTGGGTGGTCAGGGTGCTGGGCTACAATGCTGAGAAACCCACTGCTTTAGCCTCTGTGGTGAGTGGCCATGCAGGCTGGGGAACTCTGGGACTTGTAGTATACAACAGTATACCTTCCAAAGGCTGAGGCTGCATTTATACTGCATAGTTCATGCAACTTGACAGCACTTTAACTGCCATGGTCCAATGCTATGGAATTGTAGAGGTTCCAGATTAGAAGATGAAATTCTAGAACCCAGCTATTGGGCCACAACCGGCTTACTGTGCCATGAGTTTGTCTGGCCTCTCTCACCAGGTTGCGAGTTCAAGACCAGCAAAAGGGCCCAAGCTCGACTCAGGCTTGCATCCTTCCGAGGAGGTCGCTAAAATGAGTACCCAGACTGTTGGGGGCAAATTAGCTTACTTGCTAATTAGCTTACTTGCTGTTCACCACTATGATCTTTGGAATAGCGGTATATAAATAAAAAAAACAAAACAAACAAACAAAACACCTTAACTAAAAGGACAAGTCACCTTACAGCTCCGTTCGGCATTTCCGAATGGCTCAAGTTAACTGAAGCAATTGCAGCTGAGCAATGTGTTTAAACCGTCTCTATGTGTACAGAGGAATACAGAGTCAATCCCTCTTCAGTATTTCCAGTCTGTAAACACTATAATATAAACACCTATCTGAAGGAGCAGACATATTTTAGGAATGGAGTCAGGCCTGAGGTTTAACTTTTTCTTTTCTTTTTTTGCATTGGAAATAGCTGGAGCACTTCAAAGTAAATAGCTTGGATGTCTCAAAATGCTCCTTTTTTCTTTGCTTCCTTGGCTCTCTCAATCTGTTTCTGTACAGATTTGTGCAGGCTGTGGAAGTCAGACCTGGGCAAAGGCAGGGGGTGGATGCTACTTAAGAGGCAGGTAAAGAGAAACCAAAGAACATCTGGTAAAAATTTTAATTACGGCGACTCTGGGGCATTTCTTAAGTTTCCTTTTAGAGAGAAAAAATTGCTTCCCCCTCCCTCTATGTCAACATATTTAAGTAGAATAAATACATGGCTGTATGGGGTGCTGCTACCTGATATGGAATCTCAAATGTTTCTTATTAAGCCATGATTTATTTTTACAGGTGAAAAAGAATAAGCTAATTCTACTTTTCAGTTACTTCTTTTCCCCTTGCCAAAACTGGGATGCCTCTGTTTAGTGGATCTGGTTCCAAGCTTGGTTTCCATAATAAATTAGTTTCCATATTCATGCCTAAATAGCAAAGTTGGGGAGTGGGATACTCCCTCTTGACCCATTTCATTTACTGCACTGAAGCAGTGGTTCAGAGTATTCATTTTCCCCTCCTGAATTTGATGGAGAGAAAGGAGCTTATTGCATGAACTTTAAAACCGGCTCAAGCCTCCTGGGCTGCAGTTGGGACACGGGATGGAGGCAGGGATTATCGCATACTAAATTGCCGCCTGCCATCAACCCAGATCCAAGCCGGGTCCCAGCCATACCCCGCCAGCACTGTTTTGAAGTCAGAAGCTTTTTGGCTCCTAAAAAGTGCTGGTGGAGCATGGCTGGGAACCGGGCTGATAGCGGGCGGCATATAGGTGACGATTTAGCATGCAATAATCCCTGCCTCCATCCCGCGTCCCGGATAAGCTCCAAAGAGAGCACTGGCTGTCATATGCATCCTGATGACACCACAGACCAATGTCTCTGGACCACCTTCACGAAGCAGAGAGAGCGGCCAAAAAGTTTGTTGGACCTATTTATTCACTTGGTGGGTCTCTACTTGTAACATAATCCACCCTGGGCTTAAAATACTCCCAATACTTAAAGAGGAAGCATGGAGGCTTGTGCCTAATTGATCTCATACAGCATACTGTGTTGCACAGATGCAGTGGTGTTCTTGCTTGGAGCAGAGCAACATGACATCTCCGATTAAATGGTTGCAGATGGCGTTAATTTCCTGCCTCTGCACTAACATTGCAGCACTGGAATGTTGTTAGAAAATTCCCATAATTGGGTAGCAATGGGGGGGTCGGGTACATTCTGATCTGGACAGTGACAGATGCCTGGGAAATACTGATAATGACCATAAATAACTTGTTAAGCAAGGGATGGTATGGCCTCTAGAGAATTACAGCTAAATTAGCTCTGGATTTCCAATCATGTGACTAAACCGTATTGTTTCTCAATTCTCAGTCATTAAAAACCTGTTCTTATATGGACTGTAGTGTTGTATACCATAGAATCACAGAGTTGGAAGGGACCATAAGCATGAAAAAAGTAGTTACGAATGTATAAGTCTATCTTACGTATATGTAACTTCTCATCAGGATGCAAGCCTAAGACTATTGGGAGAGCTGTGCAATAATGGCTGTCCTTAACCCAATATGTTTGCATTTCTTAGACTGACATGATTGTGGTGTTTTACAGACTTGGTGTAATAAAGTCCATGGAGGCCAGTATCTGCCTGTGTAATATGCCTTTTGTATGTGTGTGTCACTAGCAGGATGCCAGCTGTAAGACAACTGCAGCACAAACCAGAGTTGATCCCAAGCTGTCTTTATATTAAATGTTTGGTTTCCTTCTGGTTCACACAGGCATTATCACAGCATGGAGGTGTTCACGCATTATGATCTCCTGGACCTGAATGGAACCAAAGTGGCTGAAGGACACAAGGCCAGCTTTTGCCTAGAAGACAGTGACTGCACAGATGGTACATATGTTTCTAATATGCTCCCAATATGTGTTCCTCTATAAAACAAGCCTCCTTTTTTCCTTCTGCTTCAAGCAGGGGTCTAGATTAGGTTTTTTGATAAACCTTATCTTCCAGAGTGTTCACGTTTCAGCAGCTGCTAATGTTTTGAATAATTTCTACTTAATCTTTCACCATTTCCTCTACAAAAGTTAGCTAAAGGAGCTTGCAAAGGGAAACAGGGACTTGCTGGAGGGACGTACTCTGACCCATAGAGGTGGTTGCACTCAGCATGATATAAACCTAGTTACATTAGCTCAGTCTTCTCCAACAAATTTTGTCAGATCTGTTTGTTGCACTTTGCCCTGAGATCTTTGGACAAAGGGCAGGATATAACTCTTTAGATATAAATAAATAATGCCCATGTGTCTGTGCTGTCCAGAAATCTAGCCAAACAGGCCCCATGCAACTGATACACAGTGAGACTTTGCATCTCCAGCTGCAACCATCCGTTTTGTGTCAAATTCTGTTTTAAGAAGGATGTTGACAAGCTGGAATGAATCCAAATGACAGGAAAGAAGACTGTAACTGAACATTGGGGGGAAACTTGCTGGACTGTGAACAGACTTCCTTGGAAATGGACTCTCCTTCCTTGGAGATCATTAAACAGATGTTCACAAGGCTGGAAGGGATGATATCTAGTCATCTAGAGCAACACCATGCCACCCAGGAATATACAATTAAAGTACTCCTGAGAAATGGCCATCAAATATCTGTTTAAAGACTTCCAAAGAACTAGTGTCCATTGAGGCAGTATATTCATGACTGAACAGATGTTACCAGCAGCAAGTGGGGCTTTTTTCCCCATCTTGCTGGAGTAGAGCAGTCCCTTTCACCTCCTTTATTCTAGTCAAGTAGCTCCCAAACTTTGGTCCTCCAGATATATTGAACTTCAGTTCTCGGAAGCACCATCCAACTTGGCCAACAGTCAGGAACTCTAGGAGCTGAAGTCCAAAACATCTGGAGGACCAAAGTTTGGGAAGCGCTGTTCTATTTGGTGCTTACAAAACTAAAATTGGACCAGACCTTCAAGTTCTTTGTACTAGCTATAGGATCAAGAACAGCCCCTGAGAAGGCTGGACAAAAGGGAGAATATAAGCACAGCCAGTCAGTCGGCCAGGAAGATAGAGCTGCAGTAAAACACCTGGAACATCCCAGCCACCATTAATTCATGCTTTTAAATACTGCAACCAGGCTCACCCTGGAAAATGAGCAAATTGCTAGGGATTTCCCAAAGGGAAGTTAAATGTATCTGAGTGCTGATCCTTCCTTTGTTCCCATTTCCCTTTCCCATTTAGGTGTCCAGAAGCAGTATGAATGTGCCAATTTTGGGGAGCAAGGGATCACTGTCGGATGCTATGATGTGTACCGGCATGATATCGACTGCCAGTGGATTGACATCACAGATCTCAAACCAGGAGAATATCTCTTCCAGGTGAGGTGCAGTTCTGTAAGCTAAGAGTACTTGTCCAAAAGCCCAAAAGTCCGTTCATGCAGTCAACAGCATTGAGTGGTAAAGTTTTAGCCAGATTGTATTATTCAAATTCTGTAGGAGGAGGTAGCTGTTATGTTTGAATGCCTGGAAAAGTTACTTTGTGCTTGGAAAAGTTACTTGGGAGGACAATAGCTCCCAGAACTCAGCAGCAAGCTTGGCCAGTGAATATCGTCCTCCATCATGATTGAAAACATGATGAGGAGCAAAAAGAGTTTAGCATCATCTGTGACTTAATACCTTGCCTGATGAAATGATCTATTGTCCTGAAATAAAAATATTCTGGGGAATGTTATCCATTTTCACTTATTCAGTGGGAAGAAAGGAAATTCTTTGCACGTAGAAACATACAATATTAAGATGGATGTTTCAGTCTCTGGGAATACAGTACTTCTCCAGAAAATGTTTTGTGTTTTGTGTTATGTTACCAATGGGTAACATACAAAGGTTTGATTGCTTATTTGTTGCTTAGGAAGATGCTTAAATACAAATTTAGTTACAAACAGAGATCATAGGGCAATTTTAAAGGTGCAGAATCCTGGTTAGGGTCAAATTACATGTCAAAGATCTGTTTTCAAAACCCAGTATCAAACCATATCTATAATTGTGAAGAATCTGATTATGAGGAATTCTGCCTCAGTCTGCAAAAAATATTACTCTTTCATTTTATGTACTTTTTTTGTCATCAAAAATATATGGCAAATACAGTAAACATCCATCTAAAACGATCAAAAATAAACTATTGCAACCAAGTGTTCTCCAAACAAGTGAAAAGTTCAGGGGTATGAGTCCAGGGATGGGGAAAGGGGAGAAAGCTGCCTAGGGTACTCACCATAGCTGCTACTACACAGTTGTTGACAGTTTTGACAGTAGACAACACCAGCTACTGGACCAGCCATTTTTAGAACTGGAAAATGAGATAGTGACACCTGTTTGTACAAGGATTTTCCACTAAGCCTATATCTTGGATTAGAACAGGGTTTCTCAACCAGAATTCTCTGGTTGCTAGGGATTCAGTGAGAAATGGTGACACACTAAAATAAAAAATGAGCTGTAGATGGAATAGTTTTATGCAGGAATTTGCTGAGACCTGGAAATGATTTCAAGAGTACCTCCAGGTTAAAAAGGTTGAGAAAGGCTGGTTGGGTTGGATGGTCCTTGTGGTTTCTTCCAACTCCATGATCCTCCATTTGTCCTTTTTCAGATCATTGTCAATCCCAACTTCGAAGTGGCAGAGTCTGATTATTCCAACAATGTCATGAAATGCAAATGCAAATATGAGCTTCACCGTGTCTGGGTGTACAACTGTCATATAGGTGAGTTGTGTGTGTGTGTTTGCTTGTTTAAAGGCTGGTTGCAAAGATAATTAGTTGTTACCAACTGCCATCCAGTTGACTTTGATTTATGGCAACCCTACGCAGGAAATGCTGTTTTCGGTACAAAACAGTTGCATGCTCATGTTGTGCAAAATAAATCCTAGGATTATAGGATCCTAGAGTTGGAAGGGGCTTTGTGGGCCATCAGTTCCAACCTGCTTCTTCAGTGCTGTGTTTCCCACTAAAGCCTCCCCAGCAGGTAGTTTGCTCAGCCTCTTTATGAAGGCATCTTCAATCCCACCATCTCTCTAAGCAATTTGTTCCATTGCTGGACTGCTCTCATTGCCAATAGTTCCTTCTAATGTTCAATCAAAATCTACCCACCTGTATCTTAAAGCCATTAGAGCAGGTCCTCCCCTCTGGGGCAACAGAGAACAAGTTTTCACCCTCCGCTCTGTGACAGCCCTTGAGATATTTAAAGCGTGAGTACCCAGCTTATTGGGGGCAATTGGTTTACACATCTAGTTCACTGATAAGTGGTACAGAAAGGTGCTTGCTATTGCTATATAATCCCTTCACGGAGAAACCTAGTGAAGAATTACATCCTTAATAACCAAACTGCTCATAACATCTCTTTCCCTTTTCTCCCCTCGCAGCCAACTCCTACAGTGATTCAATAGAAGAGCAATTTGATCATTACAATGGACTTATGACCAACATGGTGTCTTAATCTAGTTTTTAAGGAAGACGGAATTGCCTTTTTCCCCATGATTTCCCAAACCACTGCTCAGAAAATGAAAAGTAATCAAGCAAACAACTATGAACTTTTAAAATTAGCTTTGTAAGTTATTTTCAGGGTTGTGTTCCGCACCTCCTTTACGGTGTTCAGCAGCAACAGGGGTTGACTCTCATTTCACATTACTTCTAGCAGAGATATTTTGCAATGCCATCCATGTTCAATGTGCACCGCAAGCTCTCCTGCCACTTTTGAACACAACAGACAGGCAGGAGCACCATCTTGTGGACAACCCGCATGAAGATGTCTGATGTTGCATAACTATCACTTCCCCCAAAGGAACTTCTGCAGCTTCTTGTTCTATTTTGGTAGGATTTGAAAATCTGACTCTGCACTACTGATGCAGAATGAAGGACAAGTGCAAGTCTTGAGCATTATGCCAATTCTCCTGGACTGACATAACTCCTCCAGTCTTTCTCCAAGAGCACCTTTTGACAGCCAGCTTTGACCGAAGGTTTGATAATGGCATGATAGAAAAATGTTGCTCAAGTCATTCCCTGTATCTTGGTTTTCAACGCCACTAGCCTGTGATTTCCCCCCTTTAACACAGTAACTCAGTGCCTTCTCCCATTCAGAATGACAATCAAATGCATTTTGCAAAGATACTAACCATCCAAGCCAGTCCTCTCCTTCTCTCGTTTTATCCTTTTTCTTTTGTGGATGGGAGCAAAGAATTTTTTTAAAAAATCAAATACAAACACATTACTAAATGCATAATGGTGCTAGGCACATGTACCTCTGTTTGTTTGAGGTCATGCATTGCTACTACAATCTACACCTACTTGAATATGCTTTTAAAATATGTTTTTGTCCACTGGAAAGAGAGAATGGATGCAATTTATTTTCAGTGAACAAAGCCAAGTGGTATCATTTTTTATTTTTCAACTCCTCTGTTGCATGGTTAAAGGAGGATACTGGATGGTAGGGGTCATTTAGATTTGCTTCACTGGAATGGAGTTTCTAGTCCAGTATGTTTCCAAAAGCAGGAACCTAGGTGTTCCTTGCATGCTTAGGAAGGACATAAAGAAGGAGGCCTTCTCCTAAACATCTATCTGGTGATGAGCTATACTGCCTCTGTCCCTGGAGGCTCTGTTCAGCTAGCATAGTTACTAGCCCATGCTAGGTGCCCTGTCTGTATTGGCACAATTCACTGGATACCTAAAGCATAGGCAGAGAACGTAAAAACGAATTGGGTCTTTCCCTTCTTCAGAACCTATTCTGTAGCCAACTTTGCTACATGTGAAGTCGGAGGAACCAACCTTCCCTGACTGGAGAACTGAACTATCTATCCACATCCAAGGTGCTATCAATGTTTTCTTGTCCACTACTGCAGAGATTTCAGCAAGCTGGGTTCGTATGTCTATTCAGAGATTCTTGTGAATATTTCACAGCAACCCATTGCTCTCTTCCTCCATTTCCACCAGCAAAACGGAAGCAAGAATTGGCTAGACAAATTTATTTGGAGAATGAATGACGCTGTAAGAGGTACTTTGCAGACTTGGTGCTACATGAATTATGTTTCCTGTCTGGGTTTTTTGCAGTAATGTAGAAGACCTTCAGCATTTCTTTTCTCCATGTATAACCTACCTCGCAGGGCTTTTGTGAGGCTAATGGGCAAATCATGCAACTATGCTTGGGCTGGCCGAGTTCAGCATGAGATAGGTGTCATTTAACTTGCCCAGGAGTCAAAGCTAGTAGTTTGGCATGTCACCCATGTTGCTGCAGCATACAAAACCAGGAGTACCAATGGTGAACAGATCAAATCCAGCCATTGAGCTGTTACTGTATGTGTAGTTGTGGGGTGGTAAGAAAGGTCTGGATAGCTAAACAA